>NW_016107386.1:1535028-1538024 GCF_001604975.1 Cebus imitator
GGGGTGGAGGGGACAGGGTCTCACTTTGTTGCCCAGGGTGGAGTGCAGTGGCACAATTTCAGCTCACTGCAGCCTCCACTTCCCAGTTCAAGCGATCCTCCTGCCACAGCCTCCCAAGTAACTGGGATTACAAATGTGCTCCACCACACCAGCTAATTTTTGTATTTTTAGTAGAGACGGGGTTTCACCATGTTGGCCAGGCTGGTCTCTAACTCCTTCCGTCAAATGATCCACCTGTCTCGGCCTCCGGAAGTGCTGAGATTACAGGCATAAGCCACCACACCAAGCCCAGATACCTCATTTTTGAGAGGATTTTCTTATCTCTCTCACTAGACTATTAAAAAAATTTTTTTAATTTATTTTTTTTAATTTATAAAAAAATTACCTATTTTCCTTTTTTAAATTTATAATTTTTATTTCTTTTTAAAAGATGGGGTTTCACCATGTTGGTCAGGCTGGTCTTGAACTCCTGACCTCAGGTGATCTGCCAGCCTTGGCCTCCAAAGTGCTTGGATTACAGGCGTGAGCCACCACGCCAGGCCAAGAAAAATTTTTTAAAAGTTGATATTCTTTTAGTCTCACTTCAGCCCACTTCTCTCCACACACACAGTACCTAGGGTCTGGCACTTCTGTGTGCTCAATAAATGTTTTTTCGTTGGATTGATGGGTGATTGGATGAATGACTGAGTATCTCTATCACAGTAACAAAGATATTCCTAAATAAAGAAAAGATGGGGAGTTTCCTCTAGTTAATTACCGCATTACTGCAGAGGATTGAGTAGGACTCTTTGTTCTCGATGTTGATTTTCGGAGAGCACTATGATTTCTGTCTTTAGCCAGTCTCTTTGTGCTACTTCTGCCTTATTCTTAGTTGTAAAAAAGAAACATATATAGAAATTCAATTTCCTGTTTTCATCAGCAATGCAGAAGGAACAATCTGTCCATCCCACCAGCTCCTTTGCTTCTTGAATTGCTGGGCAGGAGTTCCATCTCTTGCCATTTTCTTTAACATCACTTACACTAATGCTTCTTAGTTTTTTTCTTTCTCTTTCCTGGTAGTATGTTTGGAAATGCATTACAGCAGTGATACATGTTTAGTTTCAAGATTTAAAGAATTGACTTGTCTTTTTTGTTTTTCCCTCTGGGAAAACATGTCCTTTATTATGGCAATAATTCTGCCAAAAGGTGAAGTAGGAGAAACTTAAGTCATTTTCCTATTAGTATTTGCCGAATATCAGCCGCATTTTTAGATCTCGGTCTCAGGTAGTTCTTGCTGTTTAACATTTGGGGTGGGGGCTTTTATTATTTTCAAGGTGGTAGATGTATAGGAAACATTATTTCAAATGTGTCACTAGCTTTATTAACTCCATAGCTTAACATGTTGCTACACTTTATTTACAGACTCAGGAGAGTGTAATTAAAAGAATGCAGGAGAGAGAAAGCAGGGAGAGTCCCATTAGGTTCACAGACTTTCCCAATCATGAGACAATTGTGACCATTCCTTTTATCCTACTCTAGTATCAAGTCAGTTCATCAGAATTTAATGAGGAAAATGGAGGGGTGGGTAGGTGTGTGTTTTAATGACAATAATAAAATGATAGGTATTTTTAAAAATCACCTAAGAAGCTTTATAATGATAGGTATTTTTTAAAACCAAATATAAGTCATTTCTTCCCAAAGCCATATCATAGATAATGGTGTAAGATAAGAGCAGCTCCTAGACCACATTTTGAGGACTACACTTTGATCATAATTCCATGTTTATTCTGAAACTTAAATCTGCTAACATCCAGGCTATACATGGTGGCTCACTACTGTAATTCCAGCATTTTGGAAAGCCAAGACTGGAAGATCATTTGAGCCCAGGAATTGGAGACCAGCCTGAGCAACATAGTGAGACTTCATCTATACTTTAAAAAAAAAAAAGTTAGCCAGGCTTGGAGGGATGACCTGTGGGAGGCTGAAGCAGGATGGCCACTTGAGTCCAGGAGTTTGAGGCTGCAGTGAGATGGTGCACCTCACTCCAGACTGTTTAAAACAAACAAACAAACAAAAACTCTTAAGTTTATAGTTTTGCCTTAAACCTAAAATGGATCAACATTCTTGTCAAACTTCAAACTGTCTTTGTGACTGTACGGACCTAAATGCAGGAACATGTTGATCTTCGGAGATTTAACAATAAGCTAAGTATTTGCTTGTTTTGCTTTGGATGTTGTGCTGCTTCAGCCCCCTTTTTAAAAACAAAGAAACAAACAAACATAGACAGATGCTTTAAACATACAGAAAAATTCAGTGTGGAATATAACAAGCACCCAGGTAGCATTTGTCTACTACCCAGATTTAATAAATATTGACATGTTGCCATATTTGCTTTGGTATTTTTTTGCTTCAATGTACTCATCCACCTTCATGTTTTGAAGAAATAAAACATTATAGAAATAATTGAAGACTCTTTGTACCCCTCCACAACGCTATCTTTTTTTTTTTTTTTTTTTGAGATAAGGTCTCACTTTGCTGCCCAGGTTGGAGTTCAGCGGCATAATCACAGCTCCCTGCAGCCTCAACCTGCCAGGCTTAAATAGTCCTCCCACCTCAGCCTCCCAAGTAGCTGGGACTACAGCCATGTACCACTCTGCTCAGCATTTTTTTCCCCTTAATTTGTAGAAATGGGGTCTCTCTGTGTTGCCCAGGCAGGTCTAGAACTCCTGGGCTGCAGCAATCCTCTCACCTCAGCTTCCCAAAGTGCTGGGATTATAGGCATGAGCCACTGCAACTGGCAACCCTATCCTTTCTGTTTCACAAATAACCCCCAAAATAACCATCATGATAAAATTGTGCTCCTGTTCAACTCAGGAAGATAAGTCAGGAGAATTGTTTGAGCTCAGGAGTTCAAGACCAGCCAGGGCAATAGAGCAAGACCCCATCTCTTTAAAAAAAAAAAAAATGTGCTCCTTTCCACCCATGATATTTTTATATTTTTTAAATTTTTGATTATT
>NW_016107386.1:1538449-1539694 GCF_001604975.1 Cebus imitator
CTCTGTCACCCAGGTTAGGTTGCAGTGCTGCAGTCATAGCTCACTGCAGCCTCAAACTCCTGAGCTCAAGCAATCCTCCTGCCTCAGCCTCCCTAAGTAGTTGGGAGTACCAGAGCAAACCACCATGCCTGGATTCACCCATGATTTTATGTACATGTGTATTTTAAGTTTGTGTGGGGGAGGGAGTGTGCTGTTTTTGTTTTGAAAGTTTACTTAAGTGCTATCATCTATTGCTATCTCTTTTTATTATAGCAATTTCAAACATACAAAAGGAGAAAGAATAGTGTAAGGAATATCCATATATCCCATCGCCTAGCTGTAACAGTTATAAACTCTTGGCCAATCATTTGAACTACATTCCTGCCCACTTCCCTCTCCCACATTTCTTTTTTCCTGAGATAGAATCTCACTCTGTCACCCAGGCTGGAGTGCAGTGATGCTTTCTGGGCTCAACCGATTCTCCTGCCTCAGCCTCCCGAATAGCTGGGACTACAGGCACATGCCACCGTGCCCAGCTAATTTTTGTATTTTTAGTAGAGACAGGGTTTTGCCATGTTGGCCAGTCTGGTCTCGAACTCCTGGCCTCAAGGGATCTGCCTGCCTCAGCCTCCCAAAGTACTAGCATTATAGGCGTGAGCCACTGTGCCCAGTCCCACACTCATTTAAAAACATAATATACTATTATCACACCTAATCAAATTAACTAGAATCTCTTAATCTTATCAGTTATCTAGTCAATGTTCAGATTTCACTAATTGTCTCAAATATTTTTTTACAATTTATCACCAGCTCTTCTGATTCTACTAATGCTGATTCACTTAAGTTTTAGCAACACTAGAATTAGCTGAGGAAATGAAGTCAATGTGTTTATGTAACACTGTCACTTGCAGTGTGACATTCAGGCTGTTGGTTGTACAGCTTCAGCAAGAATCCATCCCTAGCTTGACAGAAAAGGTGAAGAAGAGGTGACTTACAAAGATATTTTCATAGCCGAGCGTGGTGGCTCACGCCTGTAATTCCAGCACTTTTGGAGGCCGAGGTGGGTAGATCACAAGGTCAAGAGATCGAGACCATCTGGCCAACACGGTGAAACCCTGTCTCTACTAAAAATACAAAAATTAGCCGGGTATGGTGGCGGGCACCTGTAGTCCCAGCTACTCAGGAGGCTGAGGCAGGAGAATCGCTTGAACCTGGGAGGCAGAGGTTGCAGTGAGCCAAGATCTCACCATTGCACTCCAGCCTGGG
>NW_016107386.1:1540324-1561158 GCF_001604975.1 Cebus imitator
CTGAGTAGCTGGGATTACAGGCACGCACCACCATGCCCAGCTAATTTTTTGTATTTTTAGTAGAGACGGGGTTTCACCGTGTTGACCAGGATGGTCTCGATCTCCTGACCTCGTGATCCACCCGCCTCGGCCTCCCAAAGTGCTGGGATTACAGGCTTGAGCCACCGCGCCCGGCTTTTTAAATAATTTTCTTAAGTCTCATGAGGTCTGGTGAATTTTTTATATATATTTTTTGAGGCAGAAACTCACTCTGTTGCCCAGTCTGGAGTGCAGTGGCAAGATCACGCCTCACTGCAGCCTTGACCTCTTGGGTGCAGCCTTCCAAGTAGCAGGAACTACAGAACCCCGCCACCATGCCTGGATAATTTTTAAATGTTTTGTAGGCTGGATGCGGTGGCCAGGTAATCCTAGCACTTTGGGAGGCCAAGACGGGTGGATCACTTGAGATCAGGAGTTTGAGACCAGCCTAGCCAACATGGTAACCCCGTCTACACTAAAAATACAAAAATTAGCCGGGCATGGTGGTGCACACCTGTAATCTCAGCTACTCGGGAGGCTGATACAGGAGAATCGCTTGAATCCAGGAGGTGGAGGGAGCGAAGCTGGCAGCACTGTATTTTAGCCTGGGTGACAGAGCCAGACTCCATCTCAATCAATCAATCAATCAATGTTGTCCAGGCTGGTCTCGAACTTCTGGGCTCAAGCGACCTGTATCTGCCTTTCAAAGTCTTGGGATGACAAGTGTGGGCCCTTGTACCAAGCCATAATTTTTGTTTGGCTTGTTTGTTTTGAGACAAGATCCTACTCTGGCATCCAGGCTGTAGTATAGGAGTGTAATTACAGGTTGCTGCAGCCTTGACCTCCCAGACTCAAGTGATCCCCTGACCTCAGCCTCCTGATTAGCTGGGAGCACAGGCACGTACCACCATGCCCAGCTAATTTTTGTATTTCTTGTAGAGATGGGGCTTCACCATTTTGTGCAGCCTGGTCTCAATTTTCCGGGCTCAAGCAATCTTCCCAGCTCAGCCTCCCACGTAGCTAGGAGTACAGGCATACACCACCATGCCTGGTTAAGTTTTTGGTATTTTTTGTAGAAATGGGGTTTCTCCATTTTGGCCAGGCTGGTCTCAAACTCCTGGCCTCAAAGTGATCTGCCTGCCTCGGCCTCCCTAAGTACTTAGATTACAGGCACGAGTCACCGCACCTGGCCAAGAGTACTCACGAAGGCTCCACCAGGCATTTTTTCATTTGGCTTTGCCAGGGTAAATAACAAAGACTGGCAGCTCATTTGCCAAGTGCACAGGTCCTAGTTGTAAATACTGTTAAGAAATGGACATAACCGTTTTGTATGCTCTTGAGCAGAATTTGTATAGCTTGAGCAGAATTAAGGCAGCTCAGCTGCTCATTCTCCACTGATTCTTCACACTATGACTGGCCTGGCAGGCCTGCCTGGGGGCTACAGGGACATGCTGGGTCTGGTTCCACCTTGTGCATCACTCCCAGTGCCGCCTTCCCCTTTTCTGAACTGCCTCTGCCTGGGGCATCTGGCATTTCAGCTGGTCATTCAGGTTCCATGCTTTAGGTTCTAGCTGCCAGTCACTTGCACATGATTTTAATTTTACTCAGCCAGAATCTGTTGAGTACCCAGCAAATGCCAGATACTGCTGAAGTGTACTCTCTTACCTTAAGGAACTTCAACTGAAAAGAGACAAAAGTGGAAACTTTACATTGTAATAGAAAGCAGAAGGAAGTGCATGCCACCTCGTGGTGCAGGTAATGGTGATTCGCTGTGAGATAATAGGAAGAGGATCATTAATTCCAACTGGGGATTTTTCTTCAGGAGGAAGGCAATGATATTTGAACTCTTGCTGGGAAGGACAGAGAAAAAAAAATGAATCTGACATCATAATCTGCCTGTTTACCCAGACTCTAGTCCTTTTGCTAGTAAACTAAAAATCAAATACCCAGGAAAATCATCTCTTAAAAATATCCAGGGTCTGAAGGACAGATCTCATCCTCTCTTGTTTTTAACCTCTGCTGGGAGACCCAATTAGTCTGTTGGCCTCACCACACCCAGATGAAGGCAATGAGCAATCATTGGAAGCCTGAGCAAACAGGTTCTAGGAGTTCCCTTCTTGCCTGTCCGTGCCTTGCTCTCAGAGCCCTTGGGTTTGTAGGCAGGTTCCCCCTCCTTTCCAGTCTTTCAGCTCACGCAGTAGCTGCACCTCTTTCAGGCTCCTTGTTGTACTGCCCAGACCAATGAGTTTGCACATTGTCTTCTGTCTCTTCTGTTGGCAAAGGTTCCTGTTCTCTTAAAGAACTGGCTGCCCTGCTCTCCTCTCATACCACTTTCTCTGCTCTTCAACCACTTCTTTTTTTTTTTTTTTCTGAGATGGAGTCTCACTCTTTCTCCCAGGCTGGAATGCAGTGGTGCGATCTCGGCTCACTGCAACCTCTGCCTGCCAGGCTCAAGTGATTCTCCTGCCTCAGCCTCCCTGAGTAGCTGGAATTATAGATGTGTAGCACCACACCCGGATAATTTTGTATTTTTAGTAGAGACAGGGTTTTGCCATGTTGGCCAGGCTGGTCTTGAACTCCCTGGCCTCATGTGATCTGCCTGCCTTGGCCTCTCAAAGTGCTAGGATTACAGGCATGAGCCGCCTGACTCCTTCAATCACTTACTTCCTCCACTAGCCTCTGTCTTGCCAGAGACAGACACCAGGATGGCCAGTCTCACTCCCGCTCTCCTGCAGAAGAGCAGGAAAAAGAGACAAGGAGGGAAGCAGGTGTGTTGCAGGGAAGCCTTTGGTGCAGATAACCTTGGCTACTTTGTGTCTCCTGGTATGTTTACCGCTTGCAGAGTGGGGTCTGGAAATACCACACTCCACCCCAGGAGAGTGGTCAATAGGCAGCAGGAAAAGGCTTACCCTAGTTATGGGTGCAGCTGCAAACCATGGTGGGTTAGAAAGGTGAGGATATCAGGTGTGGTGGTAGAAGAGCAAGGAAGAAAGAGGACAGGATGTATCTATAAGCAATATTAAGCCTGGACATCTGTCCTGCACAGGGTTGGTCTCTGTGTCTAGAGTCAATATTTAACATTGATTGGGCCCTGGGTGGCACGTAAGATGCAGGGGGAACTCAGATTCTTTTCTGAACACCTTACTCAACATACCAAGTACTGGAGCAGCAGGACTATGGTTCCCTTCTCCTATTCTCAGACGAAGCTTTGGGGCTTTGCTGCTCTTTACCATCAGGAGACCAAGGAGTAAAAGGAAAGCATAGTAAAAAACAAAAACAACAAAAATCTCCCAAAGCATAGTGCTCTGCCCCTGCAATAATAACCAGACATCACATGTTCCATGGGATTCTGTTTCAAGCATGATAATGCTCAAGGCGGTGTCTGTCACAGAGGCCGGGAGAGTTCAGGCCTAAGCCAGGAAAGTGGGTAAAAGCACCCAGGGTGGTATAACAAGGAATCATGTGCTTTTCCCACCTTATGTTCTTGAACTTGGCTGTGTTGATGCTTTTAGGTACTTTCTTCTTTCCTCAGGTTTTCTGTCTTTTTCTTTCCTTTATTACTAGTATTTTGAATTCCCAAAGCAAAACATGTTCAATGTAGAAAAGTCAAAGACTTCAGAAAAATCACACAATGTTGAGTATACAGTGAAAATCCTCATCACCATCCTGTTTCCACTTCCCTCCCTTTGGTGTGCATTCACCTTTTTCTAGGTTCAAATAAGTGTATATATTATATACAAATATTAGACCTTTTTTAAAAAAATTTCTGTGAGACAGAGTCTTCTTCTGTCACCCAGGCTGGAGTGTACTGGCACAATCTTGGCTCACTTCAATCTCTGCCTCCCAGGTTCAAGTGATTCTCCCACCTCAGCCTCCTGAGTAACTGGAACTACAGGCGCAGGCCAACACACCCGGCTAAATTTTCATTTTTAGTAGAGACAAGGTTTCGCCATCATGGCCAGGCTGGTCTCGAACTCCTGACCTCAAGCGATCTGCCCGCCTCTGCCTCCCAAAGTGGCGGGATTACAGGTGTGAGCCATTGCACCCGGCCACTTTCTTTTTCTTAAATACAAATAGTACCATGTAATAATGTATTTCTCTTGCTTTTGTAATAGTTCTGACTCCTCATTCTCTCTCTTCTTTCCTCAGGGATCCGGTGTGATTAAAGCTGGTTTTGCTGGTGATCAGATCCCCAAATACTGCTTTCCAAACTAGTAAGTCATTCTGTAGCTTAGACGTTTGGGAGGTTTGTCAGCTTTGTTATAGGGCCAGCACTATAAGGGACAGAAGCTGGGTTGGCGTCAACAAAGGAAAACAGTTGTCTACATGGTACAATTTGAGAGGCACAGACAAGAAACCTCTTTTTAAAAATCTGATTTTATCTGATGCTAAAAATTGTATGATTGGTAACATTGCTTTGGATGATTGCCTCTTTGTGGAGCCGTTTTTTAAAAATTCTCCTGTCACTCAGGCTGCGGATTAACATTTAACCCACCTACCATCTTTTTTTTTCCTTTTTTTCTTTTTTTTGAGACGGAGTCTTGCTCTATCACCCAGGCTATATAGTACAGTGGCATGATCTTGGCTCATGGCATCCTCTGCTGCCTGGGTTCAAGCGATTCCCCTGCCTCAGCCTCCTGAGTAGCTGGGACTACAGGCACGTGCCACCATGTCCTACTGATATTTTTGTATTTTAGAGGTAAAGATGGGATTTCACCATGTTGGCCAGGATGGTCTCAATCTTCTGACCTCATGATTCACCTGCCTCGGCCTCCCAAAGTGCTGGGATTACAGGCGTGAGCCACCGCGCCCAGGCTAACCCACCTACCATCTTAATGAGAAGGAGTTTCTCAGGGCTTTCCTTCTAAGGCTCAGAGACTGCAGGCAGGAGAAGAGCATAGAGGCTTAGAGGAAGGGCATAAAGGAGGAGGGAAAGGAAGAGGCTATCTGTCTGATCTGTAGCATCACAGTTTATTTTGGTTTTGTTTTTTTAAGACAAAGTCTCATTCTGTAGCCCAGGCTGGAGTGCAGTGGTGCAATCTCGGCTTACTGCAACCTCTGCCTTCTGGGTTAAAGCAATTCTCATGCCTCAGCCTCCCAAGTAGCTGAGATGTGCCACCATGCCCAGCTACTTTTTGTATTTTTAGTAGAAACAGGGTTTCACCATGTTGCCCAGGCTGGCCTCAAACTCCTGACCTCAAATGATCCACCTGCCTTGGCCTCCCAAAGTGCTGGGATTGTAGGCATGAGCCACTGAGCCCAGCCCAGCATCAGTTTTACTTAGAGGTCCTGGGAAGGGGACTAAGGACACTAACATTTTTTGAGTTAATCACTCATTTAGAAATTCTCATTTTCGGCCGGACGCGGTGGCTCAAGCCTGTAATCCCAGCACTTTGGGAGGCCGAGGCGGGTGGATCACGAGGTCAAGAGGTCGAGACCATCCTGGTCAACATGGTGAAACCCCGTCTCTACTAAAAATACAAAAAATTAGCTGGGCATGGTGGTGTGTGCCTGTAATCCCAACTACTCAGGAGAATTGCCTGAACCCAGGAGGTGGAGGTTGCGGTGAGCCGAGATCGCGCCATTGCACTCCAACCTGGGTAACATGAGTGAAACTCCGTCTCAAAAAAAAAAAAAAAAAGAAATTCTCATTTTCTTAGACTCCGTCTCAAAAAAAAAAGAAATTCTCATTTTCTTAGCTTTGTTGGTCTGTACATACACTGGGGAAAGAGGAGAACTAAAGGTATTGAATACTCTAAAAATTTGTTTTCATAATTTATAATAAATACAATAAAATGAAGTAATATCTAAATAATACATGTTCATTTTAGAAATTGTGGAAAATACAGAAAAGTAGAAAGAAGAAAATCAAAATCAACTGTGACCTCACTCCACGAAGATAATCTCAGTAGAATTTGAGTGTGTATGTGCATCTATACATCCTTCCCGTGTTCTGTCATGAAATGAAAAATGATGGTCCTCCTCACTCTCTTTTCTAGTGTGGGCCGACCCAAGCACGTTCGTGTCATGGCAGGAGCCCTCGAAGGTGACATCTTCATTGGCCCCAAAGCTGAGGTAATTCCCAGGCCTGCAGAACAAGCCTCAAGCCAGCAGAGGACCTTCATTATTCACCACATGGGACACGTCCCAACATTTGGACACACCCATAAGTAAAAGGAGCAACTTTCTCTGAAAATCTCCCTTTTTGGTTTATTTTTCCCAGAAACAGCCTGTGGTCTTGGAGAAGAAATATCTGGAACCCCACTTTGGGAAACACTGAGACCAGTCTAGAAAACATGGATTTTACCCTCCGTATTCTGTCAGTGCCTTATCAGTGATCAAATTGACTGTTTGCTATTTTTTTTGCAAAAAAAATGCAGTGGGGAGATCCTGGCTGGTGTACCCTAGGGATGAGTTAATTAGCACAGCCTTGGCAGAGCCCTCATGCAGCCTCTTGTAAGCAGAACAGCAGAATCACTGTTGCCATCCTTGGCCTCAACTGCTGAGGCCCAGAAGTGGAAGCCAGGAAATTGTGTCCTGGAACCAGGCATTGAGGAAGGTTCCTCCTGTCACTTGCCCTGGAGGCACCTGAGGGCCCATGGAAATGCAGAAGCCCCCTGCTTTGCCAGCTCCTTGGGAATGAGAGTAGTTTGCAGCAAACAGTATATAGACTTGGAGAATGAGTGCCCACCCTTAGCCCTGGGCAAGCACAGCAGGGTAGGAGCTCAAGAAGCTGAGGCTTTTTTGCAAGTGATTCAGCTTGCACTGCTCAGTTTTGGGAGAGCAGGGTCCTAGGCAGAGCCTGACTGCTGCTACAAGCCCCGTTCTCTTTTCCCAGGAGCACCGAGGGCTGCTCTCCATCCGCTATCCCATGGAGCATGGCATCGTCAAGGACTGGAACGACATGGAACGCATCTGGCAATATGTCTATTCTAAGGACCAGCTGCAGACTTTCTCAGAGGAGGTGAGGATCCCATGTGTAGGGCACTCCTGTGGGTTATGCAAAGCTGGGTCAAACTCCTACCCTAGAGATGATGAGGAGGATGATGATAACTGCCAAGAGTGTTGGAGCCATTTGCTTTTCAGGCGTATTCAAATTTAAACTTAACACCATTCCTATGAGATATAGGTAGTATTATCTCATTTTACAAACAAGAGAACAAGTTCAGAAAAGCCAACTCATGTTTCCAAGGTCACTTCGTGAATAAAGAATACAGATGGGACTCAAACCTATGTCTTTTAGAATTCAGAGCCTATGCTCATTAACTTCTCATCCAGACTGGAGTGCAATAGCTCACTACAGCCTCAACCTCTTGGGCTCAAGTAATCCTCACATCTCAGCACCACCCCCCACCACCCCCAGCTAAAATATTTTTTTTTATTTTTTACAGTGGAGTTTTGCTCTTGTTATCCAGGCTGGAGTGCAATGGTATGTTCTAGGCTCACTACAACCTCCACCTCCCAGATTCAAATGATTCTCCTGCTTCATCCTCCCAAGTAGCTAGGATTACAGCATGAGCTACAGTGCCTGGCCAATTTTTGTATTTTTTGTAGAGATAAGGTTTTGCCATGTTTCCCAGGCTGGTCTCAAACTCCTGTGTTCAAGCAGTCCATCCACCTCCACGTCTCAAAGTGCTGGGATTACAGGCGTGAGCCACCGTGTGCAGCCTGTGCTTATTAACTTCTGAGGAAGTAACCCTCCATTCAAAAATCCAAAGGGAGACTGGGTGCTGTGGCTCACACCTGTAATCCCAGAAATTTGGGTGGCTCTCTTGAGCTCCGGAGTTTGAGATCAACCTGGGCAGCATGGTGAAACACCATCTCTACTAAAAATATGAAGAAAAAAAAAAAAAATAGCCCAGGTGTGGTGGTGGGAGCCTTAGTCCCAGCTACTTGGAAGACTGAGGTGGGAGGATTGCTTGAGCTTGGGAGGCTGAGGTTGCAGTGAGCCAAGATCAACTCCTAGCCTGGGTGACAGAGCAAGACCCTGTCTCAAAAAAAAAAAAAAGAGAGAGGTGCAAACCAGGTGTATCAATTTCTAGGTGCAAATGGGATGTTTTGAGTCTTTTTTAAAGCAGTGGCTCCCAAACTTTTTGGCTCCAGGGACTAGTTTCTTGGAAGACAATTTTTCTATGGGGGTTGGGCTTGGGGTGTGGGGATAGTTTCCGGATGAAACTGTTCCACCTCTGATCATCAGGTATTTGATCTTCATGAGTATGCGACCTAGATCCCTCACATGCACAGTTCACAGTAGGGTTCACACTCCTATGAGAATCTAGTGCCTTGGATGATCTGACAGGAGGTGGAGCTCAGACAGTAGTGCTGGCTTACCTGCCACTCACCTCCTGCTGTGCGGCCTGGTTCCTAGCAGGCCACAGACTGGTACTGGTCTGTGGCAGGCAGTAGAGTGGGGGAAGAATTTAGAGTTTCACAACTTGACCATTGGAAATACATAGTAGACACAGGGGCCTGTATAACAATCTTGGAGGACAGGGAGGGAAGTTGGGGCCACAGCTCAGAACAGAAAGAGATTTTAAAGAGGGCATTAACTTGAAAAGTTAAGAAACCTACTTGGGCAGGGATAGGTGACAGGCACAGCTTGGCTTTTTTTGGAGGGAGGCTGAGAAAAGTCCCCAGGGTCTCAAACCAGCAAGTCAGGGTCTTCTCCCCCAAGACTAATGAGGGTGGAAATCTGGCCTTGCCCTTATTGTCTCCCTGGCTCCTTTCACCAGCATCCTGTGCTCCTGACTGAGGCACCTTTAAACCCACGAAAAAACCGGGAACGAGCTGCTGAAGTTTTCTTTGAGACCTTCAACGTGCCTGCTCTTTTCATCTCCATGCAAGCTGTGCTCAGCCTGTGAGTAGCAGCTGGCTAGCCTGGCCCCTGCGGGGAAAGCAGTCTTTTGGCACAGCTGAGGCTGGCTCTCCTCTGGGATGGTTCAGAGTAACTTGAGCCCCGTCTGCTAGGGAAGGGTTAAAGATGGTGGGAAAGAGAGAGAGGCTTTTGCTGAAACTGAGCACTGAGGCTTTGTAGTTGAAAGCAGAGGAGGACATGTGGCTGCTATTGACCATATCTCAGTGTCAGGACTCCTAGCAGGTTTGGTCCCCAAGGCCTTGGCTCTGCCTGCTGAGGCAGCCACATGCTGCAGCAGCTCTTCCTGGAGGCCCCTGTAATGTGTCCCCTTATTATTCAGTGCTAACTGTGGCTGGCTGCTCGGCCAGGCCCCTGAGACAACCATGATCCAAATGCTACCATATTCCTTGTTCTCATGCCCCATGGTTCCTCTCACACTCCTTCCCCACCTCACACCAGGGTGAGGCCTACTGCAGAGACCATCCACGGTCACCTACAATGGGATTTATTTGACCCCATTAACTACTTGTGAGCTAGCGTTTAAAAATCAAGAGCTATCTCATCAAAATCCAAATTGTTGGCTTCTCTGAAAAAAATGGGATGATCTGGGAATGCCGGCACATATTCCCACAGGGCAGAAATCAGCTGGAGCTGAAGAGTGGCTAAGATGGAGCTGGAAAGCACACCCTCCGACTCGCCCATGCTCTCTTGGCCTCCCCCAGTTCAGCAGGGTGTCAGTTACCTTACTTGCCTTTTTTTGGAGGGAGGCTGACAAAGGTCCCCTGGCTCTCAAACCAGCAAGGCAGGATCTCCTGCCTTCTTTTTTTTGTTTTTGAGACAGAGTCTTGCTCTGTCACCCAGGCTAGAGTACAGTGGCATGATCTCGGCTCACTGCAACCTCTGCTTCCCGGGTTCAAGCAATTCTCTTACCTCAGCTTCCTGAATGGCAGGATTATAGGCGTGCGCCATTACACCTGGCTAAGTTTTTTATATTTTTAGTTAAGACAGGCTTTACCATGTTGGTCAGGCAGTCTCAAACACCTGACCTCGTGATCTGCCCGCCTCAGCCTCCCAAAGTGCTGGGATTACAGGCGTGAGCCACCACACCCGGCCTCCTGCCTTCATTTTTTATGAAAGTGAAAAATATTCATATTTTTATTTACTCTTTTCCTGCCTGGCCCCTGTAGGCATTTGAGAGGTTTTGCCTTTTGTCTAGAGACTCAAAACTGGCCCCTAGGCTGGGTGTCTGAAGTAGCTGAAGGCCAGGCCATCTCAGACAGGAAGGCCTGCTCTTCTGGGCATGGGGAGGGAACTTGAAGAAGTTTAGCACCTTCTGTTCAGGTGTTTCATGGCTTGCTCCAACACTCAGGCTGCTTTAGTACCCAGTCCCTTCTAAGGCCTCTGGAGATAGGCAGGCCCAAGCTTTAGTTTAGCCAACATTGAATACTCAAAAGAAGTATATTTCTTCCAAGCTTGAGGAGGCAGTGCTTAGTGACGGTTTGCCCCTTTGCTTCAGTTATGCCACAGGCAGGACCACGGGGGTGGTGCTGGATTCTGGGGATGGCGTAACCCATGCTGTGCCCATCTATGAGGGCTTTGCCATGCCCCACTCCATCATGCGCATCGACATCGCGGGCCGGGATGTCTCTCGCTTCCTGCGCCTCTACCTGCGTAAGGAGGGCTACGATTTCCACTCATCCTCTGAGTTTGAGATTGTCAAGGCCATAAAGGAAGTAAGTGCTGCCCCTGGGCCTAGGGATGGAGTGGGGGGTTGGAGCAGAGCAGCCAGAACCCTGGTGACCTGCCTGGGGGTCCCTGCCGATACCCTGTTCTTCCCAGCCAGGTCTCCCCCACTTCACACTGACAGATTTGCCTTCCTGATGTGCAGCCATCTTGCTGGGGGAAAGGGAACTGCTTCCATTTCTTCAATTGGGTGATCGCTACATAGGGGCTCTCTATGTTTCTCTTATACCTTATATGCAAATTAAATTGGGTTTTGTTTTGTTTGTTTTTGAGATGGAGTCTCACTCTTTTGCCCAGGCTATGGTGCAGTGGTGCGATCTCGGCTCACTGTAATCTGCGCCTCCCGGGTTCAAGCAATTCTCCTGTCTCAGCCTCCCAAGTAGCTGGGATTACAGGTGCCCACCACCACACCCCACTAATTTTTGTATTTTTCACAGAGAGGAGGTTTCACCATGTTGATCAGGCTGGTCTCAAACTCCTGACCATAAGTGATCTGCCCACCTCAGCCTCCCAAAGTGCTGGGATTACAGGCATGAGCTACCATATCGGTCCTGGTTTTTTTATTTTTTAACATCCTTGAAGAAGTCATAATACATTTAATACATTTGTCTTTGTAATGTAAGTAAACTGAACCCTCCTGCCCCCTCTGGCTATAGGGAAACCACTGAGCTGGGTAGGACCAGAACCATATGAGGGTAGGAGAAAGATGCCTGGACCTGGCTGAACTTAGGCTGTGGTCTCAGACCTAGGATCCAGAGGCCAGGTTTCCAAGCTTGTCCCCCAGGAAGGTGGAGCAGGTAAGAACTCATATGCCAAATGCCACCCAGTGAAGGCCAACAGATACCTGCCAGCCCCTGCTTCTGGGCAGCAGCTGTAGTGACCATTGGGGCAATCACAGCGTTTAGATATGTTTCTGCAGCAGCACGTTCCTCCCCTGGGCATTTGACTGGGTATGCACCAAGTTTCCTGCCAGCCTGACTGTCATGCTTGGTTCTGCAGAGAGCCTGCTACTTATCCATAAACCCCCAGAAGGATGAGACGCTAGAGACAGAGAAGGCTCAGTACTACCTGCCTGATGGCAGCACCATTGAGGTAGGTGGCCGGCCTTCTTCCTTTGGTTCCCTTAGGTCCACAAAAGCTCTGGGCCCAACCAGCATTTCCCATGAGGGGCTGGAGTCCAGCAAGCCAGTCCCTTTACACCAAGCTTGTCCCACCGGCTGCACATGGCCCAGGATGACTTTCAGTGAGGCCCAATACAAATTCATAAACTTTCTTAAAGCATTATGAGATTTTTTTCACGATTTTTTTTTTTTTTTTAGCCTAGCAGCTATCATTAGTGTTAGTGTATTTTATGTGTGGCCCAAGACAATTCTTCTTTCAGTGTGGCCCGGGGAAGCCGGGGCCACACTGGAATTGGATACCCCTGCTTTATACCTCTGTCTGGAGTAGCAGAGCTCCTGAGAATGAGTGGCCCTGTCTCCTGCAGAGGAGGCAGCAGGGACTTTGCTCCCTCCCATTAGAGGGAAGGAAGCTCCTAAGGGATTTTCCCACATCAGTATGAGATTTGGAAGTGTGATGGTTAGTGCCATCCTTCACCACACTTGCATACCTGGGCACAGTGTAGGTGAGTTGCCACTCGCTTGAACCTCCGTTGATAGGACGTTTCCATGAGCAAATAAATCCATGTACTGATGCCAAAGATCTCTTGGCTGGAAAATGCCAGAGCGAGAATGAAATATAGGAGCCTCCCCTCACTAGTTTGTAGGAGCCCTATCTTTGTTCCTTCAAGCCCTTGACATGTAGAGTCTGTCTTGAACTTGGCCTTCATAGCCACCTAGTTACTAACTGATGTGCAGAGGGTCGTCTTCCATTCCCACTCCCAAAGGGACCTTGGTCCCATCCCCAACCTCTTCAGCTGGCCCTCCTACCTGCAGATTGGTCCTTCCCGATTCCGGGCTCCTGAACTGCTCTTCAGGCCAGACTTGATCGGGGAGGAGAGTGAAGGCATCCACGAGGTCCTGGTGTTCGCCATCCAGAAGTCAGACATGGACCTGCGACGCACGCTTTTCTCCAACATTGTCCTGTCAGGAGGCTCTACCCTGTTCAAAGGTTGGTCTTTGCTCTTGGAGCCCTCCCCCTGGAAACGTTCAGCTCCTTGTGGTTCCAGGCACCCAGTGAACTGACTTGAAGTTCTCCTCTTCTGCCCATTCAGGTTTTGGTGACAGACTACTGAGTGAAGTGAAGAAACTAGCTCCAAAAGACGTGAAGATCAGGGTAGGAGCACGGTGGGGCCTGGCCTGGGTGGAACTGGGCCTCCATGGACAGAGCGCCGTCCGGTGTAGCTTCCCTCCGGCTTTGCCCAGGCTCTTCAGGCAGCCATGGCTCTATAAGCAGCACCAGATTCCCAGCCTGTACACTGACCCTGAGGTCTAGGTCAGCCACAGGGAGGCTGAGTTCTTATTCTCCCTCTTCACTCCAAAGGAAGGCAGTTCTAATACTCAGATGAGGCAGGGTACTAGGTGGAGGGCCCTTCATGTGATCTTTCAGGGAAACTATGATCTTGAGAGGAGACTGACTTTTACTGCTGCTGTACCCCCTACCCAGGTGGCTCCCTACCACACAATCTGATGCCTTAGTGATGGGCGAAGGGGGTTGGCTATCTGCGGAGAGGGGAGATCCTAGAGGAAGGAGTGCAGTTCCTGTCGCGAAGTCTGCTTCTCCCTGGCCCCAGATAGCCCCAGCTTCCCTGGGACCTGTGGGCACTGGAAACCTGCTTTCCCAGATGAGTGGCAGGCTGGCCACAGTGCCCTCCAGAGAGGCCAGAGCTTCAGGCTTGTCATGTGAAATGCATCCTCTGCCTTGGGCAGAGAGAGGAGCATTGTAGGGAAAGAGAGCGGGAGGGCTGGAAGTCTTAGATTGCACTTTCTCCCCACCTTTGCAGATATCTGCACCTCAGGAGAGACTGTATTCCACGTGGATTGGGTGAGTAGCTCTTCTGGGAGTGAGAACGGAACAGGAAGTGATGGCACTGATAACTCCTCAGCACCCCGTCCCTCTAAAGAAAACTCTGATTTGATTTGGCTCTAGGGGACTGGCAGGCTCCACACACACCCACATCTCTCTCACACCGTTCCTCTTGGTTTCCTTCCTCCAGGGGCTCCATCCTTGCCTCCCTGGACACCTTTAAGAAGATGTGGGTCTCCAAGAAGGAATATGAGGAAGACGGTGCCCGATCCATCCACAGGAAAACCTTCTAATGTTGGGACATCATCTTCACCTCTCTCTGAAGTTAACTCCACTTTAAAACTCGCTTTCTTGAGTCGGGAGTGTTTGCGAGGAACTGCCTGTGTGTGTGTGAGTACGTGTGTGGGTACGAGTGTGTGCGCGCATGCGAGTGCCGTGTGGCCCAGGGACCCCGGGCCCAGAAAGGATGATGAACTACCTGCGATGGTGACAGCCTGAGGCCTGGGGTTGACCACTAACTGGCTCCTGACAGGGAAGAGCACTGGCAGAGGCTGCACTCCCTCCTCAGGTGGGCCTCTGGCTGGCTATGGGGGACTTCGTTTACTACCACAGGGAGAGAGAGGGAGGTAAGCCACCCCCTGGGAGACCTTGCTGCTGCCCATCCTAGGCTGGGCTGGCCCTACCCTCACCCCCACCCCCCAGGATGCCCTGAGGCCCCAGG
The DNA here is from genome assembly GCF_001604975.1 of Cebus imitator. NCBI lineage: Eukaryota > Metazoa > Chordata > Mammalia > Primates > Cebidae > Cebus > Cebus imitator. The sequence goes on from NW_016107386.1 coordinate 1,554,625, forward strand.
CAGCTGCTGCCTCCCCTTGCTGGTCACTCTGCTATCGATGCCTCCTGACCACACATTGAAGATGGGCTGGGGTTGAGTTCTGTCTGATTTTGTTGCCATTTTGGTTTGGGAGGCTGGAAAAGCACCCCAAGAGCTATTACAGAGACTGGAGTCAGGAGAGAGCAGGAGGCCTTCATGTTCACCAGGGAACAAGACCACACCAGCCACTAGAGGAGAGCAGGAACAGTCCTCCCTCTGAGTGGCTGCAGAGTTAATGTTCCCAGTCCAGTCCCCTTCCGGGGGCCTTGGGAGAGTTTAAGGCGCCTGCTGGTTCCAGGTCCTCGCTTTCCATCTGTTCTCATTGCAATGCCATCTTCAGACAGTTTTATTTATTGAAGTGTTTGTTCAGTAAGGGGCTGGAGAGAGGGAACTTGCTGCCTCCCACCCTGCCTCACTAATGTTTACAGCACCTGAGCTTAGCCTAGCCTCCAGGGCCCCGCCTTTCCCTGCTGATGGTGAGAAGACAGGGTCCACAGGCTGCAGGACCATTTGAGATTGGAAGCTACACTCAAAGACATGCCCACCAGCCTCTTTCTCCCTCTTCCTTTTGCTCACTGCCCTGGAATCAACAGGCTGGTTGCTGGTTAGATCTTCTGAAACAGGAGTAGAATTTTTCTTTGGCAGAGGCCCCTAAGCAAGGGAGGGGTGTTGGAGAGCCCGTGCCCTTAGGACTGGAGAAAGCTGCAATTAACCAAGTTGCCTTTTGCCACTGTAGCTGACCAGGGGACTAGGTTGTAGAGGTGGGAAGGCCCCTCTGGGCTGATTTTGTGCCATTCTTGACCTTGGGCCTGGTTGGTTAAGGAGGGAGAGGGCCAGACCAGAGTGCCAGGAGCTAATGGAGCCAGGCCTGACTCCTAGGAGTGATCCAAAGGCCTTCAACCCAGATGGTACAAAGCTGGGGTCAGCCTGTCTTCACCGGCACGCTCACCTCTGACCCACCCCAATCCCAGACTCCACGCAGCGTTCTCCCCCACGCCGTCCTATGACCAAAGGCCCCTGCCAGGTGTGGGCCACAGCAGCAGGTGTGTGTGAAAGCGATATAGCGCCCCGCGGACTGCAGTGCGCTTAACCAACTCACCTCCCTTCTCTTAGCCCAAGCCTGTCCCTCGCACAGCCTCGCACAAACCACATTGCCTGGTGGGGCCCAGTGTACTGAAATAAAGTCGTTCTGATAGACACATCAGCTGGGCCTCTATCTGTCTGTCACCAAGGCCAAGTGGGAAGAGAGACGAGTGATAGGCCCTGAATCTGAGGTGGTGATTGGGCCTGATCCATCCTCTAGAGGGCATCGTTGCACCAGCCAGCCTTGTTCAGGGCATAGCCCAAGTCCCAGCCTATCAGGTGGATGCAGCCCAAGTTCAAGAGCAGAGGGTCCCACTCTTGTGTACATTCAAGCCCAACGGTGAGACTCAACTCCAGATGACAGGAGCAGCTCTTGACATCCCTGAAATCAGAGATTCTCAAAACTGTCATGTGTATAAGAAGGCCAGGAGCTTGGATGCACGCAGTGGCTCACACATGTAATCCCAGCATTTTGGGAGGCTGAGGCAGGTGGATTATGAGGTCAGAGGTTTGAGACTGGCCTGACCAACATGGTAAAACCCCATTCCTACTAAAAACAAAAAAAATTAGCCGGGTGTGGTGCCATGTGCCTGTAATCCCAGCTACTCGGGATGCTGAGGCAGGAACCCGGGAGGCAGGGGTGGGGTTAGCCAAGATCATGCCATTGCACTCCAGCCTGGGCGACAGAGTGAGACTCCATCTCAAAACAAACCAAAAAACCAGAAGGCTGGGAGCTTATTACAATGCAGTTTCCAGGGCCTACACCCAAATATCCTGATTAATCACTTCTCCACTTAAAAACTTCACTTGGGAGGAAAATTCCCAGGTGCTTGACAAATGGTAACCTATTTTAATCTTCCTGGTAGCCTTACAAAGTATATGTGCTTTTATTGTCCATTTTACAGATAAGGATTTGGAGCCACAGAAAGATTAAACAGTTTCCCAAAGTTCTGTGCCCCCTCCCCTTTTTTTTGTTTGAGAAGACTCGCTTTGTTGCCCAGGCTGGAATACAGTGGTGCGATCTTGATTTCTGCTCACTGCAACCTCTGCTTCCCGGGTTCAAGCGATTCTCCTGCCTCAGCCTCCCAAGTACAGGTGCCTGCCACCAGGCCCAGCTAATTTTTGTATTTTTAATAGATACAGGGTTTCACCATGTTGGCCAGGCTGGTCTTGAACTTCTGACCTCAGGTGATCTGCCCTCTTCGGCCTCCCAAAGTGCTGGGATTACACGTGTGAGCCACCGCACCCAGCACTGGCTTTTATTAATCTAGGATGTAAGCCCAGGCCATACAGCCTAAGCCTACATTTTTAATTACTATGCAGACTGTAAAAAAACATTGGCCTAGAGCAGTGGTTCCCAACTGGGACCAATTTTGCCTCCCAGGACACATCTAGCAATGCCTGGAGATATATTTGGTAGTTACAACTGGTGGGGGGGAGAGGTGCTAAACGTCTACAACAGAGAAATATCTGACCCCAAATATCTCTAGTGCCAAGTTTGATAAATGGTTTCTGAGAGCCTTGGTTTTCAGCCCCAGCTGCATGGCAAAATCACCTACAGCAATGTTCCAAATCCCACTGCCCAGGCCATACTGCAGACCCATTAAGTCAGAATCCCAAGGAACAGAATTCAGATGTCGGTATTTTTTGAGCTCCAAAGGTGACCCTAAGGCTGAGAACCTTGGGCCTGAAAGAGGCTCCTCTCTGACTGTCATGCCCAGCAGTGGTACGTGGGAAATGCACTGAGGCTGCTGGCTCCAGGCCTGACAGTCATTTTGGGCCCAGTGCCTATGCAGTTACCAATCTTTTTCTCCCTAGTACCTTGGTAACCCACCATTCTTTGTGTGTGTGTGTGTGACAGAGTCTTGCTCTGTCACCCAGGTTGGAGTGGACGCAGTGGCATGATGTCGGCTCAATGCAACCTCCTCCTTCTGAGTTCAAGCAATTCTCCTGCCTCAGCCTCCCGAGTAGCTGGGATTACAGGCGCATGCCACCATGCCCAGTTACTTTTTGTATTTTTAGTAGAGATGGGGTTTTGCCATGTTGGCCAGGCTGGTCTCAAACTCGACCTCAGGTGATCCACCTCAGCCTCCCAAAGTGAAAGGTGGCTCAAGCTGGGATTACACGCTTGAGCCACCGTGCCCAGCCTACCTACCACTCTTATTCAGAAAAAATGCTCTCGGGGGCTTTTTCTAGTCAGTAAGGAATCCTGGTTCTCAATCCCAGCAATCCACCACTCACTCGCAAAATACAGACATGAGGAAAAAGAATGGCTGACTTTAATCAAGTCTGTAAGGAAATAAACATCTTTAGAGGCTGTGTGGGGGTGGGGAGCCTTGCAACAAAGGAGCCATGCCACTTCAAGCACAGCTGAAGCAGAGAACCTTCTGAGAGAAACCACTAGAAGGGTGGACCAAGGGGGAGGTGGGACTTACAGTCAGCTTTCCCTGACTGGGAAAAAGGGAGCAGTTGCAGTATCAAAAGTGAGCCCACCACAGCGGCCAGCTCCGGCCAGGAAGTGGGGTGGCCTTCCATGCCCCATGGCAGACCCGTGTGTGCCACAGGGCAGCCCCATCCCTTCTTGGTCCTCTTCTTTCCTCCTGCCCCACTAGAGAATCACATCCCTGAGCACATACAGCCCAGCCCTTGCCCAAGCTGAGCCAGACAGCTAAGCAGGGACTTAGACCACAGTGATGCCCCTGGCTCAGTTCCAGGAGCTCCCTGCTGCCATGTCCTCTAGGCTGCACTGGAGGAAAGTGGTGGAGCAGGATGCGGGTAAAACTGGCTCCTGGCCGGGCGCAGTGGCTCACACATTTATTCCTAGCACTTTGGGAGACAGAGGCAGGCAGATCACTTGAGGTCATGAGTTTGAGACTAGCCCGGCCAACATGGTGAAACCCCATCTCTACTAAAAATACAAAAATTAGGCCAGGCACAGTGGCTCACACCTGTAATCCCAGCAGTTTGGGATTGGGCGGATCACTTGAGGTCTGGGGTTCAAGACTAGCCGGGCCAACATGATGAAACCCTGTCTCTACTAAAAATACAAAAACTAATTGGGTGTGGTGGTACACCCTATAATCCCAGCTGCTCAGGAGGCTGAGGCAGGAGAATCGCTTGAACCTGGGAGGCAGAGGTTGCAGTGAGCCCAGATTGCACCACTGCACTCCAGCCTGGGCAACAGATTGAGACTTCATCTCAAAACAAAACGAAACAAAACAATGAAATCCTTAAAAAATGGCTTCTGCCCCAGGCTGCCAGCACCATTCTCAGTGGGGTGGCCTTGGCCTTGCCACACCTCTCACACCATCTTAACATCCTGGGTTTGGGCCTGTGACAGGTTCTGGCGCTGGGCCTTGACCATGTGCAGGCGTCTCCCGTGCAGCGTGAACTGGGACCAGGTGAAGAGCTGAAGCAGCGCACAGGTGATGGGCACCAGCACCAGCAGGTAGAAGCAGCCCTGGCGGAGCGTTGGGGCTCGTGCAGGGGCTGGAGCTGGGGGCTCTGGCCAGGGATGGGCACTCCCCACAGGGGTTATCAGGGACTGCTGGAAGAGGTCATGACCTAGGACAAAAGAGTACAGAAAGCCATGGTCAGCCCACTGCCCTCCAAGCCTTGGTGCCTTCCAAGTCCATGGTGTGACATCTCAACACCACATGGATATGTCCAGATCACAACTCCTGATTCCCCCAAACCCGCTCCTCTCCTACTCTTCCTGTCTCAGTGACAGGCACCACCATCCACCCAATAACTCAGGCCCACAACCTCAAAGTCCTCCTCAGTTTCCTGATTCAGTTCACGCCATCTCTCTCCAACTCCAGAACATATCCCACCTGCCACCACCCTGGTCCAAGTCTCCATGCCCTCTGCCACAGTCTCCCAAAGATCTCCCTGCTGTCCCCATTCTGGCCTCCCTATGATCTGCTGTCCATATGGCAGCCAGAGTGAATTTTTTTTTTTTTTTTTTTTGAGGCGGAGTCTCACTCTATTGCCCAGGCTGGAGTGCAGTGGCACGATCTCAGCTCACTGTTACTTCCACCTCCTGAGTTCAATCGATTCTCCTGCCTCAGCTTCCCAAGTATGTGCCACCAAGCCCAGCTAATTTTTGCATTTTTTAGTAGAGACGGGGGTTCCACTGTATGTTGGCCAGGCTGGTCTTCAATACCTCCCCACCTCACCCTCCTAAAGTGCTGGAATTATAGGCATGAGCCACCTCACCCAGCCCAGAGAGAATTTTGTTAAAAAGTCAGTCACGGCCGGGCGTGGTGGCTCACGCCTGTAATCCTAGCACTTTGGGAGGCCAAGGTGGGTGGATCACCTGAGGTCAGGAGTTCAAGACCAGCCTGGCCATCATGGTGAAACCCCATCTTTAAAAAAAAAAAAAGTCAATCACACCATGTCACTTCCCTGTTTAAAACCCTCCCTAGCCAGGCATGGTGGCTCATGCCTGTAATCTAGCACTTTGGGAGGCTGAGGTGGGCAGATCACCTGAGCTCAGGAGTTCAAGACCAGCCTGGGCAACCTGGCAAAACCCCGTCTCTACATAAAATACAAAAAGTTAGCTGGGCATGGTGACATGTGCTTGTCCCAACTACTTGGGAGGCTGAGGTGTCAGGCTCACTTGAACCTGGGAGGTCAAGGCTGCAGTGAGCCAAGATCGTACCACTGCACTCCAACCTGGGTGACAGGGAGACACCATCTCAAAAAATAAATAAAAATAAAACCCTTCCAACAGCTTGCTTCTAGCACTGCCTTGATCAACAAAGCCCTCTTCACTTTTCCAGCTGCATCTCCTAATCGATCACACTTGATACCCTGAGCCTTTGCACCTGCTGTTCCCTCTGCCTCTCACTGAGACCTTTTCTAGACAAATCCTTGCCATTCAGCTCACATCCGAGGGTCACCTTCTCAGAGAGGCCTTCCCTGATGACATGGCATAGCTTCTCATTCACGCCGCCTTACATCACCCCAATTTCAGCATAACACTATCATTGCCTGATAATGTCTTGTTTGGCTGTTTATTCCCAACCCCACCCCACCCCTGACTAGAATGCAAGCTCCACGGTGGCAAAGACCTTGTCTATCTTATTCATGGTTAGCTCCCTGGCACCTAGACCAGGGCCTACAGAGAAGAAATTCCGTACATATTTGTTGAATGAATGAATAAATGAATAAACTAAGAAAGCATGGAGGAATCTGTGACCCAGTGACTCTAGCCATGTGGGGGGCACCGGTTGCCACCTTCCCTCACTGCACCTAGAGCCCAGGCTTGCCAGTCAGTGTGCCAGGTCAGCTGTGCCCCCTGGAGCCTTAAGAGCCCTTTGCCTCAGGCCGGGCGCGGTGGCTCAAGCCTGTAATCCCAGCACTTTGGGAGGCCGAGGCGGGTGGATCACGAGGTCAAGAGATCGAGACCATCCTGGTCAACATGGTGAA
>NW_016107386.1:1562328-1563773 GCF_001604975.1 Cebus imitator
CCAGAGGGTCTCGTACTCAGAGAGGCCTAGTACTCTCCATGCACCTCATAGATCAACTTTCTTTTTTATTTTTTTGAGACAGAGTCTTGCTCTGTCGCCAGGCTGGAGTGGCGCCATCTCGGCTCACTGCAACCTCCGCCTCCTGGGTTCAAGCGATTCTCCTGCCTCAGCCTCCCAAGTAGCTGGGATTATAGGCTGTCGCCACCATGCCCAGCTAATTTTTGTATTTTTAGTAGAGACAGGGTTTCACCATGTCGGCCAGGATGATCTCCATCTCCTGACATGATCCACCCACCTCGGCCTCCCAAAGTGCTGGGATTACAGGCTTGAGCCACCGCACCGGCCTGCACTTGGTGTCTTAAAAAGATTGTCCACCCCTTCCTGGGGGGAATAGCTGGGGGCTAGGAGGTGCAACTCCCACAACAGATTCCTCCCTACCCTCTGCCACCAGGGTCCCAGCAGGTGAGGTGGCCATGCCCACAGCTGGACTAGGGTTTCTGGGGTGCAAGCCTCTGTCCTTCCAGCCTGCATGAAGCACCTGAGGACCACACTTACCCAACAGGATGGAGCCCGTGGAAAGGGAGATATGGTCGGACAACAGATGCTCCAGGAAGAGGGGGAAGAAGTTGCTGTTGAAGTGGCAGTGGAAGACCTGCAACCCGACAGGGACAGTGAGGAGGCTTCGGGGGGCAAGGGGGAGCTGACAAGGCCGGAAGTCAACAGGGGAGCACACATTCCCCCTACCCCTAGCCCCTATCATCAGAGCAGCAAGAATGAGAGCAGGCCTTTTTCCCCATCTCCCTAACACAGAACATGCCAGAACACAATCTAAAACCACATTCCTGTTGCTATCTGACTTTGCTAAAAAGTTAGAAGGCATGACAAATTCGTATTGGAGCAATGAAAAGTTTTTTCTTTTTAGTTGAAAACACATTAGTGAAGCTGGGCACAGTGGATCGTGTATGTGAACCTAGCACCTAACACTTCGGGAGGCCAAGGCAGGCAGATCACTTAAGGCCAGGAGTTTGAGACCAGCCTGGCCAACATGGTGAAACCTGTCTCTACTAAAAATACAAAAAAATTAGTCAGGCGTGGTGGTGTGTGCCTGTAATCCCAGCTACTCGGGAGGCTGAGGTGGGAGAATCACTTGAACGTGGGAAGCAGAGGTTGCAGTGAGCCAGGATTGCTGCCACTGCGCTCCGGCCTGGGCAACAGAGTGAGACCCTGTCTCAAAAAAAAAAAAAGAAAAAGAAAACACATTAGGGAAACAAATTTTATAGCATGAGAACAGTTTATTTCTAAATTCAGCTAGTTTATATACTACATGTTTTAGGTACAGCACTTGGCTTTTCTTTTTTTTAGAGATAGAGTCTTGCTCTGCCACCCAGGCTAGAGTGCAGTGGTACAATCACAGCTCACTGCAGCCTCAAACTCCTGGGCTCAAG
>NW_016107386.1:1564083-1570463 GCF_001604975.1 Cebus imitator
TTTGAGAAGGAGTGTCTGACTCTGTTGCCCAGGCTGGAGTGCAGTGGTGCCATCTCAGCTCACTGCAACCTCCGCCTTAGGGATTCAAGTGATTCTCCTGTCTCAGCCTCCCAAGTAGCTGGGATTATAGATGTGCATCACCACGCCTGGCTCATTTTTGTATATTTAGTAGAGACAGGGTTTCACTATGTTGGCCAGGCTGGTCTTGAACTCCTGACCTTGTGATCCACCCACCTCGGCCTCCCAAAGTGCTGGGATTACGGGCTTGAGCCAACACACTCAGCCAATTTTTGTATTTTTATGGGGTTTTGCCATGTTAGCCAGGTTGGTCTCAAACTCCTGACCTCAAGTGATCCACCTACCTCTGCCTCCCAAAGTACTGGGACTACAGGCATAAGCCACCATGCCTGGCAGAGTTCCCAGCTCTTGAGGAGTCTGTCCCCTTGAGTGAAGCATAGCCAGCTGAAGAGGGGCCAGGAGCTGCTCCCCATACCTGCACCAGGTCCATGCTCACGAACCACAGGAAGTTCCGATGGTGTGCCAGTTGCCGGAGATATTGGCCCAAGGTGATGCCGTCCACCTCCTCACTGCCCACAAGCAGCTCCTCTCCACACAGGCTGTGGGGCAGAAAAGAGTGGAGAACTGCCTGGGGCTGGCCAGTTATCCCCCAACACAGCCCAGGGCAGCCCCCATTAGCCAGGGACCCAGCACCAAAATCAGATTTAGAAGGTTGCTGGTGAGGACCTGAAGAGCCGAGGCTGACCACTCACCCGCTATCCACAGTCAGGCCTGAGCACCCTGGGTCCCTTCGGGCCGCCTCAACCCGCCACCTCAGCAGCTGCGTGGCCCCCAGAAAGCCCAGCCCAGAGCTGACAGCCAGTGTCACGCAGAAAGCACGGAAGGAGGAGAAATCCTCCTTGTTCCAAAAGGCATAGGAGGCAAAGACAGACAGGGAGCCGGCCGCGCTGAAGAGGGAGCAGTAGAAGTTGAGGTGGGTGCGGTCGTGGGCTGAGAGGGCCAGGTCGGCCAGCAAGGCGTGGTGGTGCAGGTCCACGAGCGTCAGGAAGCCGTCATAGAGGCACAGGCACAGCAAGAACTGCAGGCCGGCTGGGGCCCAGGGCACCCAGAACGCCAGGAACGCCAGCGCCAGCAGCGGCCCATGCCAGCCCAGGGCCCGCACCCGGGCCAGCACCACAGCCCTTGAGGAGAGCCTGGCGCCTGACCTGCCAGGGAAAGGAGGGCTGTTGAGACATGCTCTGTCAGCCTTGGCAGGCCGCAGTTCCCCTTGCCCAGGCCCCAGGGGATGGATGGAGGCCCAGGGTATGGGACTCACAACAGGGTGGTCCCACTGTCCCCCCAGCCCCCAGCCTACAATTTGGGAAGCACAACTCATCACTGGGTACACTCCCTCCTCTGCTCCAATTTCCACCCCCTAACTAGCCTGTCAGGCCAATGGCCAAAGTGTATGGGATGCCCACTTCTCAAGGTTAGGGGTGATGATAGACTCCAGCAGGGATGGGGCAAAGGAATCTTCCAGAAGCAGCAGAGGGTGTTTGAAATCTAGGGTCCAGAGGCACCAGCCAAGCCAAGCCGGGGTAGGTCTCTTCCCCTACTGAGCCAGGCAAGGGTGTATCCAAGGCCACCTCTCCAACCCAAACCTGGACCCCAGGAAGGGAAGGGGCATGGGCAACACTGAAATAGTCTCCCCTTCCTTCCCCATCCAAAACACAGTAGCAGTAGGGTGGGACTGAACCAATTACGAGCTATTCCCAATATACCGACCGGGGCTGGGAGCTGAGGAACTGCCGATCGCTGAGCCAGCCGAAGAGGGGGTCATTCAGGCTATTCCAGACGAGAAACACCGTCTGCAGGCAGAGGGGAGATGGGCAGGTGGGCTCTAGACAGCCTCCCCTCCAGGGATCCTCCACCCCAGACTGCTCACCAGCCCTCAAAGATGGCACCAGCTTTTCTACCTGCAAACCTTTGCTCATGTCAGTTCCTCTGCTAAAACCCACTCTGGCCAGGCATGGTGGCTCACACCTGTAATCCCAACACTTTGGGAGGCCAAGGTGGGTGGATCACCTGAGGTCAGGAGTTCAAGACCAGCCTGGCCAACCTGGTAAACTAAAATACAAAAATTAGCTGGGCATGGTGGCACATGCCTGTAATCCCAGCTACTCAGGAGGCTGGGGCAGGAGAATTGCTTGAACCAGGAAGGCAGAGGTTGCAGGGAGCTGAGATCGTGCCACTGCACTCCAGCCTGGGCGACAAGAATGAAACTCCGTCTCAAAAAAAAAAAAACCAAAAAAACCTATTCTGCCAGTCAAGCCACTGCTCCCCTCAAACTCCCACCCATCCAGAGTCCAGCTGGTAAATGTGTGCAGCTGATAAATTTATATATGTGAACATATTATGAGTCTATAGAACCTCGACTATGTAAGACAGTGGCCAGGAAAGCTGATCTAGTCGCCACCAAGGAAGAGTCATTGAGACCTCCACAGTTTTTCAGGGTGTAGTGGCTCAGGCCTGTAATCTCAGCACTTTGGAAGGCGGAGGCGGGCAGATCACCTGAGGTCATGAGTTTGAGACCAGCCTGACCAACATGGAGAAGAAACCCTGTCTCTACTAAAAATACAAATTTAGCCAGGTGTAATGGCACATGCTTGTAATTCCAGCTACTCAGGAGGCTGAGGCAGGAGAATTGCTTGGAGCCAGGAGACGGAGGTTGCGTTGAGCTGAGATCGTGCCACTGCACTCCAGCCTGGGCAACAAGAACAAAACTCCATATCAAAAAAAAAGACCTCCACAGTTTTTCTTGCTGAGTCTTGGTGAACAACCTGGACTGCCCATGCCCAACTGGGTGGGACCGGGTACCTGCAATCTGCCCGGCAGCCTGGGTACCCTCTAGTCTCCACCACACCCCCTCCCCCATGTTGGCCACCAACCCTGGCCCTACCTCTCCAACCCAGAAGGCCGCTTTGTTGATCTTGTACACTGAGACAAAGGTGTCCACATAATAGAGCAGGAAGACATTGTGCAGGATGGTGGTGAAGAGGGCCAGGGAGCCATAGACCACAGCTGTGGGCAGACCCAGCAGCCAGGCCTGGGGCCAACCTAGTCCCATGGCTGCAGCCCCAGCCTTAGCCCCAGGAGCACTGGGGAGGGCTCATGGCCACAAGCTGTCTTGCCATCCTCCTCCCTGGGGAAAAAGGAACCAGTGAGCAACAGGGATCACAGCCAGCTCTGCTTTAACCTCAGACCTCTGAATCATTTAATCATTTCCCAGAGTAGAGAGTCTGTACTTACAACAGCGCCGGGAATTAAGAATGAAGTACAACGGAAACAGTGCTGAGCTTGATACCACTAATCAGGGATTGACTCGAGGAAACTGAGAGCCTGTGGGAAGAGAAGGCAGACACCCGGCAAGTGCTCAGCCAGGTCGCGAGCTGGGGCTGGATGCTCAGTGTCTTCTCACATAGCACTATGTGACTTTAATGGTCTAGATGAGACAACCCTGGGCTTGGGCACACAGTGCACTTACAGTAAAATGTCAGGCAGCTACCTAACCCAGGCCTTAGCTTCCTCTTCTGTAAAATGTAAAAGGAGACCACTATGCCTATTTTGCAAAGGATCATAAGGATTAAACCATGTGACTCACAGAAAGCACTCACTGTTGGTATTGATATGGAAGATGGGAAGGGAAGTGCCAGAAAGAGAAGGTCGTGGTCCCCTTAAATGATACGGAAAGGGGGAAGGGAAGTGCTGAGTAGAGGTGGGCAAGTTCCCTGGCTAGGGCTCCACCCCTAGGCCTCTGCCCATGGACCTAGGTGAAGACAGGCATCTTTGTTTTCCTGCCCAAATGTTGTATTTCCCAAGGACCACCCCAGCCCACCAAGTCCCCATCTTGTGCTTATAAAAACCCTGAGACTCGGCAGGACACAGTGGGGTGGCACATGCCTGTAATCCCAACTACTGGGGAAGCTGAGGCAGGAGAAGTGCTTGAACCCAGGAGGCAGAGGTTGCGGTGAGCTGAGATTGCACTATTGCACTCCAGCCTGGGCAACAAGAGCAAAAAGAAGCTCTCTAAGCCTATGAGTCCCCTACCACCACACCCATGGGCCACAGTAAACCTGCTTTGCCCCAAGACAGGAGGATGGCCTCTCCCTGGAGCCCTTGAGGCCCCTGAAGAAAATGCATTTCTGTTTTTCCTCAAGGCTTTATTCAGGTCTAATTGACAAACACTAAACTTCATGTTTTCAAAGCATGCAGTCTGATAAGTTTCACCATATGCATGTACCTGTGAAATCATCACCACAAACAAGATAATGAACACATCCAACTTCCTACATTCCCTCGGCACTGCTTTTCTGAGTAACATGGAAAAAAGACACAATTGGGGCTGGGTGAGGAGGCTCACACCTGTAATCTCAGCACTTGGGGAGGCCAAGGTGGGCAGATCACTTGAAGCCAGGAATTTGAGACCAGCCTGGCCAATGTGGCAAAGCCTCGTCTCTACTAAAAATACAAAAATTAGCCAGCGTGGTGGCACATGCCTGTAATCCCAGCTACTCAGGAGGCTGAGGCAAGAGAATTGCTTGAATCTGGGAGGCAGAGGTTACAGCGAGCCCAGATCACACCACTGTTCTCCAGCCCTGGCGACAGAGCGAGTCTCCATCTCAACCTGTGCTGGAGGCAAAACAACTTGTCCAGGTGAGCAGCCACCCTGGAGATAAAGCTGAGGGAGGAGTGTGCAGGGTTACTCTTTCCGTGGTTTCTCTTCCAGATTCCACTCCTCCATCAAGAAACAGCCTTCCCCCACTTGCCCTCCCCACCCTCAATCCGCCTCAGCAGAGAACAGCAGCCCCACCTCTCCCAGGAAAGAACAGCTTGGAGCCCGCACCAGCCTCCTTGCATAAGCTGGTGAGAAATCCTGTAACCTGCAACCAGCTCCACCCACCTCCTTGGCACCTTCCAAGACCTACCCTCATGGTCTCAGCTGGTGGCTTTGAGCCAGCCACTCCCTCTCCCTGATCCTCAGTCTCCTCGCCCACAAAGTGGGGATGTTAATGTCAACCTCTAAGGTAGCTGTGGGCTGAAATGCAAGAGGAATATAAAGCACCGAGTGCCTGCTACATAGAAGACCCTCAATATAGAGAAGCTATTTTATTTTTAAGATGGAGTCTCGCTCTGTTGCCCACGCTGGAGTGCAGTGGCCCAACCTCAGGTCACCGCAAACTCTGCCTCCCTGGTTCAAGTGATTCTCCTTCCACAGTCTCCTGAGTAACTGAAATTACAGGTGCCTGCCACCACATCTGGCTAATTTTGTTGTTGATTTTTTTTTTTTTTTGAAACAGAGTCTTGCTGTGTCACCCAGGCTGAAGTGCAGTGGCACAATCTCAACTCACTGCAACCTCCACTTCCTGGGTTCAAGTGATTCTCCTGCCTCAGCCTCCGGAGTACCTGGGACTACAGGAATGTGCCACCACACCCGGCTAATTTTTTGTATTTTTAGTAGAGATGGGGTTTCACCGTGTTAGCCAGGATGATTTCAATCTCTTGACCTCATGATCTATCTGCCTTGGCCTCTCAAAGTGCTGGGATTACAGGTGTGAGTCACCATGTCCAGTCAATTTTCGTATTTTTAGTAGAGACAGGGTTTAGCCATATTGGCCAGGCTGGTCTCAAATTCCTGACCTTAAGTGATCTGCCTGCCTCAGCCTCCAAACGTGCTGGGATTACATGCGTGAGCCACCACACCCAGCCCACAGTAGCTATTTTCTTTCCATGTCTCTGAAGTTTGGTTTCATAATATTTGTTTGTTTGTTTGTTTTTATTTTTATTTTTAGATGGAGTCTCATTCTGTCACCCAGGCTACAGTGCAGTGGTAGGATCTTGGCTCACTGCAACCTCCACCTTCTCCCTCAGCTTCCTGAGTAGCTGGGATCACAGGCATGTGCCACCATACCTGGCTAATTTTTGTATTTTTTGTGGAGACGGGGTTTTGCCATGTTGGCCAGGCTGGCAACTCCTGACCTCAAGCGATCTGCCTGCCTTGGCCTCCTGAAGTGTTGGGGTTACAGGTATGAGCCAGCATGCAGTTTCAGGGTCTTTAAAGATCAATCATTAGGCAGGGTGCGGTGGCTTATGCCTATAATTTTAGCACTTTGGAAGGCCAAGGCAGAAGGATCACTTGAGGCCAGGAGTTAGAGACCAGCTGGGGCAACATCAATCAAAAGTAAAATTCATTGACCTCTCTGCCACATCTATGACTGAAATTGTCTTTCCAGCAACCAACCTTTATGTCTTTTGCCACCTGAAATACCCTAGTCTGACTCGTCTGCCATCCCTCAAATTCCCTTTTTTTTTTTTTTTTTTTTTTT
>NW_016107386.1:1571343-1577156 GCF_001604975.1 Cebus imitator
AAAAAAAAAAAAAAAAATACAGGTTATGACTAAAACCACAGCATTCTCACTTCATCATGCCCCCACATTCCTCCCCATCTTATCAAATCCTGCTTATCCAGTGTCATGGTTTTCCCAAGAACACCCAATCAGACGTTCTCTCCGGTTTTCAGGCCCTGAGTCCTTCTTATCAGCCATCCAAATGCCTCCCTGTCCCTCCTCCAGCCCACAGGCTTCTTAAAAGCAGGGCTGGGTTAGTCCCGCTCTTGATCCCTGTCCTTTGCCTCCATCAGGCTCCCTCACCATGCAGTAGGTGCTCAGTCAATCCCTGCTGGGTCGATTTGCCCCTAAAAGGTCAATATGAGCATCCTCAGCCCTAGGGAACAGTAGCAGCAGTCACAGGAAAACTGTCATCCCCAGACCCCACTGTGCCCCTAGCTCTGTGTTCTGCTTGACTATGGGAGTCAGAGAGAAGGGGCAGCCTGGGAGGCTTGATGTGCCTCTCTAAGTAAGACACAAAAGCAAGGCAACAGATACAAAGAAGAATAGTGATCATAACAGAGGAACATTTATTAAGCTTTCGCTGGGTGCACAGCACTGTGCCAAGAGACACAGAAACAATCTGGGAAGAGAGCTCAGAGCAGCGCAGGAGAAAGGGGCCCATCAGGAAGGGTTTTGTAAACCTTGCACAAGATTCTAGGCTGAGGACAAGTGGGGCACTGTGGGTGGGGAAGTGACAGAATCAGGTCTGTTTGGAAGGAGCCCTCCGGCAGCTGTCAAAACTCTTCCCCTCCACCCTATCAGGCCCCTGGGAGGTAAGACTAGAAAGGGATGGACACAGCAGCATCTCCCTGATTTCTGAACCAACCTATGGTGGGTTGGGGAGGCTGACGAATTTAGTGGAGGAAACCAAGAATACCAGACTGAGCCCCTGGAGTGAGGGGCATCAGACTGTACAAGAGGCATTAGTGCAGAGGGAAAAGCTACGAATAGGCATAATTTGGAGTCTGGAGCCCTGGGTCAGGTGTGAATATTTTTCTTAACTTATTCTCTGAGTCTATTCCCACATCTGTGAAGCAGAGAAAACAATTCCATTCTCTGCCTGTCCTCAGAAATACCAAATGAACAAATGAACATTAAATGTATACTACCCAATGTGCCCTTTTCTTAACAGGTAGCTGACCTCTGAATTGTCTGATGTGCTTCCTGCTTTACTCTCAGGGTCTTGTTTCCCTGCGGAGTCTCGGCACAGTAGGGCCTAGCCCCAGGGTTGGGGGATGGGGGGGTCCATCCTCCTCTTCCGCTGGAAATGAGCTTTCAACTTGTTGAGATGGAGACTTCTCCCTCCCCCTTCCCCTCAGGTCCCTAGAGCGGCGACCTCAGGACCACCTGCCCCTCCCAAGCCACTGATGAGTTTGGGATCAACCCAGGAGCTTTTCACTCAATAGCTGGTGCTGAAACACATGCTCCCCACCGCCTGCACGTTAAAATCACCTGCGGAGCTGTGCAATGATACGGAGGCCCAGGCCTCACCTAGAACAGTTAAGTAGGAATCTTTCGGGGCGGGCCCAGCATCGGTGTTTTTTTTTAAAGCTCCTCAAGTGCCACCAGGGTTAAACGCCTTTATGCTAATGAAACGGATCCCGGCCTGACCAGTGCATTCCTCGATCCCAGACAGCCAGGGAGCTATCTGATCCACTGCATCCCTTTCTTTACACCCCGGGAGAGCCCTTCTGCGAGGATTCCACCCTTGCCCGCTTGAACCCCGCTTCTTCCGCCCCGACCACAGAACTCTCCCAATCCAAAATATGATCACCCCAAAGCCCCCACAGACAAACCCTATGACTTCCAGAGCGCAAAGCATTCCCCTCCCCCTTGGGCCTGTCGTTTGTGCCAGATTGGCCCCAGCCCAGCCCTCTCCAGCCCGCGTGCCCCAGCCCCTAGCCAGCCTCTCACCGCAGTCGTAGCAGGCGAATCCTAATCCCGCGCCTGGCGGGAGCCAGGTGCGAGCCGGTGCGCCTGCGCGTGCTTCTAGGGCTTCCCCAGCCTCTCCCTTTGCGGCGTTCCAACGATTGGCCCCGCGAGGCCCCTGGGACCGCAGCTCTGGCAGGTGACCGCGCTTGAGGCTGCCGTCGCCATGTTTGTCACGGGCACTTGCCCTTAGCGACCAAAAAGAGAAAGTGGACACTGGCAAATAGGGCCAGGTTGCCTGGATTCCTGATCGGCTCAGCCCCTCTCCTTTACCTCCACGATAGCTTAATGTCATTTCTGTTCAAACCAACACGTTTTTTCTTTCTAAGCGCTCACCTTCCTTCCTCTCCTAGCCTAGTACTCGCTGGGAGAGCAGAAGTCAGCACACTCCATCCAGCCTTGTGGTCTGAGCGGATGCACTGCTGCTGCCGACTTGGAGGTTGCAGAGGCACGACCCGGGACTCCCTGATGCTGCATCATGAGTCCTTCAAGGGTGGACAGGCCCAGCTTGAGCTGTGGGCAGCAGGGCTCTAGCCACAGCAACCAAGGCCTGAATGAGCAGCTATGCAGCCCAACCTCCTTGTATTAACAACGGTAATAATAAAACACAAGGAGTACTGAGCGCTTGCTATGTGCCCTGTACTGCATTCAGAACAACAGTGCATTCTCTTGTTGAGTCCACACATCATTCCTAGGAGGTAGGGGCTTCTATCCCCATTTTATACATGAGAAAACTGCGGTTCAGAGAGATTCAATAACACACAAGCGGCAAGGGCCCAGTCGAGGTGGAACCTGGCTATCCTGACTCCCACAACAGTCTTTCCTCTTCCCACTCCTGCACAATTCCTCAAAATCAAGTTTTGTTTTGCTCAATGTAGGCTGTGGAGGATGTTTTATGATTTCTCCCAACTGGGCTGTAAGCCTGGATAGGTTTTTGGGCAACCAGACAGCACACATTCCAGTTCTGCCTGATTCCCCTACCTTGGGACACAGGGTAAACAGCCTGTGGCCTTTGGCTTCTTTAGGACCTGGAATTCATCTCCTAGCCCCACCACTTCCTCGCTAAGGGACTCCTTTATTATTATTTGAAACAGGGTCTTGCTCTGTTGCTCAGGTCAGAGTGCAGTGGCGTGGCATGATCTCAGCTCATTGCAACCTCCACCTCCCTGGCTCAGATGATCCTCTCACCTCAGCCTCCCAAGTTGCTGGGATCACTGGCTCATGCCACCATGCCTGGCTAATTTTTAAACTTATTTGTAGAGATGGAGTCTCACTATGTTATCCAGACTGGTCTTGGGACTGGTGCAAGGGACCCTCCTGTTTCAGCCTCCCAAAGTGCTGGAATGATAAGTGTGAGCCACTGCTCTTAGCTGGGACCCTCCTTTTGCGAGCCTGTTTTATGCTTTACAGGGATTTTGCAGGCATTAAATGAGAAACAAGGGTATAGGAGCTTTGTGAACTGCTCATCTTTATGACCTTCATTGATGGTTGTGAGCTAACTCCCTGCAACAGGAATATTGTCCTCCTCCTCCTAACAACCACAGCAAATCCTCCATTGTAAAGGCCTGATGTCCTGGGGCTAGAGCCTATTCAACCAGTTCCTGGGGAGCCCCTAGGGATGCCATGAACCTTGCCCCAAGAATCCATCTCCCACTCACCTGTCCCTCCTTCCCAATCTCTCTCCTTCAACACTCTTCACACATTTCATGTCACCTGTCACCCCCCACCCCACCCCACCCCCATCTCTTCTAGATTTAGACAATTGCTGAAATCCCTCCTGATCCAGAAAGCCTCATGACTAGACGACAGGTGATCATTTTGCCCCTCTCCTCACCTCTTACCTCCATCTGTGCTTACCTGGCTGTGAGAACAGAAAACTCAGCATTCAGCCTGGAGTCTGGCAGGCGCACTGGGACCTACATACATTTGCTAAAAGAGTCTCCCTGCCTTTCTATCTCTGGCCAGCATGTGCCTGCCTTTCTTTCTTTCTCTTTCTTTCTTTCTTTCCTTCCTTCCTTCCCTCCCTCCCTCCCTCCTTTCTTTCTTTCTCCTTCTTTCTTTCTTTCTTTTTCTTTCTTTCTTTCTCTTTCTTTCCTTCCTTTCTTTCTTCTTTCTTTCTTTACTTTCCTTCCCTTCCCTTCCCTTCCCTCCCTCCCTCCCTTCCTTACTTCTTTTTAATTTTTTTGAGATGGAGTCTTACTCTGTCACCCAGGCTGGAGTGCAATGGTGCAATCTCAGCTCACTGCAACAGCCGCAGTGAGTTTTGCCCTCCTGGGTTCAAGCGATTCTCCTCCCTCAGCTTCCAGCTTCCCAAGTAGCTGGGATTACAGGCACATGCCACTACACCCGGCTAATTTTTGTATTTTCAGTAGAGACGTGGTTTCACCATCTTGGCCAGGCTGGTCTCAAACTCCTGACCTCGTAATCCACCTGCCTCAGTCTCCCAAAGTGTGGGATTACAGGCATGAGCCACCACACCTGGCCGCATGTGCCTTTATTTCAAAGCAAACTCCAAGTCTTTACTTAGCCCTCACTGGGTGTTCAGTGGGGAAATGGAAATAGGGAAAGCTGACAGAGGCCGGAGCTGTATGTGACCCAGAAGAAAAGACCTTTGGTCCCTCACATTGCACTTAATGCCCCACAGTTACACTCTGAGGCCCCTCAGCCCTCTGATTATAGAGACAACGTAGCCAGTTACCTTTTATGTCAGCACCAGGACAGGGCCATATCACCTGCCTGACTCCTTGGGCCATACTGGAGTCCCTGGACCATGGGACAGATAGATTATGCGCACTCTGTCTTCTCCCCTCCCTTCACTTCCCACCTCTCTGATCTGGTTCCGCCATGTTCTATTCTGATCTACCAATTTCTCCTCAGTCCCCTTCACTTTGGCACTTTCTCCCAGAGCCTCTAAATGTAAAGGGAGGGTGCCTCACATTTCCATCTTCAATACTCATATATTCACTCAAACTTTTAGTCCATTCCAGGCCACAGGCTATAAAGTAAAGGGGATTTCAAAAACAAGATTGGTGCCCGCAAGAGGCGTGAGTGGGGTTCCAAAAAGCCAGCAGTCATGATGTCAATAGTGTGATAGGAGCCAGGTAGAGACAAGCTCAGGCTGTCTCTATCAGCCGTTACAGTGATTTCACCTTCTACCTTTTCCTTCATGACTCTTTCCACAGCTCCCATGTCCAGCCTGAACAGAATGTCCAGAATGGCCCACCTGAACGCAACAGTCCTTCAACTTCCAATCTCCCTCCAGCGTTTTCTACCTCTAGGACTGCCTTAACTGCCCATCCAGGTGGCCAAGCCAGAAACATGTACATCCAGCATCCACCCACATCCTACCCGCTTCACTTCATCAAAACCACCATCTTGGATCAAGTCCAGGTGAATCCCACTCCCATCTCTCTTTTCCATCCTTTGCTCCTGTTTGGTTGTCAGCTTTCCTCAACTAACACGAGAACCTCCTCCACGACTGGCTTCCACCCCCTCGCTCTCTAATCTGTCCTCCATTTTGCCCTCAAGTGAGCTTCTGATCACAAGGTTCCCTGAGCAACAGCTTCTCAGGTTGCTATATACTGAAATTTTTCATGGCTGATGCAGTGGCTCACACCTGTAATCCCAGCACTTTAGGAGGCTGAGGCAGGAGGACCACTTGAGCCCAGGAATTGGAGACCAGCCTGGACAACACAGTAGACTCCATCACTACAAAACATTTTTAAAAATAAAAAAATTGGCCGGGTGTGGTGGCTCACACCTGTAATCCCAACACTTTGGGAGGTCAAGGCAGGTGGATCACCTGAGGTCAGGAGTTCGAGGCCAGCCTGGCCAACATGGTGAAACCCTGTCTCTACTAAAAA
>NW_016107386.1:1578173-1581860 GCF_001604975.1 Cebus imitator
AATTCATAACAAAGTGCTGGAGGGTGGGGAATATGATACACGAAATAAAAGACTATTCAAACTAGCTTAAATAAAGAAGGAATTTACTGGCCTGTGTAACGTTAAGTCCAGGACCCTTTCTGATTTCTGTCCTGAAAAAACCAAAAAATTCCCTTCACTGTCGCCAGATGGATGACTGTGCTGAAAGACTTGGCCCTAAATCACCCAAACCTAAGGATAGAATAGATTCCACTCCACCAGAACCACTTTACTGAGAATAGATAAGGTGTGGGACTCCAAAATACTGGGGGCTGGTACTGGAATCAGAGTGAACAAATGTTGAGAAACTCACAGCCTGGCCTCTACCCAGAAGAGATGGAAAGCCTGGCCAGTGCCATGGGCCCACTATTGAACTCCAGGTTTGGGTGAGGTCAGTCCATGGATAGCTGTGAATACTCCCAGGTGCTGGGATTTCAGATAGGGACAAAGTTATAAACAGGAGCAGGGAGGTGTATTAGTTTCCTACTGGTGCGGTAACGGGGCTGAAAACAAGACAAATTTATTTTCTTACAGTCCTGGAGGACAGAAGTCTGGGGTCGGCAGGACCGAATTCCTTTTGGAGGCTCCCGGCGAGAATCCATTTCCTTGCTTTTTGCAGCTCCCAGAGGCTGCCAGCCAGTCCCTGGCTCGTGACCCACTTCTGTATTCAAAGCCAGCGATAGTTGGTCAAGTCTTTCACACACCACCTCACTCTTCACATTTAAGGACCCTTCTGATTACATTGGGTCCACCGGATAATCTAGGATCATCTCCTTATCCCAAGGTCAGCTCATTAGCAACCTTACTGCCACATGCAACCTTAATTCTCCCTTGTCATGTAATATAACATATTCACAGGTTTTCTGGGGTGACATTATGAACATGTTTTGGGGGACTGTCTAAAATTTTCTCATTCTGGGACCAGTCCTTAGAGCAGACAGAGGGCAAGGCTCCTAAGGGGCTGTTGGTCCCAAAGGGTCATGGGGTATCCCTTATACTGTGCTGAGAAGCAGGATCTGAGAAGTAAAGAGACAGGACACTGACAAACTGAAGAAGAGCAGCTGGACTTGGGGGGGCCATGCCACCTATGAGCAGAGACTGGCCCGCCCACACGTCCAGAAGTGTCTGTATTTATTAGGTACAAGCAGGGGGAAGGGTCGTAAGTGAGGTCATCATCTATAGACTTAGTGATAGGGCATACACAATCACGTGAGTAACAAGCGAGTAACAATCACCCCATTATGTCACTGGGGGAAAGAGGTGGGCCATGCATAGTAGAGGGTCGTGTACAGAAAAGGGGTCCATCCCTATTAGGTCACCGAGGCAAGGAGGTGGGCTGTATGCAACAGGTGTCGTGTGCAACACTTCTTATCTGGAAACTTCAAAGGATTTCTAACAGAAAGATACTGTAAGTCAATGCAGTGGGAGCTGACAGACTTGTGCTCTTGTCTAAGATATTTATGGGAGGATGATCTGAGATAGCACAGAAGCGAGAAAAGGCTGACAAGGTTTACAGCCGCTGTGACCCAGTCACATCAGAGGGGTTCTCCCTCAGTTAACTATTTGTGGAATCTCAGGCCTGAGGCCTACTTTCCACAGGAACTAGATGCAAGGTACTACAAGGTTCTTGCTCCAAGCCTGCCATACAGCGTATGCCCTTTCAGGCAGGGACGCCACTGCCTGGGTCTTTGGTTCTTGTCCTGGTCTGGCTGTTTTTCTATGTACTGCTTCTGTTCTGTGACTGCTCTAGGCATCCCTCCTACTACAAACTACTATATGGTTACATAGAAGGATTATATAAATCAGCACTAAACGTGTCAGTACAGCTCCGACTACTATATGATTATATAGAAAGAGTATATGGAACTAAGTATGCTAGATATAAGTACTAAGTATGATTATATAAGCTAGATATATGTAAGCAGTAAGTTATACCTCAGTAAGTTATACACCAACATTTTTAGTGACTAAAAAATGAAAATTCTGACTGGGCATGGTGGATCATGCCTGTAATCCCAGAACTTTGGGAGGCCAAGGCGGGTGAATCACGAGGTCAAGAGTTCAAGACCAGCCTGGCCAACCTAGTGAAACCCCGTCTCTACTAAAAATATAAAATTAGCCAGGCATGGTGGTGTATGCCTGTAATCCCAGCTACTCGAGAGGCTGAGGCAGGAGAATCACTTGAACCAGGAAGTGGAGGTTGCCATGAGCTGAGATTGCACCACTGCACTCCAGCCTGGGCAACAAGAGCAAAACTCTGACTCAAAAAAAAAAAAAAAAAAAAAAAAAAAAAAAAAGAAAGAAAAGAAAATTCTGATCACAGACCAGGCGTGGTGGCTCAAGCCTATAATCCCAGTACTTTGCAAGGCCAAGGCAGGATGACCACTTGAGCCCAGGAGTTCAAGACCAGCCTGGCAACATAGTGGGATCTCATCACTACAAAAACTGCAAAAATTAGGTGTGGTGGTACACGCCTGTGGTCCCAGCTACTCAGGAGGCCGAGGTAGGAAGATCACTTGAGCCCAGGAGGTTGAGGTTGCAGTGAGCCCTGGTCATGCCACCGCACTCCAGCCTGGGTCAGAATGAGACCTTGTCAAAAAGAAAAAAAAATTCTGATCAGGCCCATGCTTGCTTGCACATGCTAACCACTCACTTTTTGCCCAGTATTCGTTGTTCCCACAATATAAACTGCTGACGTGCTGTTTCTCTGCAAGCAGGAAGAGATAACTTCGGGGTCATGGAAAAAAAGTTGCAGAAGGAATGAATGCCTTGAAGGACGTTGTGACCAGCTGCTGATGCCCAGAAGTCTGGTGGCTCAAGGGGTTATCTGAGACCGAGGAAACACAGTCTGGGTTCCCTGAAAGGCCCCCTCCCTCACTCCTTAGTTGCATAAAACTCCCTGCTGCTTTTTGAGACAGGCTCTTACTCTGTAACCCAGGCCGGAGTGCAGTGATGTGAACACAGCTCACTGCAGGCTTGACCTCCTGGGCTCAAGCGATCCTTCTGCCTCAGTGCCCCAAGTAGCTGCAACTGCGGGCACATGCCGCCATGCCTAGTTATTTATTTTTTTTGTAGAGACAGGGTTTCACCATGTTGCCCAGGCTGATCTTGAACTCCTGAGCTCAAGTGATCCACATGCCTCAGCCTCCAAAAGTGCTAGGATTACAGATGTATCCACCCTGCTGCTTCTTTCTGTTAAGGGGGATTTGAGAGATTTGTTCCGCTGCCTTCTCACTTTGGCCAAATCAAATAAACCTTTCTCTACCTCTAAGCACTGGTGTCCTACTGTTTGGCCTTACCTGTACATCAGGTACACCAGCCTGAACTTGGGGTTCTATGACAGTGTTAGATTCCAAATGAAACCCTAACCAGGCCACTTTTCTCCATCCACAGCCCAGCTTCAGCACCTGCTCTCACAAAGACTGGCCCAAATTAGACTTGGAGCAGTGGCTCAGTCACAAACAGCATGACATCACCAGGGTGAGTCACCAAACGGTGGCCACCACCAGAGGGTGGCTGGGTTTTGAGGGATACTGAGAGCCCAGGAGAAGCTGTCAGGGTTGCTGGTGATGCTGCTTGAGTCAACAGGAGAAGGGGAAGGAAAGTGTGGTAACATGGCGGTCTGTAGCTGGGAGAGGGTTTCAGTTTTTTTTTTTTTTTTTTTTTTTT
>NW_016107386.1:1583570-1585816 GCF_001604975.1 Cebus imitator
AAAAAAAAAAAAAAAAAAAAAAAAAATTTAAAGTGCTTATGTAACATTCTAGAGTGGGAGGACTTTGAGACAGTCTGTGAGAAGCCCCAGCATGGGTGGGCAGTAAGACCAACATTGTGAGCATGAGTCTTGAAATAGACACGGGGTTGAATTTTGCCCTTACTATAGCCAGCTGAGTTGGGGTGAGTTATTTAACCCACATAAGCCCCAGTCACTGAATACACTGGACACCAACTCTGAGGCAAGCAGTTTCTTGCTATGGAAAGCGAGGATAATATCAGTACCCCCTTCCTCGGGTTGATACAACTTGCAGTTAGATGCTCTCAGGCAACTCGATTTAGTGTCTGGTGTGCAGGAGTTTCCCTTAAATGTTAGAGTAACCTAATCCACCTACAGGAGCTGGGAGGTTGGTGTATAAGGACTGGGAGCTAACTGGATTAGAAAGCCATCAGTGATACTGCAGGGAGGACATCCTTGACCTCAGGCCTCTGCCTTTAGGTTGGGGCCACTACGACCGACCGGCAAGCTCATCCAGGTGTAGACAGAGGCTGGTGGCTCCTGGCCAGCTCAGAGTGTTTCCTTTTGCTTGGTAACCAGGAGGAGTGGCTGAGGAAGGACATGGAGCGGAGCAACACAGCTAAAAAGCGCCCGCTCTGGATCCCGCCGGCTCCCCCAGACTGAAGGAGGCAAGTGAATGGGGAGTTACTGGGAAGAACAGGCCGGGCTGAGGGCTTAAAAAGGCTCTAAACCCTTACTGTCTGCCGGGAGCCTGGGGCTCTGCCCGACCTTGGCACAAAAGGTGAGGTGGGGAGCTGAATGTCCGATTTGGGATGAGTTCCCCCAAAGCCATGAACCGGCGTCCTGGGGAACCGGGTCGCAGGGACGGGAGGTGGTTAAGTAGAAAGTCCTGTCTGCACACCCCCTCCCTCCGCCGCAGGTCTGGATCCGGAGGAATCCCCAGTAAGAACGGCAGCCACCCGGGGGACCCACCATGTACGCGTACAGCTGGCTGTCGCCCAGGGAGGGCATCTGGCCGCCGCAGCCGTTCACCTGCGCCTACCTGGCTGCCCCTCTGCTCCTGCCCCCCATCCAGGCCCATAGTTTCCGCAGCCGGCCCGGGAGCCTGCACACGGGCGAGTGGGCAGCCCCGCGAGAATACCACCGCTTCTACGACCCCGCCGCGCCGCCCGAGACTGCACAGCCCTGGTGGGCCTGCCCTCCGGCCTACGCCGCGGCCCTGCGCCCCCGCTGCCCCGCAGCCAGAATCTCGGGACTGTCGCTACAGGCGCCAGCGGCTGCGGCGGAAAGCTGGACGCCGTGGCCCGAGGGCGGCAGCCTACAAACCGAGCTACGCTGGGGACGCGTAGAGCGCGCGCGAGGCCCGCCTCTGCAGCTGCCCGACTTCGTGCGCCGGGAGCTGCGGCGCGCGTATGGCACCTACCCCCGCGCCGACGTGCGCGTCACCCAGCGCCGCGGCCAGTTCCTGCTTCAGGCGACTCCGCGCGTGCGCGAGCCCGAACGCCGCGTGGAGTGGTGCGTGCGGCGCCGTCCAGACAGCGGCGACAGCGGCTCAGGTCAGGAAGACGCGGAGCGCGGCCGTCCCAGGAAGAGCAAGGCCCTGAGCTGAAGGCGCCGACAAGCCTAGCGACCGGCCCGCGTGCATGCGTGCGCGGCTCCCTCCTTCCAAGCGAGCCCTCACCTGCGCGCGGGAGCCGGGCGCACCGCTGACCTGCCTTTTTGGCTTTTCCCATGACTGCCCGCCCCCTTCCTGCACTGGTTTCTCTCACCTTATTGCTGGACGGTAAGGAAAGGGCGAGGGCAAGATGGAATCAAGGACACCTCTGGGTGTTCTGTACCTCTTTCCTTCTTGCAGCTTGGGAAGTGGAGGACTTGGGATGGAAGAAGAGCCTGGGCCTCCCTCCTTCCTCTTCCCCATCTTCGCCTAAGGAGCCTGCCCTGCAGTAAGCCCCAACTTTCCCTTCTTTTCCCTCCATCAGAGTTGTCGCCCACCCCCTGTTCCCACCGTCCCCCTACCCCGTCTTCCTGCCAAGCCGAGGGGCCACCGTGATCCTCGGCTTAGTAAGAAAAGTAAATAGGCCGGGCCCAGTGGCTCGCGCCTGGAATCCCAGCACTGTGGGAGGCGAATCGCTTGAGTCCAGGAGTTGGAGACCAGCTTGGGCAGTGTGGCGAAACCTCGACTCTACCAAAAAACCCTAAATTAGCCAGGCGTGATGGCTCACGTCTGT
>NW_016107386.1:1586677-1589453 GCF_001604975.1 Cebus imitator
ATCTCGGCTTACTGCAACCTCCGCCTCCCGGGTTCAAGCAATTCTCTTGCCTCAGCCTCCCGGGTAGCTGGGACTACAGGTGCATGCCACCATGCCCAGCTAATTTTTTTGTATTTTTAGTAGAGACAGGGGTTTCACCATATTGGCCAGGATGGTCTCGATCTCTTGACCTCGTGATCTGCCCGTCTCAGCCTCCCAAAGTGCTGGGATTACAGGCTTGAGCCACCGCGCCTGGCCTTAATCGTTAATTCTTAATAGGCTGAGGTTTGCAATATTCTAGGAGTTTGCTGAAGTGTTAGGCCACGTAGCCAATTTTAAGTAGAATCTAGCCAGATCTGAGGCCCAGCTGTAGAAATTTGGCCCCTTGTGGAACTGCTTTTACTGAATTTCTATTTGTAGCTGACCAAGAGTTACCTGGTATACGCAGGTGAGTTATTTAAGTTGTAGGCCAGCTGATTGGGCACAACTCTATTTATGAGCTTCTTGGATAAGTTCTCTCAAATCTCAGCCCTTGGAAAAGGTGTTTCTCCCAATCAATGGTTTGCATTTATCTTTTAAACAATAAGGATCTCATTACTGATCATATTTTTCTTTTGGCCCTGGTTTCCAAGGAGCTCAGAGCCAAATTTTTTTTTTGAGGGGGTGGGAAACAGTCTCACTCTGCTGCCCAGGCTGCAGTGCAGTGGCATGATCTCAGCTCACTGCAACCTCTGCCTCCTGGTTCAAGCGATTCTCCTGCCTCAACCTCCTAAGTAGCTGGGATTACAGGTGTGTGCCACCACGCCCATCTAATTTTTGTATTTTTAGTAGAGATGGGTTTTCTCCATGATGGCCAGGGTGGTGTTGAACTCCTGGACTCAAGTGATCTGCCTACCTTGGCCTCCTTAAGTGCTGGGATTAAATGGCATTTGCACTCAGCCAGCAAACTATGTATAAAACAAACACTGGCAGAGCGCAGTGGCTCACACCTGTAATCCCAGTGCTTTGGGAGGCGGAGGCAGGCGGATCACGAGGTCAGGAATTCAAGATGAGCCTGACCAATATGGTGAAACCCCATCTCTGCTAAAAAAAAAAAAAAAAAAAAAAAAAAAAATTAGCCAGGCATGGTGGCACGCACCTGTAGCCCCAGCTGCTTGGGAGGCTGAGGCAGAAGAATCGCTTGAACATGAGAAAGGGAGGTTGTAGTGAGCCAAGGTCGCAACACTGCACTCCAGCCTGGGGAACAGAGCGAGACTCAGTCTAAAACAAAAAAAGTTTGCAATACAGAAATATGTGATACAGGAAGTTAAAATCTTTTCTGATTTTCCTCACCCCTTAATGATCATTGGGGTCCAATCCATTTTTCTATGCACATAGTATTTATACGTGTGTGTGTGTGTGTGTGTGTGTGTGTGTGTATATACTTTTTTTAGACTGAGTTTGACTCTTGTCACCCAGGCTTCTAGAGTGCAATGGTGCGATCTTGGCTGACTGCAACCTTTGCCTCTCAGATTCAAGCAATTCTCCTGCCTCAGCCTCCCAAGTAGCTAGGATTACAGGCATCCATCACCACGCCAGGCTAATCTTTGTATTTTTAGTAGAGATGGTGTTTCACCATGTTGGCCAGGCTGGTCTCAAATTCCTGTCCTCATCATCCACCGCCTTGGCCTCCCAAAGTGCTGGGATTACAGGTGTGAGCCACTGTGCTAGTCTTTATTTTTGATTTAAAAAATAAGTATCAGAACTTATTTTAGAATAAGGTAATTGGGGATGGCTTCTCTGAGGAGGTGATATTTAAGCTGAGATCTTTTTTTTTTTTTTTTTAAAGACGAGGTTTCACCATGTTGGTCAGGCTGGTCTTGAACTCCCGACTTCAAGTGATCCGCCCACCTTGGCCTCCAAAGTGCTTGGATTACAGGCATGAGCCACACGCCCGGCCCTAAGCTGAGATCTTAAGAATGCAAAGCTAACCATGCAGAGAAGGGTGAGGGGAAAGCCAGGCAGAGGTCATGGTGGGTGCAAAAGCACTACGGATTGAAAGTTATCTTCATTCACTCGACAAGCATTGAGGGCCCACAATATGCCAGTCAGAATTCTAGGTACTGGGGCTACAGCACAAAACCAATTAAGTCTCTGCCCTCTTGGAGCTTGCATTAGAGGTGTAACAGAGGAGGAGAGACTGACAGGCAAATAGGTATGTGATATAGTATCAAACAGTGATACTTGATGGGTACTGTTTTAAATGGGATTGAGAAAGCTTCTCCAAAGAGGTGACTTGAGTGTAGCCATGATAAAGACCTTTGCAAGTCATTTGAGAAAACCAGGTATGACCACCCTGTGGCTGTCTTTGTCCTGTGACCAAGCACATGTGATAAGAGGTGAACCAGATCCTGTGGTACCATGAAGCTGTATTGAGAATTTTGGATTTTTTTTTTAAATTTTTTTGAGATAGAGTCTCACTTTTTCACCCAGGCTCCAGCAATGGTGCAATCTCAGCTCAAAGCAACCTCCGCCTCCTGGGTTCAAGCGATTCTTTTGCCTCAGCCTCCCAAGTAGCTGGGACTATAGGCACGCACTACCATGCCCGGCTAATTGTTGTATTTTTAGTAAAGACAGGGTTTTTGGTCAGGCTGGTCTTGAACTCCTGACCTCCTGATCCACCCACCTCAGCCTCCCAAAGTGCTGGGATTACAGGCATGAGCCACCACTCCTGCCCCAAGAATTTTGCATTTTATTCTTAATGGGTGGAGGGTTATAAGCATAGGAGTAATGTTATCAGATTTAAAAATTATTATTA
>NW_016107386.1:1590063-1596467 GCF_001604975.1 Cebus imitator
AAAAAAAAAAAAAAAAAAAAAAATTATTCTGGCTGCTGTGTGGAAAAGAGACTTTAAGGGGTCATGGAAATGGGAGGCAGTTAGTAGTTAGAAGGCTTTGAAGTATAGTCAGGCACCCCGTAATGATGGTTCGGTTGACGACAGAGCACATATATGATGGTGGTCCCATTAAGACTGTAATGCTGTATTTTTACTGTACTTTTTCTATGTTTAGATACACAAATACTTACCATTGTGTTACAGTTGTCTTCAGTATTCAGTACAGCCTCATGCTGTACAGGTTTGTGGCTTAGGAGCAATAGGCTCTACCATATGGCCGAGGTGTGTAGGTGGCTATACCATCTAGGTTTGTGTAAGTACACTCTAGAATGTTCAGACAATGACAAAATGGTCTACTGATGCATTTCTCAGAATGTATCCACATCATTAAGCAACATGTGACTGTAATACAGGAAATGGAAGCGATGACTTAGTTTTATTTGGAAGCAGTAGGGTGATGAGAAAATAAATGTCCTTGAATATGTATCTTTGTGCACATATAGAAGTGTTAAATTGTAGAATGTAAGGTCTTCAAGGTGGAAATTGAATCACTGAACAATGACGGGTAGTAGCAACAAGAACAACCAAAATCCAGGTCTTTAGTTCTAAACTCCATTCTCAACTAAAAGGAACCAGAGTCCTTGGGAAAATGGCTGATTCTAGGTCTGGGGCAGTGAAGGTACATGATGAGCCTAGAACAACTTATTCCAAAAAATAAAGGACTGCTCAAAAATGTCAAAAGGACAAAGAAGCCAGCTTCAAGGGACTTCCACTGGCCAAGTCAGGGACAATTTAAGCATCAAAACAAATAATGATAGTAATTCATCATAACTCATTGAAAAAAATAAGAATCCACAAGTCTATACTAATAATCACTAAATAAATAAATATGAAGGAAAAACTAATCCTAACAGTAGAAGGAATAATAAAATTAGAAAATTCCCATTTCCAGCCATCATAGTAATAATTGATTCAGGTGATACTAAATTGATTCAGGTCACTCATGGATAATAAAACTAATGGCTACAAATTTGAATAAAAACAGAATATTTATTTAGTTTCAAAATATGTTCCAATAAGATATTTATTAATTACAAAGTGAAAACGAGTAAGCTAGTAGTGTAATAGGGAAAACTGATGTAAGCCACCTTAATTAAGTTATCAAAGCTGTAGGGTCCCCCAGTGTCTATCCCCTATTTCTGTGCCTTGACTCAAAAATCACAGAGTGCTTTGACTACTCTGTGACCCAACATGTTTTACCCTGAAGGCTTGAACCCACACTGGGGTCTTGAACATTCCCTGGAACTGATAAAGTTATCTAGGTTGTTGCCCAAAACACTGAAAGAAACGGGCCCCAGCCCTGAGCCAAATGCCTTAAACTCTCAGGTAAACTTTACCCCTGACCACTTTGCATGGCTATACCTAGGCGGATCACCCTTTTTCTCTTACTGTCTGTCGTGAGGATTGCTGCAGCACTCTGTACGTAAGGTTCCCCTAATAAATACTTTGGACTGCCCAAGCACGGCAGCTCACATTTGTGATCCTAGTACTTTGGGAGGCTGAGGCAGGAGGATGGCATGAGCTCAGTAGTTCGAGACCAGCCTGGGCAACATAGCAACACCTCTCTCTACTAAAAAAAAAAAAATTGGTTGGGCATGGGGGTGTATGCCTGTAGTCTCAGCTACTTGGGAGACTGAGGTGGAAGGACTGCTAGAGCCCAAGAGATTGAGGCTGCAGTGAGCTATGATTGTGACACTGCACTCCAACCTTGGCAACACAGCGAGCAAAACCCTGTCTAAATAAATAAATAAATGCTTTGGACTGATCACCCTGGTGTTTATTTAGTGCTAAGTGCTACTTTCTTTGGAATCCCAGCAGGCCCCATCTGGAAAATGTTTGGGGCACACCCTTGTAGGAACTACCCTGCTTTGGTTTTTGGGATGATTCCAGCTGTGGGTTCAGCAGGATGAAACAAGTTAACATTATCATTAAAGGGGACAAATCAACATCATAAACTTTCTGATATGTTAAAATGAAAAAACACAATATCAGTTCAGTAGTAATGCATAGTCATGAGGAAACCTCAGATAAACTTCAATGGAGAGATGATCCCACTTGTCTGTATTGTTAAAAAGTGGACACAGGCCCAGGGAGGTGGCTTAAACCTGTAATCCCATCACTTTGGGAGGCCTAGGTGGGTGGATCACTTGAACCCCAGAGTTCAAGGAGAGCGTGGGAAGCACAGAAAAACCTCATCTCTACAAAAGATGGAAAAATTAGCCAGGCACAGTGGTGTGCACCTGTGGTCCTAGCTACTCAGGGGGCTGAGGTGGGACGATTGCTTGAGCCTGGCAGGTACAAGCTGCAGTGAGCTGTGATCATGCCACTGCACTCCAGTCTGAGTGACAAAGTGAGACCCTGTCTCAAAAAAACAACTATGGGAACTTGAGAAAATGTTTCAGATTCAAAGGGTGCTAAAAAGACATGAAAACTAAATGCAATGCGTAATCCTGGATTGGATCCTGGACCAAAATAAAACCTGTTACAAAGGACATTATTATAACAAGTAACAAGATTTAAGTAAGAACTATAGATTATGCTCAGCCATGGGGATAAGATCACGCCCCAGCCCTTTTTTATCTTTCACTGTAAAAATAGATACCAAGCACGGAGGTGCTCGCATGTACCCCAGCTACTGTGAGGCTGAGGTGGGAGGACCCCTTTAGCCAGGAGGCCAAGCCTGGACAACATAGAAAAACTCTATCATCTCTCTAAATAAATAAATAACATCAGTGACATAGTGATATAGATATGTAGTACATTTTTGTTTGTTTGTTTTTGAGACAGGGTCTCACCCTGTTGCCCAGGCTGGAGTACAGTGGTGCCATCTTGGCTCACTGCAAACTCCACCTCCCAGGTTCAAGCGATTCTCCTGCCTCAGCCTCCTAGTAGCTAGGATTACAGGTGTGCACCACTACACCTGGCTAATTTTTGTATTTTTAGTAGAGATGGGATTTCACCACGTTGCTCAGGCTGGTCTCAAACTCCTGACCTGGTGAACCACCTGCTTCAGCCTCCCAAAGTGCTGGGATTACAGGCATGAGCCACTGTGCCCGGACTTTTTTTTTTTTTTTTTTAAGAGACTGGGTCTTGAGGAAAAAAAAAAAAGACTGGGTCTTGCTCTGCTGCCCAGGCTAGAATGCAGTGATGTAGTATAGCTCTGTAGCCTCAACTTCTTGGTGAGTGCTCAAGTGATCCTCCCACCTCAGACTCTTGAGTAGCTGGGATCACAGGTGTGTATCACCATGCTCAGCTAATTTATTTACTTACATATTATATTGACACAGAGTCTTACTCTCTTGCCCAGGCTGGAGTTCAGTGGTGCCATCTTGGTTCGCTGCAACCTCTGCCCCCTGTCTTCAAGCAATTCTCCCACCTCAGCCTCCCAAGTAGCTGGGATTACAGGTTCCTGCCACCACGCTGGGCTAATTTTTATATTTTCAGTAGAGATGGGGCTTCACCATGTTGGCCAGTCTGGTTTTGAACACCTGATCTCCAGTGATCCACCCATCTTGGCCTCCCAAGGTGCTGGATTACAGGTGTGAGCCACCGAGTCTGGCCTATTTTTTGGGACAGAGTCTTTGTTGCCCAGGCAGGAGTGCAGTGGTACAATCTTGCGTCACTGTAATCTCCACCTCCCAGGTTGAAACAATTCTCATGCCGCAAACTCCCGAGTAGCTGGGATTATAGGTGTGCACCACCATGACTGGCTAATTTATATATATATATTGTTGTTGTTGTTGGAGACGGAGTATAGCTCTGTCGCCCAGGCTGGAGTGCAATGGCATGAACTCGGCTCACTGCAACCTCTGCCTCCTGGGTTCAAGTGATTCTCCTGCCTCGGCCTCCCTAGTAGCAGGGATTACAGGTGCATGCCACCACACCCAGCTAGTCTTTGTATTTTTAGTAGAGATGGGGTTTCACCATGTTGGTAAGGCTGGTCTCGAGTTCCTGACCTCAAGTGATCTGCCCACCTTGGCCTCCCAAAGTGCTGGGATTACAGGTATGAGCCACTGTGCCCAGCCTCGTTTTTAATTTTTTTGTAGAGGCAGGGTCTGGAAGATGTTACCCAGGCTGGTCTTAAAAGATCCTCCCACTTCAGCCTCCTAAAGCACTGGGATAACAGGTATGAGTCACGGTACCCGTACTCAGCCAATGAGCTGTTTTTTTTTTTTTTTTTAATCCCCTTGAGATAGGGTCGTGCTCTGTTGCCCAGGGCTGGAGTGCAGTGACAGAATCATGGCTCACTGCAGTCTTGACCTTTTGGGCTTAATCGATCCTCCACCTCAGCTTCCCTAGCAGCTGGGACTACAGGCATGTGCCATTACACCCAGCTAAGTTTTTGTATTTTAATAGTTGTTTTAGTAGAGACAGGGTTTCGCCATGTTGCCCAGGCTGGTCTCAAAGGAACTCCTGGACTCAAGTGATCCACTCACTTTGGTCTCCCAAAGTTCTGGGATTACAGTTGTGAGCCACTGCGCCTGGCCAGTGAGCTTATTTTTTAAATCTCTTTTTTACATAGTGCTAGCATTAGGCAGTATATTTACCTTTTCAAAATAATTTATTTATTATTATTTATTTATTTTGAGACAGGGACTTGCTCTGTCGCCGAGACTGGAGTGCAGTCGTGCAATTACTGCTCCCTGTAGTCTCACACTCTTGGGCTCAAGCAGTCCTTCTGCCTCAGGCTCCTGAGTAGCTGGGAATACAAGCCCTGTACCTGGCTTTGATTTTACTTTTTTTTTTTTTTTTTAGATGGGGCCTCATTCTGTTGCCCAAACTGGAGTGCAGTGGTGTGATCTTGGCTCACTACAATCTCCGCCTCCTGGGTTCAAGCAATTCTCTTGCCTCAGCCTCCCAAGTAGCTGGGATTACAGGCACCTGCCACCACAGCTGTGAATTTTTGTATTTGTATTTTTAGTAGAGATGGGATTTCACCATGTTGGCCAGGCTGGTCTCGAACTCCTGGCCTCAGGTGCCTGCGCACCTCAGCCTCCCAAGGTGCTGGGCTTACCCAGCCAGATTGTACTTTTTAATGTTGAAGAATTGTGTGCATGCTGGTAAGCATTCTCAAATCCTTTTTTGAAACAATGCAGGTTTCAAATAAATGATGAGTCCCACTCCGGCATAAGGTATGCTATGTATTCACTTCCCTCTGTGTTCTTTTGGGCCCAGAAGTCATGGGTCTTGAAGTCTCTTGAGTCCTGTCCTCTTGGGTCTTGAAGTCTCTCAATGTCCCCTGTCTCTGGGGGTCTGCATTCTCTTAGCCATTCCTTCCTGGGGCATTCCCTGGAAGTTCCCCTGGACTGCACACAGTTTACCCCTAACCCCAGCCCCAGTGACAGAGAAGGGCCCCGACTGCAGGCTTTTTGAAGGAGGTGCTGCTACTCACTGAGTCCAGCATCCCATTTCACTCCAGGCCCTGTTGACGTGAGTCCTGGAGGGAGCATAGATGCTTCCTTGTTTGATCTTTCCTTTGAAGTTAACTCAGAAGCTCAGAACTCATAAAACATCTGGGCTGCCTGGGACCTTGCTGTTCATCTGGTTTGATCTCTTCAGTTTAACTTATGCTAGGAAACCAGAGCCATCGAGAAGGAGTGTCAGCCGAGCTCACGCTGTAGGCAGGAATCCAGGACTCTCAGCTCCCAGCAGGGGCTGGGACACCAAGCCCTGACCTGATGGCTTCCTTCTCCTGCCTCAGCCTCCCCTAGTAATTGGGACTACAGGCGCGTGCGAACAGGCATGGCTAATTTTTGTTTTTGTTTTTTTGAGAGGGAGTCTTTCTTGTTGCCCAGGCTGGAGTGCAGTGGCATCATCTTGGCTCACTGCAACCTTCACCTCCTGGGTTCAAGCCCCAGCCTCACCTGTCACCCAATCCATTTTATCAGAAGCCCCCCACTCAATAAGCCCTGACTGACCAATTTCAAGCCCTCCTCCACCCCAAAATGACCTTATTTTTGTCTGGCTCACATTCTACTCAAGGGAATAAAATAAGAATCATAAGAACCTCAAACTTATGAGAACTTGATCTATGCCAGGCACTGGGCTAAAGCCCTGAACAGAAACTGTCAATGCATTTAATTTAATCTTCACAAAACCTTGATGTGGATATAATTATATCCCATCAATGTAATTATTGTTCCCATTTGCAGACGAGAAAACTGAGGGCCATCGAGGTTAATAACTTACCCAAGGCTGTACCCCAAGAATGCCCCTGGGAAATTTGATGGTAATTTAAAAAAAATTTTTTTAGAGAAAGACAAGGTCTTGTTCTGTGGCCCAGACTGGAGTGGAGTGGTATGATC
>NW_016107386.1:1597687-1601523 GCF_001604975.1 Cebus imitator
AAAAAAAAAAAAAAAAGAAAAGAAAAAAGAAGAGGCATCTGGACATCTGAGGGAGGCTTTGAAGAATGTCTAGGATTCCAACAGACAGTGACGGGCAAGAGGTGTCCCCAGAAGCACTGAGGAGGGAAGCATGGAGCTGGAGCAGCAGGGGTTCACTGGTGGCAGGTTATGAGCAGGAGGTGATGGAAGATCAGACTTCAGACCTAAGTGGAGGCCATACTATGGAAGACTTTACAGCAGGATAAAGAGATTTGGGAGAGCCCCTGACATCTGTGAGCAGAAGAGTAGGCCAGGTGAAAGTTATTTAAAGGTTCTGCCAGTGGATAGGAAGGGGGCCTGCAGGAGCACCTGGCTGGGAAGTTGGGAACCTGAACCACAGCCTTGGCATGGATGGTGTAGCACCACCGGGCACCAGAACTGAGTCCATAGGGCATTCGCTAGAGCTCACAGCCTATGGAATTCAGTTCTCAGTGCCAGGTGGCCAAAGTTCTTTCAGCCTGGACACTGCCTTCCCATGCACTCTTCTGTGAATTTTCTCCTGTTCCCAGGATGAGTAAGTTGAGGCCCAGGATGGGTCACATAAGGAACCTGTGATACCAAGATATCTATTCCAGGGAGTCTGAGTTTGGAGCGGAAAATGGGGGTCCACAGCTAAGGAAAGGGACAAGAGTTCCATACATTCCAACAGGAATTGGAGTAGGTTATGAGGGGAGGGGGCTCAGGGCCATGGCAGGAATCCATCCCCAGGCTTGGGTACTGCATACACAGTCCTGTTCTTCCTGCCCAGATGTGTTCCCGGAGGGGCCTGATGTGGGGCTGAAAGGGTGAGGGGCTGGAGAGAGAGCCAGAACACGTACACGGAGAAGGGCATCTCTCTGCGAACCGAGGGGCCTTCTGAGCTTAAGGGAATCCCCAAGATACGGATCCCAAAGATAGGAGCCCAGCCCAGGAGTTCTAGCTCCCCAGAAATCTCCCCAAAACCTTGAACAAAGGTTTGAGTAGCTGGGATAGAGGAGTGGAGGAGAAAGAGTTCCCTGAAGCACACTTTCATTTTCTGGAGAGTTCAGTTGAGGGCTGGGTGCTCCCCTCACTCACATGGCAGAGCTGCCGCCTATCCCGGAGAGGGAAAGCCAAGCCCGCGCCTCAGGGGCACCCCACCCCCACCCCTGCTTGAATCCAGAGAAAGGGGTCGCCACTTACCCACGAAACCTCTCTCGCGCTCCTGGGGTTGGATCTGCTACGATGTTCTCAGCTGGTGCTCCTTAAATAGGGCCCCCACCCCCCGCCCCAGCTGCCTCCCGCCCCCGCCCCATGCTGGCTCTTCTGAGAAAGGAGGAAGGTGTGGGAGGGCCAGGAACCCTGCCCAGAGAGCCCTTTCTGACCTCAAGCCAGAGCGGGACCCCGCCCCCGCCATTCTTTGAAGACTCCCCTTCCTCACCTTGGTCTCTAACTGGGTTCCTCCCTCCCCTTGAGACCAGCCCGCTGGGTTCTCTCTACTCTGCCTGAAAAATCTGCCCTTTATGCCAAATTCAAGCCCAGTTTCTCATTTTGAAGCAGGATGATGGGGAATGGAGGTGCTAGGGGAAGCTTCAGCGTAGGTTTAGCTCTTCCCACCAGCTAAGGCGATCCAGGCACCCAAACACCAGCTGCAAAATTCACTGGAAGGAATGACGGGGAAGAGGCATCCCTCTGTCTCCTTTGGCTCTGTTTGGCTTCAAGCAGCACCCGAAGGGCAGGGGGGAGTCTGTTCCCATTTTGGGGAGGGAGAGACTGAGACCTGAGGGGAAAGAAAATCAGGGGCTGAAGGTCCCACCAGCTTCAGAATCCCGAACAGGGCAGGGATCCCGGGAGCCCCTACCTTACAGTGTGTGTGTCCTTGTGTCCGTGGGGATCCCTCTCCTCAGCCCACCTCCTGTCCTCGCCCCCACCCCAAGAACTTGACTCCTGCTGCACAGAGCTGGGACTCCCCAGAGTCTGAGTTGGGAAAGGAGGGACTCCCGCTAAGAGATCTTTTCCATCATCCTCCCGTGAAAGCCCAGGAAGTTCTTTCTGATACCTAGTCACAGGCAACCACCAAACAACAAATGGGGGATAGGGGAGAGGGGAAGGCACACCGTCAGAAATGGCTGCAGGGGTCTTGGGCCAGAACTCAGGCAGCTCTACCGAGGAAACTTGAAAGTTCCGGGAATGGAGGGTGGTAGGGAGAGGAGTCATCAGTATTGTGCAATGGACAGGGGGAAGCAGGAAAGGGGATGGGGGAGGAAAGGGATGGCTGGTCTCGAGAGGACTCACACAGGCGTGGGGCTGATGGGCTGCCCGTCAACCCCTTCCCAGGGACCTGCCTGGCCAGAGTTCAAAGTGGCTGTCACCCCACCCATCTTTAACCCTAGTATCACCAGGCTGGAGTGGCAGCGTTTTTATGGGCAAAACAACGCTAAACGTGCCCCTCCCTTCCCTGCTGCCTCCCCAAAGGAGCCAACATCTTGCTGTCTCTGAGGCCAGAGGAGGAAGAAGCCTGTTGTGAGGACCAGAGGCGGAAGAGAAAGCAATAAGCAGTCATCCCATTTTCTCCGTAGTATCTTCTTTTTTTTGAGATGGGGTCTTGCTTTGTCACTCAGGCTGGAGTGCAGTAGCACAATCATGGTTTGCTGCAGCCTTGACTTCTGGGGTTCAAATGATCTTCCCACCTCCACCTCTGGAGTGGCTGGGACTACTGGCGTGCATCACCATGCCTAGATAATTTTTTAATTTTTTTTTTTTTTTGAGACAGTCTTGTTCTGTCACCAGCTTGGAGTGCAGTGGTGCAATCTCGGCTCACTGCAACCTCTGCCTCCCAGGTTCAAGCAATTCTCCTGTCTTAGCCTCCAAAGTAGCTGGGACTATAGGTGTGCACAACCACACCCAGCTAATTTTTGTATTTTTAGTAGAGATGGGATTTCACCATGTTGGCCAGGATGGTCTCGATCTCGATCTTGTGCTCCGCCAACCTTGGTCGGCCTCCCAAAGTGCTGGGATTACAGGTGTGATCCACCGTGCCTGGCCCAATTATTTTTATTTTTTATTTTTTGTAGAGAGGAGGTTTCGCCATGTTGCCCAAGCTGGTCTCAAGTTCCTGGGCTCAAGTGATCCTCCCACCTCAGCCTTGCAAAGTGCTGGAATTACAGGTGTGAGCCACTGCAGCACAATATCTTGGCACTGCCTCGGTCCCTAGGGGAGAGGAAATATGGGACTTCTTTTTTGGACTGTGAGCTCCCTGAGGGCAGGGACAGCTTCCAGGTTCCCAGCACCCTACAAGGGAACTAGCACTGAAAAGGGTTCGTGCCTGCTGATGAGGATGGGAAAGTTTATCCTTGAAGGGGACTCTTCCCCTTGTGACCCATTTCAGGGTTCCCAAGAGGGGAGGGCTTGGGGCTTCCCCACAGGGCAGCACTGGGAATCTGTGGCAGCAGGAACAGAAAGAGGAAGCTGAGGTCTTGTTGGGCCCTGGAGTTCAGCTGTCCTGTCCTAGGTAAGCAGCCCTGCCAACATGGGCACGAAGGCCGCGGGGAGCAGGCATGGTCTGTAGGCTGTCCATGACCAGGGCTCAGGTGGATCCTCACTCTGGCACCTGCTACCACCCCACTTCCCCCAGACTATGTCCAAAATCCCAGGCTCCAACCTCCGAAGACCCTGACCTGTAGCCCACCCCAATCTGGGGGGAGACATTGTTGTTAAGGGAATGCAAAAGGAACAGACAGGGTGGGGAAGTCAGCACCTAAGAGATCAGCCTGGGCCACGTGGTAAAAACCCCGTTTCTTTAAAAAAAAAAAAAAAATTAGCTGGATGTGGTGGTATAC
>NW_016107386.1:1601638-1607237 GCF_001604975.1 Cebus imitator
AAAAAAAAAAAAAAAAAAAAAAAAAGAAAAAGAAAAAGAAAAGAAAAAGAAAGAGAAGAAAGGAAGGAAAGGAAAAGAAAGACGGAAAGAAAAAACGAGGAAAGAAAGAAAAAGAGAAAGAAGAGAAAAGAAGGAAAGAGAGAGGGAAAGAAAGAAAAAGAAAGAGAAAGATTTCAGGTCTCTGGTGGATAAGAAGGAACAAGGCGGGGATGCAGTCCTACCCACTTCGACTCCACCCACTCGCGAGACCTTCACGCCTTACTCCTCCCTACACACTGCAAAACTGGCCGCCGCGGGATCCCGTCCATTGCCCTGGGACGTTTGAGAATTAGCGCGGAATCCCCGCCCTGTTGTGGGCAATTTGCCCTTCTCAAAAATGGCCGCCGCGGCGCCTCTGGATGGGAACCGCTCTGGGCCCCGCCTTTGATCTCGTTGGTGGGGCTGGGGGATGAGAGCTGCACCGCGCGGGACAAGTCGCCGGCGGCGCCCGACGGAGCAGGTGATTTCCCCTCCTGCCCCCGGCCCAGGGCTAGGAGAGTCGCGGAGAGCGCTGACCCAGGGTACCCGTCCTGTGTGTTCCCCCACGGTACCCCCCTGGGGCCCGCCGGACCCCCATCTCTGATTCTCGCCGTGGCCTGTATCAAGGCACTTCCAGTTTCCTCAGGCCTCCCTCGTCATGTGTCCTCCAAGGCCACAGCCGCATCCCCATGCTCTCGGGCCCACTCTTCTGGACGCTTTCGGGTGTTCCGCTAGCGGGTTTAGGGAGCTGCGGCTTCAGGGGTCGGCCATCATCGCGGTCCCACTTCCTGTGCTCGCCCTCCCTGTTTGTGCTCCCGCCTGACTTTGGATGCAGGGATCCCTTGTTCCCCTCAATGCCCTTGGTGCCTCTAAGGTCTGACTTGGGAATCAGGGGACAGTGATATCCTCTGGAGCCTGTGTTATGGGTGCAGAGCCTCAGGAACCGGGCTTCACAGGGGCTGGGAGAAGCAGTGAAGACCTCCATGGCAGACCCCTTGCTGCCTCCCTCAGAAGTTCGCTAGGACTCCTTTTACGCTGGCTCCCAGGATTCCTCCTCCCATATGGCCTGCTTTCCCTCCACTTTAAGCACCTCCCCACCCCAAGGGAGCAACATAGTACTTCTTATCCTAGTCTCACTTAAATTTGTCCACAGGGTCTCTATCTAGCATCTGGAGGGTCCAGGCCTGTGCTGCTCTTGGCAAGCTCCCAGGCCAGCTGGGAGCAGTGAGGATAGGGCAGTTAGGGTTGGCTGCAGAAAGGAAGTGAGTCTTGCAGAATCAGATTTGGAGAGACAGAGAGAAAGCTACTCTGAGCTGGGAGAATGGTGTGAGCAAAGATTCTGAAGTAGGCAATATGGCCAACCAGGCAGGAGAGGAGATTCAGAATATAGGATGGGGCCACACAGTTTGCATCACGAGAGGTGATGTAGTGTGGTGGTTAACAGTGAGGATTCTTGGCTCCTGCAGTCCCAGCTACTGGGGGCGCTGAGGCAGGACAATTGCTTGAACCTGGGGGGGGCAGAGGTTGCAGTGGGCCGAGATCACGCCACTGCACTCCAGCCTAGGCGACAGAGTAAGACTCCGTCTTAAAAAAAAAAAAAAGAAGCGAGTGTTCTGGAACCAGATGGCCTGGGTGTAAAGCTGCCGTTAACTTGCCCTACGACCTTGGGAAAGTTACTTAACCTCACAGTGCCTTCATTTCCTTTCAGGTAAAATGGGAGAAATAATAGTATCTACATTTTAGAGTTATTGTATGGATTAGATAAGTTAATACATGTAAAAGTGTTTAGAGGCCTGGCGCAGTGGCTCACGCCTGTAATCCCAGCACACATGAGGTCAGGAGTTTGAAACCAGTCTGCCCAACATAGTGGAACCCCATCTCTACTAAAAATACAAAATATTAGCCGGGCGTGGTGGCAGTTGCCTTTAATCCCAGCTACTCGAGAGGCTGAGGCAAGAGAATCAGGTGAACCTGGGAGGTGGAGGTTGCAGTGAGCCAAGATCGTGCCACTGCACTCTAGCCTGGGTGACGGTGCAACACTTCATCTCAAAAAAAAAAAAAAATGCTTAGAACAATGCCTGGTAAACAGAGGCAATAATTGTTAGTAGTACCATCATCAGAGGTATTTAGGCAGGACTCATGACAAGATGACAGTCACATTTCATAGACATCATCAACCAGTGATCCCTAATTTGGGGCCTCAAGAAGTAGTGTTACAGCTGAAATTTGAAATGCCTCATGGAAATCATGTTCTTACCCTGGAGAAGGCTGGGTGCTACTTAGGAAACCAGTCTGGTAGACCAGATCTTCCCCAACTCAGAGGCTACTTGGCGAGAAGTATTAGGAGCCCCTGAGCAGGAAGGATGTGCTGAGGAAGGCTGCGGGGGATGGAAAGGTGAAGTTTGGGTAGACCAAGAACAGAAGGAGGGAGGGAGGATGTTCCCTTGGAAGACAAACTAGAGAAAAACTTAGGAGAGCAAGTCTTTATTTGGGGACAGTGAAGAGTTTCCTAATAATTCCCTGGTCTCCTGGCCTTGGTTAAAAATCCAGAAGCATTAGACACATCCCTGAGAAGCTTCTTCCCTAGAAACTGGGCTTTCCCCAGTGCGGTGGCTCACGCCTGTAATACCAACACTTTGGGAGGCTGAGGTGGGCAGATCACCTGAGGTCGGGAATTCAAGACCAGCCTGACCAACATGGAGAACACCTGACTCTACTAAAAATACAAAATTAGCCAGGCATGGTGGCGCATGCCTGTAATCCCAGCTACTCAGGAGGCTGAGGCAGGAGAATTACTTGAACTCGGGAGGCAGATGTTGCAGTGAGCCGGGATCATGCCATTGCACTCCAGCCTGGGCAACAAAAGTGAAACTCCATCTCAAAACAAACAAACAAATTGGGCTTTCCTGGCACAGTGGCTCACAAGTATAATCCCAGTACTTTGGGAGGCTGAGGCAGGCAGATCACCTGAGGTCAGCCTGGCCAAATGGTGAAACCCTGTCTCTACTAAAAATACAAAAAGTAGCTGGGTGTGGTGGCCGGCGCCTATAATCCCAGGTATTTGGGAGGCTGAGGCAGGAGAATCGCTTGACCCTCTCAGGTTCACACCATTGCACTCCAACCTGGGCGACAAGAGGGCAACTCCATCTCAAAAAAAAAAAAGAAAAAGAAAAACTAGGCTTTCGTGCAGCAGCCATGGGCCTTTGTCCCAGCAGAGGCTGCCAGGCAACTGACAGCCCCAGGATTCAAGGGTGATGTAACCCAGGGTCGAGATAGGTCCCCGGAGCGGGCTCCCCGCTTGAGGGAGCTGCATGATGGGATCTAGTATGCCTGAGCTGAGCCATTCTGCTCTTCCCCAGGGTCCATGGTGACGGCTCTGGAGCAGGGGGTATGCATCCCGCTGGCAAGTTGGGGCTTCTCAGTCCTGCTTTCCAAAGTGACCCCTGTCCT
The DNA here is from genome assembly GCF_001604975.1 of Cebus imitator. Taxonomy (NCBI): domain Eukaryota; kingdom Metazoa; phylum Chordata; class Mammalia; order Primates; family Cebidae; genus Cebus; species Cebus imitator. Next base: position 1,605,107 of record NW_016107386.1, read on the forward strand.
ACGAGCAACTCTGTTACCACTCAGGGGACCAGGCAACTGTGAGCATAGATGGTAGCTCCATCCCAACCCACTTCTTTTTTTTTTTTTTTTTTCCGAGACGGAGTTTCGCTCTTGTTACCCAGGCTGGAGTGCAATGGCTTCAGCGATCTCGGCTCACCGCAACCTCCGCCTCCTGGGTTCAGGCAATTCTCCTGCCTCAGCCTCCTGAGTAGCCAGGATTACAGGCACATGCCACCATGCCCAGCTAATTTTTTGTAGTTTTAGTAGAGACGGGGTTTCACCATGTTGACCAGGATGGTCTCGATCTCTTGACCTCGTGATCCACCCGCCTCGGCCTCCCAAAGTGCTGGGATTACAGACTTGAGCCACCGCACCCGGCTCCAACCCACTTCTAAGTCTTGATATCCTTCCTTCCCCAGAGTAGCCCGTACAATAGATACTGACCTAGGTAACCTGAATTTAAAGCAGACTACCACAGTCAAGCCAGGTGACTCTAGGCAAGTCATTAAACATGCAGAACTTCCATTTCTTCTTCTGTAAATTGGGGCGTAACTGTTTGAGTGCACACTTCATGAGACATGCTGAGTATACATTGGTGAATGTCAGCCCGGTGTGGAGTCCCTGCCTCATGAGACAACTGGAAGAAATATTAAACATTGTCCAAATAATAATTATGGCTGTGAAAGGTGCTGCTAGTCAGAAAACATGTAGCCTGTATAGAGAGCGTAATATGGCAGGGACCACACCAGTTCTAGAAAGTCAGGGGCAGTGTCCCTTGAGGAAGGGAATTATTATTATTTTTTGAGACGTAGTCTTGCTGTGTTGCCCAGGCAGGAGTGCAGTGGGATGATCTCGGCTCATTGCAACCTCCGCCTCCCAAGTTCAAGCGATTCTCTTGCCTCAGCCCCCCAGTAGCTGGGATTACAGGCACATGCCACCATGCCTGGCTAATTTTTGTATTTTTAGTAGAGACAGGGTTTTGCCATGTGCAAAACGGACTCTGTTTTTTTTTTTTTGAGAGTGAAACTCCATCTCAAAAATATATATATATATACACATATATATATTTTTTTCCTACAAAAAGATGGGGTCTTGCTATGTTGCCCAGGCTGGTCTTAAACTCCTGAACACAAACAATCTACCTGCCTCAGCCTCCCAAAGTGCTGGAATTACAGGCATGAGGCACCGTGCCCAGCCAAGGAAGGGAATTTTATTTTATTTTGGACAGAGTTTCACTCTGTTACCCAGGCTGGAGTGCAATGGCGTGATCTCAGCTTACTGCAACCTCCACCTCCCAGGTTCCAGCGATTCTCCTGCCTCAGCAGCTGCGACTACAGGCACGCACCACCACGCCCAGCTAATTTTTTGTATTTTAGTAGAGATGGGGTTTCACCATGTTGGCCAGGATAGTCTTGATCTCCTGACCTTGTGATCCACCTGCCTCAGCCTCCCAAAGTGCTGGGATTATAGCCAGCCACTGTACCCAGCCAGGAAGGGAATTTTAAAATGAGACCCAAAAGATCAGAGAGAGTGACAGTAAGTGAAGGGGTGGAGGCGGAAGGGTGCCCCGGCAAAGGAAACAGTTTGTGAAGCCCTAGCACCTAGAAAAATGCTTACACTGGGTAGGTGCCCAATACATACTTGTTGACATGTTACATTCCCATCTACATGCTTTTGACTCCCAAAAGTCTGTTTGGGTGTCAGGAGCATGTGGGTGGTAATGAATGGCTCCAGACCTGTAGGTCCAAATGCCAGCTCATTGTTTGACTCAGATGATAGGGTAGAAGGCTCACAGGGCACACTACCTTGCCATGAAAGAGCTTGAGTATTGGCAAACTGAAAGAAAGCCAGGGTGGGGCAGGGCATGGTGTCACACCTATAATCCCAGCACTTTAGGAGCCCTAGGTGGGGTGGATCGTCTGAGGTCAGGAGACCCGCCTGGCCAACATGGTCTTTACTAGAAATATGAAAATTAGCCGGGCATGGTGGCACATGCCTGTAATCCCAGTTACGCAGGAGGCTGAGGCAGGAGAATCACTTGCACCCAGGAGGCAGAGATTGCAGTGAGCTGAGATTGCTCCACTGCATTCCAGCCTGGGTGACAGGGTAAGAGTCTGTCTCAAAAAAAAAA
>NW_016107386.1:1609317-1643422 GCF_001604975.1 Cebus imitator
TGGGGCAGAAGCCAGACTCGAGATAGGGAGAAGTGGATAGAATTCGGATAAGAAGGGAGTAGAACTGACGGACTTGGCTGACTGGGTGCAGCAGGTAGGGGTGAAAAAGGGCAAAATCAAGGGTATGTCCCAAACAGACCTTTGGGAGTCAAAAGTATGTAGATGGGGATGGAACATGTCAACAAGTATGTATTGAGCACCTACCTAGTGTGGGCATTTTTCTAGGTGCTAGGGCATGAACAAGACAGAGTGTCCCCTCCTCCCCACCTCGCTTTGGAGCTTCCATTTTATGGGGACAGACAGACAATAGGCAAATAAGCACAAAATAATGCTAACGGTAGTAAGTGCTATGTATGGTTAGGGGCATAGAGAAGACTTCTTTGCTGTAGATTAGTCAGGGAAGGGCTCTCTGATGAGGTAACATTTGAGTGGAGCCCTGAGGAGTGACTGGACAAGCCATGGATGTCTGCAGGACACAAAATGCCTGCCCTGGGTAGGTGCACAATACATACTTGTTGACATGTTCCATCCCCATGTCCATCATTTTGACTCCCAAAAGTCTGTTTGGGAGTCAGTAGCATGTGGGTAGAGACAGGAGGAAGCTCAGCAAGTCTGAGGGACAGCAAGGTAGTGCAGGGGCAAGCCAGCCAGGAAGGACTGGGGAGGCTGGAGAGCTGGGAAAGGGCCGGATCTGTGGGCCCCGCAGGACTTGGGGAGGACGATGGAAAGTGCTCTGCGGATAGCCCCAGGCTGCAGGAAGGGCAGGGACTGGGGAGAGGAGAGAAACCATAAAAGGCTTCCCCTTCTATCTGGGCCCCAGAGCCAGAAAAGCCCCTTTGTGCAGAGGGTGGGTGAGCTGTTGTGGGTGGGGGAAGGGCTGTCCTTGGTCACGAGGCTGCTCCTTGAGGGGCTGGACAATGGGGCCCCTTGTGGTTGGAGGCTAAGGGGCCCCCTCAAGGATTCCTGAGGATTCCTGTGGATTCCTGAGCCAGGAGGCATGTGACCTCAAGACCTTGCCAGAAGGTCTGGGGCTGCTGCTAGGGAATGGGGTAAGGGGATGGGGAGAGGTGGGAGGCACTCCTCTAGAGGCTGTCTCCAGAGACAGTACCCTATCCTGTCTCAGGCTGGAGGAAGTAAGAGATGGGTGGGGGAGGGGGCATGGTTCTGCTTGGGAGAACTGAGAGGGCAGCATCAACAGATGGTTCCACAGCAGGCCAGGAGGGAGAAGCTGCTGCCCCCAGGTCCAGTGGGTGAGTGCAGACAAAAGAGGTCCTGGCCATCCTGTCTGTCTGTGTCCCTTCAGAAGAGGAGAGAGCATGGAGCTGGAGAGGATCGTCAGTGCAGCCCTCCTTGCCTTTGTCCAGACGCACCTCCCGGAGGCCGACTTCAGGTAGAGACAGCTCCCCCGGAAGGTTCACGTCAGTGCCAGAGCTGGAGTTGCCGGGCAGTACTATGAGTCCTGGCTGATGGAAAGATGGCGGGAGTGCTGATTACGATATGCTGAGAGGCCTTCCCGCTCATCCTGTCCCTGTTACCTTTGTTGGGCAGATGGGAAACCATAGTTCTGGGGGCGGGGGTTACACTTTTTGAAAGCCTCAAGGATTAAGGTCTAGCTCATGAAGCTGAAGGCTGGAGTTTCAGGACAGGTGGGGATGCTGGAGGTATCCAGTGTCCTACCCAGGGCTTGTCCTGGCCCCTTCCTGCAGTGGTTTGGATGAGGTCATCTTCTCCTATGTGCTCGGGGTCCTGGAGGACCTGGGCCCCTCAGGCCCATCAGAGGAGAACTTCGACATGGAGGCCTTCACTGAGATGATGGAGGCCTATGTGCCTGGCTTTGCCCACATCCCCAGGTAGGTTCTGGCTGGGGTCAGGAGGAGGAAGGGGCCAGCTGATTATAGGGTGGGCAGAGTTGTCTTCTCTCACCACTCTTATGTTTTCAGGGGCACAATAGGGGACATGATGCAGAAGCTCTCAGGGCAGCTGAGCGATGCCAGGAACAAAGGTGAGTCTGGGGCTGTAGGCACCTGGGTGATTCATAACCCCTCCCAATTCCCTACTCCCCAGAGCGCTGGCAAACCTGATGCTCTCTCTGCCTCTTTAAGAGAACCTGCAACCGCAGAGCTCTGGTGTCCAAGGTCAGGTGCCCATCTCCCCAGAGCCTCTGCAGCGGCCAGAAATGCTCAAAGAAGAGACCAGGTCTTCTGCTGTTGCTGCTGCTGGGGACACCCAAGATGAGGTACTGGTAGAGGAGGGTAGCAATGAGGGACCCAGGGGGCTGGAAAGGGGGAGTATTGCCTTTTGTTAATGTTTGTACCCTTAGGCAACTGGTGCTGAGGAGGAGCTTCTGCCAGGGGTGGATGTACTCCTGGAGGTGTTCCCTACCTGTTCGGTGGAGCAGGCCCAGTGGGTGCTGGCCAAAGCTCGGGGGGACTTGGAAGAAGCTGTGCAGATGCTGGTAGAGGGGAAGGAAGAGGGGCCTGCAGCCTGGGATGGCTCCAACCAGGTATCTTCTCCCAGCACCCCCCACCATGTAGCCTTGGCTACATTCCACCTTGGTGTTAAGCCCCGACCCCTCCCTATCCCCGTCTGTTTCCCCTGCTGGTGCCCATGGGCCTAGACCAGGCCTCCCCTCTCTGCAGGACCTGCCTAGACGCCTCAGAGGTCCCCAAAAGGATGAGCTGAAGTCCTTCATCCTGCAGAAGTGAGTCTGGGCTGGGCTGGGCTGGGCTGTGCCCTAGAGGGTCTTCCCACGGCGGCAGGAGCTTCATCCAGCCAGTTTTTGGCAGGTACATGATGGTGGATAGTGCAGAGGATCAGAAGATTCACCGGCCCATGGCTCCCAAGGAGGTGAGAGTTGGGGTTGCTGGGGATGTGGAATGGGTGGGACTGGCTCCTGGCTTCTGCCACTCACTGCCTGATTGTCTGACAGGCCCCCAAGAAGCTGATCCGATACATCGACAACCAGATAGTCAGCACCAAAGGGGAGCGATTCAAAGATGTGCGGAACCCTGAGGCCGAGGAGATGAAGGCCACGTACATCAACCTCAAGCCGGCCAGAAAGTACCGCTTCCATTGAGGCACTCGCCGGACTCTGCCCGAGCCTTCTAGGCTCAGATCCCAGAGGGATGCAGGAGCCCTACAGCCCTACACAGGGGCCCCCTAACTCCTGTCCCCATTCTCTACTTCTTTGCTCCATAGTGTTAACCTACTCTCGGAGCTGCCTCCATGGGCTCAGTAAAGGTGGCCCAAGGAAGGTGTGAGTGCATTCTGGTCATTTCTGCCTCAGGACTGGGACACTAGGCCTGTCTGACCTTCCCTCCCAAACCTTGAATCCTCTATCTTTAACAGGGCAGCACCAGGCAAAAGGGGGTAAAAAGCTCTTTATTTGAAGCTCCAGGGTGGGGCAGGGCACTGGCCTCTCACCAGAGGTCCCCACAGTTCAGTTTCCCTACCGCTCAGTGTCAGGCCTCAGCCACACAGTCCAGCTGTGCTCCGATTGGCAGGGTCAGACCTGCAGGTTGACAAAAGGTGCGAAGCCCGCCATATCCTGCAGCAGCACCAGTGCCTGGTGCAGCGGCGGCTCCACGTCGATGTCTACGCCGCGTTTCCGCAAGCGGCTGAGGCTGGACTCGGCCACATGGTGGCAGTGCCGCACTCGCAGCGAGCGCAGCACCGGGCAATACTCGGCCAATGTCCTGAGGGAGGAGCAGGGTGAGGCTAGCGGCAGGAGGCCACTACACCCTTGGTGGGGTAGGGTGGGGGCCCGGGCTCACTCAGCCTCGGACTAGCTCCGGCAAAATCCCGGTCTCCGTCCAGCTCGGGGCAGGGGCATACTTTTTCCGTCCCTACACAAGGGAGGCGGAAACTTCCTGTCTCATTTAAGGGGGGAACCTGCCCCTCAGCTCTGCCTAGGATTGCAAGGTTTCCCCCTCGTTGAAGAAAAGCCAGAAGTCGACTTTCTATGTGAAATCTCCCAATGTGTAAATATTGGTTCAAAAAAGTTTCTAAACTATGGGCTCTCTGGCCTAAGGGGGTCCGGAAGGCAATCCTAGAGGCTTTTTCTGTTCAGAATGGGGGTTCTGTGGTTTGCAGGAAGATTCAGAACCCTCAGTCCGTCCTTTTAACAACTACAGCCCACTCCATACCTTCAGAGGCTAAGTAAGTGACTGCCTTCCTCCCACCCTACCGCCCCACCAGGCCCAGGCACCTGACACCGTCGCTTCCGACGCGGAGGCAGCCGGTGAGGTCAAGGTGCTGGAGTTCTGGGCAGTTCCGAGCCAACTCTTGAACCGCGGCGTCCCCCACGTTGGCGTTGACGGCCAGCGAGAGGCTGCGGAGGCCAGCGCCACGCCTCTGCGCTAGGTACACGATGGCCTCGTCCTTGAGCTGGCGGCAGGCGGTGAGATCCAGCTCCTCCAGGGCCGGGCAGCGGTCGGCGAGGCCGCGCAGCGCCAGCCCGTCCACCCAGTCACAGTGCGCGAGCGACAGGCGCTGCAGGCGTGGGCAGCCCTCGGCCAGCGCCCCAAGCGCCCGGCGACTCAGTTGCCCGCAGCCGGCCAGCGCCACACTCCGCAGCTGCGGGTTCCGCGCTAGCACCGGCACCAGATCCTCGTCTGACAGCCATTCGTGACACGGCGCCAGCGCCAGCTCCTGCAGCCCCTCGGCGTCCCGCAGCAGCCGGGCCAATGCGGCCCGTGGGATCTGCGGACCCACCTGCGGGCGGGGAGGCACCCCAACTCTCAGCCCGTCCCGCACTCCTCAGCCGCCTATGCGCCCCTAAGTTCTTTCCTGGCAGCTGCCTGTTCTCCCAGGAAAGACGCCCACATTCCCTGAGTCGCTACCCAGTATTCGCCCTTTGGGAGTACTCCCTGCTGCGTGGATCCCTTCCCGGGCAGCTCCGGCGGCCTAAGGGGGTCAGGAAGGGCATACAGTGGGGCTGGGGCTGGCCTAGAGGCGGGGAGGAGCCCAGGCAGGGGCGGAGCTTCAGCCCCCGGCTCACCTGCGCGGCGTCGAAGCGACGCAGCCCGGACAGGTGAAGCTGTACCAGTGCCCGGAAGGCCCGGCTAACGCGCTGCAGCCGGAGCAGCTGGCGCAGCGGTACCCGGTTCAGGACGTGAGGGAGCAGCACGTCTTCCCAGGGCAGGTCCAGGAGCCTGAGAGTAAAGGGGCGTTGGCACTGGCGTCCCGGGCCACTATTACCTGCAAGTCCGCCTCCGTTATGGCCCTACGCCCAAGCTCCCAAGAGCGGCCCCCAGCCCCAGCCCCGGCTCGGCTCCCCTCTCTCAGGTTCCTCTTCCCTCTTTCGGTCCCTCCGGTGATCGGTACCTGACGGCTCCGGGCTCTTGCTCCCCTCCGGACGGCTCCATCGGTGGCTCCTTAAGCTGTCTATTGCGCGTGCGCAGTAAGCTTCCCCCGGTTTGGCCTTGGAGTGGCTGTGCCAAACCCGCCTCCTTGGCCTGTAGAGACAGACCGATTCAATCGAGTGCCGTCTCAACGAGGATCCGATCTGAAAGCTTTTCGGATGGACCCTGAAACGGAGGCGGAACAGACCGGTGGTGTAACATTAGACCTCGCCTTCTCGGCTACAGGGCTTCAGGCCCGAAGCTGGAGAATGCGGTGGGCATCAGAGACTGACTGGCTTCTGTCGTCTTCTTGGGCCAGTAGCCGCCTCTGAGCGAAGTGGTGACGGGAGGAGGAGCAGGCAAGGCCAAAGGCGGAGGGGGCGGAGCCAGGACTCCTAGGTTACCGGCCTCGCCTCTGCCCTCTAGTCGCGTTTAGCGGCTTTGAAAAACGGGGAGAAACTATCCAGACTCTTACTGTCTGCCACGTAGCAGGTGTTCAATAAGTAATTGTTGAAATAATGAATGAATGGGTGAGGCTATAATTTTTCCTTCAAGTAAACCTGCTCAAATTTCCCATTCCTGGTTAACTGTGAAGAGCTATCCAGCCTCTTCCACTTCGGAACAGTTTGGGCTGCGTTTCCGCCGCGAGAGAGAGACGTAGGGGGAGCGAAGAAGGACTATCATTTCCAACTGGGTCCCTTTCATTTTCTCCAAAGGTCCAGAGTCCTGAGAAGAATGAGAGCTCAGTTCAGCCCGCCAGAGGTTGTGTTTCTTGGCTGGCCTTGGGTTTAGTTGTAGGGTCTGGGGCTGGGTCCGCCCTGGGGCAGTGACACCCCAGACCTCTGGACTCAGCTTCTGGGCTGCCTCTCACCGCTTCCCCACGTCTCAGTCCCAGGATCCACTACGGGAACCCCAGGAGTAGTGCCTTCCTCCATCATCCACGGGATGGGTGTAGGGGAATGTGAAGGATGCAAGGACCACTGCACCGCTGACGGTCTGGCGCTCCTTCGGTGCAACTGATTCAGTGGTTCATCACAACGAAAACTGCTTCTCATCTGTTATTCGTCAGGGCTTCGGGCACCTCTGAAAGGTGGACAGGTCTATGTTATCACTCCATTTTAAAGATGGGGAAGCAGAGGCCCTGGAGAGGAAACGCCTTGTCCAGAATCCAGCCAGACGGGAATAGAGAATCCAGACATCTGGTTTTCCCAGAATTCCGCGTTTCCCCACCCCGCAAGGCAGCGAGAAGGGAGAAGCTAGCAGCGGGGAAGGACCAGAAGGGGGTCAAGTTAGGTGAGGGCTTGCTACCTCTTCCTCAGCCTGCTTGGAGGGGGATGGCTGGGAGGACAGACCCCTGCAAAGACAGAGCCACGTGAGAGCACGCATCACCTCCGGCCGCGCGCCTCGTCCCCCTCCCCTCTTTGTTCGCACCTCTGCGCCTGCGCAGTTCGACAAATCTGGCGCTGTCCCCTTCAGCACCACGCGGAGTCCGCGCCGCCCCTCCCCGCGGTGAGCCCCGCGCGCCCCCACCTCTCACGTCCTCGCACCCCCTGACCGCCCTAACAGACCCCTTCTTCCTTCCGAGGTCACCATCTGCCCGCCCTGGCTCTCCCAAGGAGAGTAATTGTCATAGTAACTCGAGCGGCGCTTTCTTAAAATAGCAGGGCCCCCTTCTACCCTGGCCAAGGGCACAAGGGTTGCCTGTCCCTCACGTTTTCCAGTCCCGAGGTCATCCCATCTAACCTCTTACACCTAGGCAGGCGTTGACGACACCTAACTTAGGCAGCAAGGAAGTTCTTCCTGAAGTCTGATTTAACATTCCCCTGCTGCATCCTGGGAGGGTGGTTAGGATTGGGTCTCCTGGGTCCGAGACTCAAAACCCCTGGCGGTTCAAGACAGTGTTCCCTAGATCTCCTTTCCGTAGGTAATGGTCTCCTGGATTTAGGGGGCGGGTCCAGTCTACACCCATACCGTGTGCTTGGCGCGGCCGCGTGCTCGTGGGGGCGGGAGCGCGTGTGGCATGTAACAGGTCATGTGGCAGCCTCCTAGGGACACGCGTGGGGTCTGGGGCGGCACACGCGTGTGCAGCCGGGCCTTACGTGTGGCTCGAGGGGCGGTGGACGAGAGAGACGTGAACACAGCGGGGTGGGGCACGTGAGGGTCTGGGGAATAGAACCAAGGGTTTCATGCGTCCTCCTCCTGGTCTGGGGCGGGTCTTAGGTTGGCGGGAGAGCCCAGCAGGGACCTAGCGACAAGGGGGGCTGGCAGCCTCCAGGGCTCCGGGCCCTGAGAGAGGGCGGGGGCTGAGGGGGATTAGCGTTGCCTGTGCGGTGCGTAGGGGGTAGGGGGAGGGACTGAGAGGCGGGCGGGCCTGGAGCAAGCGGGAGCCGCGCTTCCTTCACAGCTGAGCTGGGCCCAGCCTCTCCTCTGTCTCTCCTCGGTCTCAGCTCTGGGCGAGCAGCGGTGAGTACTGAGGTGGCGTTGAGTTGGGGCTGCACCGGGTATGCGCTAGGAACCTGAGCTTCCGGAACCTGCCCTGCAGGGTTGCTGCTCCTGACCTCTGCCCCTCCCCTGCACTGCCACCAGAGGCCCCCTTACCTGGTTATGGTCTCTCCTGGCCCGACAGGATCTGTCATACCCCTGGGGGGAGAGGGAGATGAAGAATATGGTGCAGGTTCCCCTCAAGAGACCCCAGTGACTAGTGGGGGGAGGGGAGGGTGTGTGTCCCTGCTTGAGTGTGTAAGTGTACATCTGTATGTGTATGTGACTGTGAGCAGTAGGTCTCCGAGTGTCTGATACACTTGGACCTCTGTGTGCACTGGAGAATAACAGCCTATGTATATATATTAGGGTACCTCTTTGTGTGTTCCTGTTTGATGATGGTGTGTGTGTAAAACAAGCATGTGCCTTTCCATTACACACGTATTTGTTATGACTATGAGAGTGCATGAGGGTGTGTCTGAGCAGTGTGTGTGTGTGTCTGTGTCTGTGTGTGCCAGAGGGTGTTACCTATGAATGTGTTTAACTGTGTACTGATATAGTTGTCCTTATGTATGTGTGTGTGTATGTATGTGCCTGTCTGTACCTGTATGGAGAAAAGAATGTCCCTGACTGGGTGTGGTGGCTCATGCCTGTAATCCCAACACTTTGGGAGGCCGAGGTGAGGGGATCCCCTGAGGTCAAGAGTTTGAAACCAGCCTGGACAACATCGTGAAACTCCATCTCTGCCAAAAATACAAAAATTAGCCAGGTGTGGTGGTGTAATCTCAGCTATTCAGGAGGCCGAGGCAGGATAATCACTTCAACCTGGGAGGTGGAGGTTACAGTAAGCTAAGATAGCGCCATTGCACTCCAGCCTGGGCAGCAGGGGCGAAACTCCACCTCAAAAAAAAAAAAAAAAAAAAAAAAAAAGGAATGTCCCTTTCCCATTCTGTATACATATATCAGGGGTAGGAGCATCTGCTCAGGCCTTTCTCTCTACCTCCATGCTGTGCCTCTCAGCCCTTCAGCATTCCTATATAACCCCTGTTCTTCCCTCTCCTTCCAGAAGGCCTGAGTTTCCCTTCCCTGAGTGAGGGGCCTCCATAGGAAAGACTATAGGGGTCACAGGGCTGTATGATGGTGACACCTGGCTGACACCCTTGCTCCAGAGGGTGGGGTACCAACTACCCCCATATCAGCAGTAGCTCCAAAGTACCTTAAGAACTCCAGGCCCACTCAACTTCTGAAGTTGCTTCCTCTCTTCTCCCAGGGTGATGCTCAGGGCTTCAGGCAGAAGGAAAGGAGCCAGGGGCCCACTGGGTATATAACTCTTTTCTCCTCAGGCCTCTATGGAAGTAGCCCCCAGGCGTGGGATCATTGATCCCATATTCCCAGGGTGAGCTAGGTCCCTGGTACTCAGAGCCTGCAGCCAACTTTCCCTTCCCTATCTCTGCTGTCCTGTCCATCTAACTCCTTGGCAGTTCACCCCATGCTCCCCTTCCTCTCTTACAGGCCTGTCTGAAGAGCATGCAGCCCTCTTACTCCCCGCCTGGCCTCGCCATCCCTGCCCCCCCAGCCTGACCCCCGGTCCCAGCATGGCCCAGGGTGCCATGCGCTTCTGCTCAGAAGGCGACTGTGCCATCTCCCCACCACGATGCCCACGCCGCTGGCTCCCCGAAGGGCCGGTGCCCCAGAGTCCCCCAGCCAGCATGTATGGCAGCACAGGCTCCTTGCTACGGCGAGTGGCAGGTCCAGGTCCTCGAGGCCGGGAACTGGGACGTGTGACAGCACCCTGTACCCCTCTGCGTGGCCCCCCCTCACCCCATGTTGCTCCCTCACCCTGGGCATCCTCATCACCCACTGGGCAGCCCCCACCCGGGGCCCAGAGCTCTGTGGTCATCTTCCGCTTTGTGGAGAAGGCCAGTGTGAGGCCACTGAATGGGCTACCTGCTCCTGGGGGCTTGAGTCGGAGCTGGGATCTGGGTGGAGTTTCTCCTCCCAGGCCCACCCCAGCCCTTGGGCCTGGCTCCAACCGGAAGTTACGGCTGGAAGCATCCACATCAGACCCACTCCCAGCCAGAGGAGGCTCGACCCTACCTGGCAGCCGGAACCTTATACATGGGCCACCAGCCCCACCCCAGGTTGGAGCAGATGGGCTTTACTCCTCTCTCCCCAATGGGCTGGGGGGCCCCCCTGAGCGTCTGGCCACACTCTTCAGAGGACCTGCTGACACTGGATTCCTGAACCAGGTATGCAACTTCCCCTGGGCTCCCCCCAGCCCCCAGTGAAGGGCCAAGGTTCGGCCCTCTGTCAGACATGGACTTGTCTACTGGTCACTCTGAATCTTTTAATCTGTCCTAAATCTGCCTCTTTCTTGCCCTCTGTTTGTCTCTGTGTTTCTGCACCTCCATCTCTGTCCCTGCATGTTTTAATTTCTGTTTCTGTCCCATATTCTTGCATCCTTGTATGTCTGGCTTTATCTCTGGGTGCCTGTGTTTCCCTCCTTGGCTCAGGGGGATACCTGGTCCTCCCCCCGGGAAGTTTCCTCTCATGCCCAGAGAATCGCTCGAGCCAAATGGGAATTCTTCTATGGCTCCTTGGATCCCCCCAGCTCAGGTAAGGCCTGGGACTGAGGCAAGGAGAACAGGGCAGGGCCTTCTACACAGCGGCTGAGGCTTGGTAGGGAGCCTTCCTTCAAGCTTCCGCCAATCCTTGGAATTGGCTCTTGAGCCAGCCAGTGCCTCCCCAGGCCTCATTCCTTCCATTTGTGCTATCACAGGAGGCTGGAGGATAGGGAATGCTGGAGGAAGCTGAAAAATGGAGGGTGGGATGGCAGGATATTGGGGGGCATTCCAGGGAGTAGAAAAGAGGCTCATCAGTCTCAGTGATCCCAGCATTTTGAGAGGCCGAAGCAGGAGGATTGCTTGAAGCCAGGAGTCCAAGACCAGCCTGGGAAACAGAGCAAGACTCTACAAAAAATTTAATTAGCTGGAGGTAGTGGTATGCATCTATAGTCCCAGCTACTGGGGAGGTTGGATGGGACAATCTCTTGAGTCCAGGAGGTCAAGGCTGCAGTAAGTTATGATTGCGCCACTGCACTTCAGCGTGGGTGACACAGTGAGACCCTGTTTCAAAAAGAAAAAGAAAAAAAGAATAGAAAAAGGCAGGCTCCTCTGGCTCCTCAAAGCCATTTGACAAGAACTTGATTTAAAATGAGCTCCACTGGCACCAGGAACAAGCTAAGTTTGTAGCAGGAGGAATGGTGATGAGACAGTGAGAGAACTTCTGCCAATATGAGGCAGTGGGCAGAGCTCCTAGAACAGGATTAGGACAGGGAGCTAACGTGGCTAACCTCCTGACCTGATGCCTATGTACATACTACAGGTGCTAAGCCCCCAGAGCAGAACCCCCCATCTCCACCTGGGGTGGATTCAGGGCAGGGCTCTGGGGTGGCTGTGGGGCGAGCGGCCAAGTACTCTGAGACAGACCTGGACACGGTGCCCCTGAGGTGCTACCGCGAGACTGACATCGATGAGGTGCTGGCTGAGCGGGAGGAGGCTGACTCGGCCATTGAAAGTCAGCCCAGCTCTGAGGGCCCACCAGGCACTGCCCACCCACCTGCCCCCCGGCCCAGCCCATGCCCTGGGCCTCATCCCAGCCTCGGCAGTGGCAATGAGGATGAGGACGAGGATGAGGCAGGCGGGGAAGAAGATGTGGACGACGAGGTGTTTGAGGCCTCTGAAGGGGCCCGGTGAGTGGGGGAGTGGGAGAGGAAAGCGGCTTGCTCCTTCCCACTGGCTCACAGGCAGAGCTGGGGTCAAAGGGCCTGGGATAGAGATGGGGGCGGAGCTGATGGGGCAGTGTGTGTAGCAGGAGATTCTAGACGGAGGCCTGAGACCTGGCAGAACACTGGGGATGTGGGGAGCAAAGAGGCCAGGGGTTCTAGCAGAGCAGGGGGCAGAGCGGAGTGAGAGGCCAGAGGCCACAGTCAAGCCCAGGAACACAAGTGCATCAGTCTGGATCCTGGATCCTGGTGGGAAAGTGGGGACATTCCTTTCCGTCTCACACCCCAGTGTCGCTTGGAGCCTCATCTTCTTCTAAGATGTTGCCAGAAATAGAAATGGGATGGCAGGAGGGAAGCGGATCAGGGAAAAGGAGGAGAAAGGGAGATTAGCAGGGAGGTAGGCAGAGGGGAGGGGACTGGGTGTGAGGACTGGTAGGGCTGGTGGGCCCCGGGAGCACTGAATAGCTTAGCCCCCCTACCCTAAAGGCTCTTTTTTGTTAGTGGGCTGGAGCCAGTGAAAAGGGGATGATAATCCCTTAGCAGAGACAGTGTGAGAGTTCAGTGAAATCCTGCCCAAGCCCTGTGATCTGGGCCCCTAATCAGAGATTCTCCCTGCCCCTGCAGGCCAGGGAGCCGGATGCCTCTCAAGTCGCCTGTGCCCTTTCTACCTGGGACCAGCCCCTCGGCTGATGGGCCTGACTCTTTCAGTTGTGTGTTTGAAGCCATCCTGGAGTCACACCGGGCCAAAGGCACCTCCTATACCAGCCTCGCCTCGCTGGAGGCCCTGGCCTCACCTGGCCCAACCCAGAGCCCCTTCTTCACCTTCGAGCTGCCTCCCCAACCCCCTGCCCCCCGGCCCGACCCACCAGCTCCCGCTCCACTTGCCCCTGTTGAACCAGATTCTGGTACCAGCTCTGCTGCTGATGGTCCTTGGACACAGAGAGGGGAGGAGGAGGAGGCAGAGGCCAGAGCCAAGCTGGCCCCAGGGAGGGAGCCCCCTAGTCCCTGCCACTCAGAGGACAGCCTTGGGCTGGGGGCTGCACCCCTTGGCAGGTAAGTAATTCCTTTTGTCCCTCAGACTTGAGGCCCCCAGGGCTCCAGAAACAGTTGCTGTAAGGGACAGATCCTGAGTGTGAGGATTAGTTTATAATAGTGACCTCTGAGTAGGGTGGTTAGGGGATGCAGATCTTATTTTCCCATTTGGAGGATGACTGCCATTAGCCGTGAGGGGGAGTCCCTCATAGCACCCCTCTTGGTCTCAAGTCTGGTGGCTTGAGAAAGCATGATTCAGCACTGAAGGATCCCTGGAGAACACCCTTCTTGCTCTCCTGGAGGACCCCTTTCTTCCCTTGACAGAGTTTTTAGCCTGCTCAGAATTCTTATAACCTTACCTCCACCCAGCCTGGAGGCTTCACCAAAGACACAGCCACCAGGCTCTCCCACTGCCTGCCTCCCGTGTCGCCCCTGCCCAGTCAGGCATCTCTCACCCAGCTCCAGGAAGTCCTTTCACAGTCTAACCTTTCTGCTCTCCCCTCTGCCAGCTACCCTCTCAGTCATGGAAGCCATGGCAACAGGAGGGGGTGGCCAGGGAGACAGGGTTGCCTAGCAACCAGGAGTTTCCGGCCTCTGTCTCTGGGGTGACAGGTGGCTTTGTGAGTAGAGCAGCTGGGGTAGGAAGGGGAGGAGAGAAAGGGATGAGGGTATGCACCCTGACCCTTTGCCCCTAACTCTAGAGCCTGCTTCTGTGTGGGGAGAGGGGGAGCACCAAGGAGAGGCTCCTCTCCCTAAAAGGCAGGTGGGGGAAAGCCTTGGGAGCAGTGTCACTGCTGCTCTCAAATCTTTCCCTGGCCCTCCGCAGTTCCTCCATGGCAGCCTATCTATTCCATCTTTGTCCATAGTCTCAGAGACAAAGGGCTATGTTCTGTGTATGGCCAGGGTGGGGACAGAGAATCTATCTTATAGCAAATGTAGGCCCCTGGGAGCTTGGGGGAAGCAGCCAGAACTCCCACAGTAGCAAGATGCATATGGGTTAGATTTGAGGTAGGACTTCCATAGAGAGTTGGTAATGATGGAGTAGGGTGATGGAGAGAATCTAATCTCCTTCCCTGGAAAAAAGAGGAATGTTTCCTCTATGTCCCTCTACTCCTGCCGTTCTCCATTTTCTGGGCCTGGAGGCAGAAGGAGGGTCTGGATGGCCCCTAAGGACCCTGCCCCAGCCTGAGCTGGTGTTCTACCCCGGCAGTGAACCACCCCTGAACCAGCTGGTGTCTGACTCAGACTCAGAGCTGGACAGCACAGAGCGGCTGGCCCTGGGAAGCACAGACACCTTGTCCAATGGTCAGAAAGCGGACCTGGAGGCTGCACAGCGCCTGGCCAAGAGGCTGTACCGACTAGATGGCTTCAGGAAGGCCGATGTAGCCCGGCACCTGGGCAAGAAGTAAAGCCACGAGGCTGGGACTGGGGATGGGGGCAGAGGGAATGTATCCTGAAGGCAGCTCTGCATCTAATGCCCCAGGTCACTAGGTAATCCCCACCTGACCCCCTGCACTTCCCCCTGAGACCCTACCTGTCTCTCTGTCCTGCCCACAGCAATGATTTCAGCAAACTGGTGGCTGGGGAGTACCTCAAGTTCTTTGTCTTCACGGGCATGACTCTGGACCAAGCTCTCAGGTGGGTATTGACCCCTTGAAGGACAGCCCCCACTCTCCAGGCTTCATGTTAGGGCCTCAGGATGCCTCCTCTGAGCCCCTCTGTTTCCCCCAAGCTGCCCTGACATCACCCTTCCCAAGCTGGCTGGGGATGGCCAAGGGCCAGAGCTGCCTAGTAAAGCGACCTTGGGTAGGGGTGATGGGTGAAGGGTCAGGGGGCATACCCTCATCCCCCTTCTCTCCTCCCCTTCCAACCCCAGCTGCTCTACTCACAAAGCCACCTGTCACCCCAGAGACAGGCCGGAAGCTCCTGGTACTAGGCAACCCTCTCTTGCCCCTTCCCCAGGGTGTTTCTGAAGGAGCTGGCCTTAATGGGTGAGACCCAGGAACGAGAACGTGTGCTGGCCCACTTCTCCCAGCGATACTTCCAGTGCAATCCTGAAGCCCTGTCCTCAGAGGGTGAGGAATTCCGAGAACAGGGGTGTCCTTAGCTGGCCATGGAGGCAAAATGGACTGGGCACTGTGTGTGCATATGCACAGGGAATGGATGTACGTGTGTGCAGGCATGTGAACTTGCATGTGAGCAGACAGTGCTGGCGTGGCTGCATGGATGTGGAACTACACATGCGGGCAGGCATATTGCTAGGGTTGAATGTGTTGTGAAGAGGCAGGAGTGTGTATACCTGTTCAGGCCAGTGCTTGGCTGGAGTGGGGATTCTGTTTGGCTGCGATGGTCTACAGGACTGTGCTGCGGTTCACTTCCTTGTGGTCCAGGCTTAGAGGCAAGGGAGCAGTAGTGGGGCAGCCCTCAGTTCCTGAAGGAGCCAGGGACGGGGTCCTGAGAAGAGGAAGAGGTCCTTGCCGAGGGATCTGCTGGAAGAGGAGCTCTTTGTGGGGAGGGTTCACTAACGGGGTTTAGAAGGTAGGAGGGTGTGGTTGCCAGCCAAAGTGGGTGGGGATGAACTGGGAGGTTGGGAGCGATGACTGTGGGAAGGGTCCCCGGGAGGCAGCCAAGGCTGAAAGTCAGCTCTCCTCTAGACGGCGCCCACACGCTGACCTGTGCGCTCATGCTGCTCAACACCGATCTCCACGGCCACGTGAGTAGGGGGCTGGCGGGCAGGAGCCCGAAAAACCCCTGGTTAGACATGCAGCACCTGGGAGGCCGAGGGCCCTTCAAACTCACAGGCGTCTGTTCCCTCCCTTAGAACATCGGGAAGCGCATGACCTGCGGGGACTTCATCGGGAACTTGGAGGGCCTCAACGATGGCGGCGACTTCCCCAGGGAGCTGCTCAAGGTGGGGGGCGGGGCAGGGTAGAAGTTGCTGGATGGGTAGGATGGAGTACCCAGTTGGCGACAGAGTCCGGAGTCGGAGGGTGGGCAGGGCTGTGGCTTGTCGGCCCGGGCTCCTGCCGTGGGAGCCTAAGCTCTAGTGACTCAGCCTGGGGACCGCCCCCTTCCCTGGCCCCACGCTCAGGCTCTCCCGGAACATGCGCACACGCGTGCGGTCGCGACTGGTGTGGGTGGGGGAGGGGATCCAGGCTCGGGAAAACACGAGAGCAAGCGGCACGGCCCCCTGTATTTGCCTTCGTCAGTTCCCCTCCTCCAGTGTGAGCTGAGGTGGAAAGCCGGAGGTGCAGGGGTCCCTGCAAGGGCCCGGGATTGGGTGGAGAACATGCCACACTGCTCCCCCGCAGTGTAGACAGCCAAAAAGACCCTCCTGGTGCTGCTGCACTGGAGGGACCCGCAGGGAGAGGGGCCTGAGAGGGACTAAACTTTTCTAAGGTCTGACTTGAGTTAGCGCAAAGACGGGGCTGGAAACTGCTTTGTGGCTCCCTTGTGAGCAGGCCATGCTCCCAGGAACCAGCTCCATGGCTCGCATCCGAGGGCCCAGATACCACAGGGGCTGGGCCGGTGGGAGGACAAGAGGTGGCTTGTCCGGTGGGTTCAGTCCTCTCCCTGATCCGGTGGTAGTTTATCCAGAGAGGCTTGGACTCACTAGAAGAAACCCCCAGGCTTGGACGAAGGTGAATCTGTGCCACTACATACATGTAACAGCACAGGAGTGTCCCAGGGCATGTCTGTGAGCCTGGGGTACTGGGCTACTGAGTTGGGGGTGTATCTGAGTGGGAACGTCCATGGTGAGCGGGGTGTGTGCTTGAGTTCAGTTGTATCTGTGTGCCCCGGCATGGTGAATCAAGAGTTTGTATGGTTTCATGTTTGTGCTTTAGGGCTTACGATTTAGAGCGTGTGTCTGAATTGGGGTGTAGGCTGGGTGTTTATGTGTGGTGGGGTGTACATCTTCGAATTGGCCGTGTCTGAGGTATGCCATATGCCTGTGAGTAGGGGGTGTATGTTTGTGAGCTGAAGATTGTAAGTCTTGAAGTGGCCATCTGAATGGGTAGTGTCTCTGAGTTGGGGTGACTATGAACTGGTACGTCTGGTTGGTTGGGGTGTATGTCTGAACCGGGGCGTGTTATGTGACTTAGGATCTATATATGGGGGTATCTGTGGGTGAGCTAGATGAGGCCAGGGCTGTTCCTTGGCTGCCTCCATCCTCCCTCGAGGCGCCTGGTTCAGTGGAAAAGGGCAGTGGGGAGGCAGTCCGACCTCTCCCCTTCTACCACCCCAACCCAGACGAGCCAGAAGGGAGTTCCAGACCCTGCCAGGTCCGCCCAACGTCACAGCCCCGGGCCTAGCAGCGCCTGGCGCTCCCAGCCTCCCTGGAGCTGCCACCCACGCTGGCCTCCCCAGGCTCCTCCCCGTGGACGCTTGGGGAGGGCCCCCTTCGCGGTCGGGAGCCTCCATTTCATGCGGTCCCCTCCTCCAGCCCTCGCCCTCCCCTTCCCGTCGGCGTTCCCCTCCCGCTCTCGCCGAGCCGCAGAGCAGACAGCGCCGCCACCGCCGCGCACTCCGTGCGTCCGTGAGAGCCGGGCCGGCTCGGGCCGGGCCGCGCCGCTCGCGCTGGCTGTCGGGGGAGCGGTCCGCGGGCCGTCCGGGCGGCCCCGGGGCCGAGGGCGGGCGGGGGCATGGCCGGGGGCCTCGGCGTGCCGGCCGGGCCAGCATGATCGGCGTCAACAGCATCCACAGCAGCGCCGGGCGGCTGCGCTCGCGCTCGCTGTGCTCCGTGCGCTACGGGCGCACCCACCGCGGCGCGGAGACCCTGTGCTACGGCTGGCCGCAGCGCTCGCGCAGCCTGAAGCCCGTGCTCTACACCGACCTGGTGGTCAGCCGCCTGCAAAGCCGCAAGAAGAAAAAGGCGGTGAGGGCGTTGGGGCCGCGGCCCACGCCAGGCTGGGGGCCGACGGAGGGGGCGGCTTGAGGGAGGCACCGAGGGCGGCACTAACCGAGGGCGAAGTCTGGCAGGGAGAGAGGTCATGGGCAGCCAGAGGTGGGCACGGGCTGGGGGGCAGGGAGGGCACGACCCTGGGACCAAGGTGGGCCTTACAAACTGAAGAGCGTTTTCTAGATTGCATATGACTTGGGGCCCACCGATGGGGTTCAGGGCCTTTGAAGGAGGTGTGGTGGTGGCTGAAGGGGGTCCTGAGACAGGGCAGGGGTTGCACTGGAAGTCTGGAGGCAAGGATTGCAGATTGGATCTTGGTGGCCACTTCAGTCTTCTGGCCAGACAGTTGGGGAGTGAGGGTTGAGGGCCTGAGCCATGCTGGGTTTCCGCTGGGTGTGTGCTGGAAGGTCTATGTGTTGATTTGCTTTGGTTGTGCTGGGGGTGGTGGGGGGAGGGTTGGAGGCTGTGGGGTACACCCATCCCCAAACAGGGTGTAAACAGGGTGCCCAGGTGGGATGCCTGGTTTGCCTTGTGGCTGAGCATGGCTGTGGGCAGTGAGAGAGTCAGATTGTGGTTTGTTGGGAGGGGTGAAGGGGAGGCTGTGTCCCATCACAGGGAAGGTGCCGACGTCACCGCTGCACCCAGCTCACATGCAGGCAGCATCACACGCCACACACTTAGCCCAACATGCACATGCTGGGGACACACCCACTCACGGATGGGCTGACGGAAGTACCTCGACAGCTGGAGGTGCTGGCGTGGACCCATGTTCCAGGCCATTCTGGGGAAGAGGGATTTCCTATGCCACTCCTGGAACCTATTCTCTTTTCTGACCATTCCAGGACCCCCAAATATCCTCAGGCCAACTGCACAGAGGGGAAGTGGCTGGTTCACATCGCACAGAGTTTGGGCTGTGCCGGGATTGGAAGCTAAAACTACTGCATTTATTTTATTTTATTTATTTTTTTTACGATGGGGTTTCACCATGATGGCCAGGCTGGTCTTGAACTCCTGACCTCAGGTGATCCACCCACCTTGGCCTCCCAAAGTGCTAGGATTACAGGTGTGAGCCACCGCGCCTGGCCACTACTGCATTTAGATGAGTGTTCACTCCCTGGTGACAAAGTGTGCATGTGGGCAGGACGCTGGACCACCCTGACATTTGGCTTGATGGGGCTGTCAGGGTTAGGGGGTGCCTCAGCTTGTCTGGTGGTGGGAGCCATGACAGTGTGTTCTCTGTTTGTGAAAGAAGGTGCTGAGAGGGCAAGTCCCCTATCCTGGGGCCTCAGTTTCCCCATATACTATGTGTGGGCTCATCCTGTGGAAACAGGCCAGAGTGCATGGTTGGGGGAATGGGAAATTCTTGGACTGCTTTTCCCCATTCCCTCCAGGGCTGTGCTTCTCCCGCCCAGGATCTGAGCAGGACAGCCCCTTAACAACAATAAAGATAATAATAGCAACGACCATTTACTGTGCGTCAGCCTTGTGCCGGGATGCCCTGTGCTAACTGCCTGTGCCCACGTGTTACTACGTTTTTTCCTCTCCATGGATACTTGCCCAAAGTCATGCAGCTCAGGTGGTGCAGCTGGGCCTGTGTCTCCATTCCGGAGCCTGTGTTCTTGGTCATTATATCTTGCTGCCCTTTCCCCTTCGTTCTGGCTCATCTCCCAAGTTAGAGGGAAAGGCTCCAAGCGCTGACACTGAGATACTGACCCATATCCCCTGATTTGTTCCCCCCACCCCCCAGGCCTTGTACAGCTCCATCAAGAATGAGAAGCTGCAGTGGGCCATGTGAGTCCCGGGGCTGTGTGGTAGGGCTAGGACAGGGCATGGGGAAGGGGCTGCCTGGGGAGGCCAAGAGAGCTGCGGGGAGCCCTGGGTGGGGGGGCAGAGGAGGGAAGTGAGAAGCCGTGAGAGGCAGTGAGGCTGTCTCACTTCCTTCTTTGGAGATGTCTGCCTGGATTTGGGGTTCTGTATCTTGTCTCTAGCTGGGTTGTTATGACAAGTGGGTTGGGGTGGGAGGAGAGGTGCTGAAACATCAAAGAGCGGGGGTCCCCTGGCAACCATGGTGAGAAAGCAGAGGCCTCTGGAAGCAGGGCCCTGACCAGCAGCACAAGAGGCCCTCTCAGGCCCTAGGGAGCCCAGATGTCATAGAACAAAACAAGTAACCATGCTGTCTGTTCTTGGCAGCCCCCAATAGAAACAGAGAGACTCATAGTAAGTCTTGGAAGAGTCTAGTCTAAGGGAAGAAATCCAGTTTGGGCCTTGGGGCCTCCAGTCTGAGGGTAGAGCCCTTATCTTCATGGTTCATAGATCACTCATATTTGCTGGTATCCACCGAGACTCCCTCACTGCCCAGTTAGCTGGGAGTTCCCAGTCATTGGAGACTCCAGGGAGGTGCAGCTCAGGATTAGGGTGCCAGGGGGGATTGGGGAAAGCTTTTGGAGGGTTGAGACTGAGGCAGGTCATGAATTTGGGGCAGCATTTGGGAAGAGAAAAGGGGAAGTTGGAATTTGGGGTGAGGCAAAGGTGTGGTGGCTGAAATGAGTGTGGCGTGGAGGACCAATGGAAGCAGGCCTGGCCGAGATGGAGAAAAGCAGTGTTGGGGGAGATGCAGTGAAAGCTCCATATGGGAGGCAACAGGGAGCTATTGCAGATTCTTGAGCAAGGGAGTGACAAGATAGAATCCGATTTTGCATCTGACCAAGCCTGTAGACCAGGATATATGGGATTGGGAGGGGGCACTAGGAAGGTACTTCTTCCATCTGCAACCATTTAGCCATAAGCCATGAGCAAAGCCCAGGGCTGGATGTGGTTGAGCCAGCAGAGGCGGCCCCGGGGCTGTCCTGGTGGAGAGGAGTGTGAGGGCCAAAGGTGTGCAGCATGAAGAGTATAGTGCTGGCCTATTCCTGGGAGGTAGGGAATAGGTAGCTCTAGGCTGGGGCTCTCTGAGGGAACATACATGCTGTCTCGCAGTGCCCTGCTCTGAGGGGGCACAGCTACATGTTGGGGAGGCCTGATCTGAAGTGGGAGACGTGGCAGGACCCTCACGTTGAGCCCCCCAAGCCACACACTTTGGGGAAGCTTTCCAGGATGGGCAGAGGCCTGAACTGAAGCGGGGGGGGGGTCGTGGCTCCACGGCCAGCCCCCTCTGAGGTGATCACACCTGCAGAGACGAGGAGGAGCTGAGACGCTCTCTGTCTGAGTTGGCCGACCCCAACCCCAAGGTCATCAAGCGGATCAGTGCGGGCAGTGGCAGTGGCTCCAGCCCTTTCCTGGATCTGACTCCTGAGCCTGGGGCTGCCGTCTACAAGCACGGGGCTCTGGTGCGAAAGGTGCACGCAGACCCTGACTGCAGGAAGAGTATGTGGCCCAGTGGGGGGGTCTGGGGGATGGATGGGAGTGGGCCTGTTCCAGAGCCCCCTGACCTGCCTTCTCTCCCTGCAGCACCTCGGGGCAAGCGGGGCTGGAAAAGCTTCCACGGGATCCTCAAAGGCATGATCCTCTACCTGCAGAAGGTGTGGGGCCAGGCCAGGGGCTGGGGCTGGGACTGAGTTGGCTAGTGGGTCGAGGTGGTGGTGGGTAGGAATAGGAGGGGCTAGGCCAGGCTGCATTTGGGGCCAGGACAAGATGGGCACCCCTGCAGGAGGAGTACAAGCCTGGGAAGGCCCTTTCAGAGGCAGAGCTCAAGAATGCTATCAGCATCCACCATGCCCTGGCCACTCGTGCCAGTGACTACAGCAAGAGGCCCCACGTCTTCTACCTGCGCACGGCCGACTGGCGGGTCTTCCTCTTCCAGGCCCCGTGAGTGCCCTCCTCCTGCTCATCCCGGACTCCCCCCAGCTCCCATCCTGCTCCCCTCCCTGTCCCTGGATTTCTTCATTCCTCCTCAGGCTACACCTGAGCCAGGACTGGCATCCTGGGACAGAAACCCTGGGGCCAGGTCCCAAGGGGCTGTGTTGTCTCCCCAGGAGCCTGGAGCAGATGCAGTCCTGGATCACCCGCATCAACGTGGTGGCCGCTATGTTCTCTGCGCCCCCCTTCCCAGCTGCTGTGAGCTCCCAAAAGAAGTTCAGCCGCCCTCTCCTACCCAGCGCTGCCACCCGCCTCTCCCAGGTAGCCCCAGCTCGATCCACCTGGTGCTAGTGGGATTAGGGAGTTAGGCTCATGCCCACTGCACCCAAGGCTGCTGTGTATGATCATGGAGATGTTCCTTGCACCAGGATGCTGGCCACAGGAGTGAGATCCAGCCCCCACTGGGTCCCATTTGCCAGCTGGGAACCCAGACAGAGTGTTTTGTTCGTCCAAAGATGGAAGGGGCATCTTTTTAAAAATCTGCGCAGAGGTACCGTCTAGGGCAGTGACCCTGACCATGCCTCCCCCTGGCCACTAGGAGGAGCAGGTGCGGACCCATGAGGCCAAGCTGAAGGCCATGGCAAGCGAGCTTCGGGAGCATCGGGCCACCCAGCTGGGCAAGAAGGGCCGGGGCAAGGAGGCTGAAGAGCAGCGGCAGAAGGAGGCCTACCTGGAGTTTGAGGTGAGCCTCCCAACCTGCACCTCTGTCCACACACGCAGGCCATACTAGGGTGAAGGGCATGGACTCTAAGAGTGGAACGGGTGGAGGTCCTTGGGCAGGTTGCTTAATCTGAGCCTCAGTTTCCTCCTCTGTGTAAAAAGGATAATACCCCACACCCACTGGGGTCTGTGGTGAGGCGTGTGTGCCAGGCGCTCCATTTCCCCAGCTCTAGTAAAGGCTCCAGACACATTTGGTTACACACAGTTGTTCTGAGAGAGGCCAGAGAGGGCACCAGCCTGCAGGGGACCATCTCAGTCCTGGGAGGGACCCTGCCGTCTCCTACCCTGCTGGCGGCCCTCCCAGTTCCAGATGGTGGGGTGGGCAGAGGGCGGAGAACAGGCTCTCATGGCCCCTGCCCCTCTGCCTAGAAATCCCGCTACGGCACCTACGCAGCACTGCTTCGGGTCAAGCTGAAGGCAGGCAGCGAGGAGCTGGATGCAGTGGAGGCAGCACTGGCCCAAGCCGGGAGCATGGAGGACGGACTCCCTCCTTCTCACTCCAGTCCCTCCCTGCAGCCCAAACCCTCCAGCCAGCCCCGGGCTCAGCGTCACAGCTCAGAGCCTCGGCCAGGGGCAGGCAGTGGGCGGCGGAAGCCCTGAGATGAGGGTCCGGGTGGGGGGTGCCTGCTGGGCACCTGCAGGATGACATGGCCCTGCCTGAGCCCGGGCCGGCCTCGGGCCACCCACGAGGGCCTCCCGGCCTAGGGCCCAACCGCGCCGGACGCGGTGTCCGGGGCAGGGCAGGGCTGGGGCCTGGGCCTCAGGAGCCTAGGCTAGGGGCACCTCCGAGAGCCCCTTTTTGTGATAATGTTTTGCACTTTTTCGTACAGGGTGGGCGGGGATGGGAGGGGCTAGCGCCCCTGAACTTTTGATGCTTTTTTTTGTGTGTGGGAGAGGCCTGATGCCATTTCTGCTTTCTGCTGAGACCACCCCCACCCTGACACCAGCAGTCCCCTCCATCCTGGGGCCTGGCTTAGACAGAGGCCAGGATTTGGGGCTAAGCTGGTTTCCCCTCCTTCCTCCCCAAGGGCTCACCCTCTCTCTTGCTGAGGTGGAGGAAGGGCGTCCATGCCAAGGCCCCATACCTGGGCCAGGGGCAGCACGGCCTGGCTTTCCCCGCTTCAGTGGGCCCTGCCCTTTGTACAGCCTCCACCCCCATTAAAACTGCTCTGGACTTGCTGGCTGGGCCTCCTCCTTCTCTTCTCACCATGCCTGGTGTGTGGGCAGGGTGGGTAGCTGGTTCCAGGGACAAGAATCACATCAGGGGCTGCCATTAAGTTGGGAAGGAGGGGTCCTCCCCTTCCCAGGAGAATCCTTTATTTGTCCCAACTGAGGGTGGGTGTGGGGTGTTAAATAAGATTTGACATAGGTGGGGACGCTGTACAGGGGGTCTGGGAAGGTGGCTGGGGGCGGGCAGCAGGTCAGTGCACCTGAGGCTGGGGATGCCCGTGGCAGAGCCCTCCTGGTGGCTCAGGAGGTGGGCCCAGCTTCTCTGCCTCCTGCTCCACTGACTGGCTCCCGTACGCACTGTCTTCCTTCATCTCTGCAGGGAGAAAATGGGGTCAGGGCTTCAGGCCTCCAGGCCCAGATCCACCTTCCTGGGAGGCCTCTTTACCTGTGCTGGGCAGCTTGTCTCGGGTCTCCGGATCTCTCAGCAGCCTCACCCCCTCTTCTAGGCCCATGTCAGACAGGGCATCCTGCAGGCCTGCTAGGTCCCCACCAGCAAGCTGAGAAGGCAGAGGGATGAGGTCTGAGTCATGGTTAGGGTGTGTGCTTGGGAGCCCTGGGGCCAAGGAGGCATCTGACTTCTGAGATCTGAAAGGAAGCTGGGAGGGGGCAGGGCACAGGGCACCCACCTCGTAGCTGCGCAGAAGGCTGCTGCTGGGTGAGGCCGTCTGTCGGTACGTGTCCACCAGGCTGCGCAAACCCAGCCGCTCTGCCAGTTCTGCCCAGCTGCCTTGGGCTTCTGGCCCATCTAGCAGCTGCTCTAGGTTCTGCAGGGCTGTGTCACTAAGTGACAGCCCTGGCCCTGAGGGGGACACACATAGAGAAATGTTGGTTACCTCCAGAGTTGGGTGGGGACATGGACACCTGAACACTGCCTTTCTCCCAAGGTAAGCAGACAGACAGAGCCATGAGGGGTTATGGATTCAGCCGGGGTAGAGAAAGGGAGGCCGCCTTCAGAGATCCTGAAGGAGAAGAGACCTCTGTGAGGAATCGGGCTGGGGATGCTTGATGCTCCTCACCTGTGGGGCTGGGTGGGGTCAGGGGTGGCTCCAGGGTGTTCTGAGCGGCATTGAGCAGCAACGTCTTCACCTGGGGAGACAGCCGCACCTCTGACTACCTCCCGCCCCGTCCTTAAGCCTGTGTCTTTAAGTCCAGATCCTCTGGACCCTGTCAGAGCGCGTCTAGTCCCAGGCTGGCCTCACCTTGGTGCTGCGAGTGAGGTCAAGAGGCGTGTGGCCCCGGAAGCTGCTTTGGGTGTCCTTCTCAGGCACCTCAGAGTCTGAGTCGCTATCAGAGGTAGGGGGTGAGGGCAGTGGGCACAGGGGCTCCTCGTTCTCAGCATGAATGTCGGCACCTGGGAGAGGGAGGCCGTCGTCAGGAGGTATGGTGGGAGCCCACACTAAGGACTGCAAAGTGGGGGGACTGGGAAGCGCCTCTTTCCCTTCCCCCCACCCTGTTCAAGTGCCCCTGAGGGTGAGACTGACCAGCCTTCAGAAGGAGGCGGGTGAGGGTCGGGGACCCCAGTCCAGCTGCCAGGTGCAGGGGTGTGTTTCCCGCAAAGGTGCGAGCGTTCACATTGGCCCGGAGCTGGGGGTGTGAGCAGTGAGGGTTGACACCACAGCACGGTCCCCCGGCCACCCCCCCACATGCCTCATCACCATCTTTGATCCCTCCACCACCCTTGGCCCCACTCCTTCCACAATCCTCAGTCCCACCTTGGTGACCAGATGGGTGACCAACCCCAGCTCCTCCATCTCTGTAGCTAGATGCAAAGCTGTTCGGCCCCCCTGCCGCTCTGTGGCCTCCACTTCAGCCCCGCTGTCCACCAGCAGATCCAGGCACTCGGGGCTTCGGGCTCGGACTGCCAGGTGCACTGGATACAGTCCTAGGGAGGTGGGACGCTCAGCCTGCAGCTGTGACCCCTAAGGCAGCCCCCGGACCAGCCCTGACCATTCAACCTCGACACCTCATAGTCCACTCTGGGCACTCGCCAGATACCTTCCCTGGTCCCCACCTGTCCCCTAGTCAGGTGAGATGGGGAGCTCACCCTCAAAGTCAGGCATGTGCAACAGCTGGGGCAAAGCGGGAGCTCCACTCCGAAGCAGTGCACGCAGCAGCTCGGAGGCACCAGCGCCCGCCCGCAGCGCCAGGTGCATGGCCGAGTCTCCATGCCGATCCAGCAGTGCTGGGTCTGCACCCACCTGCAGCAGAAAGCTCACCACCCTCGTCTGCCCGGTGATCACCGCCAGGTGTAGGGGCGTCTATGATGAAAGAGGGTGAGGGGTGAGCCAGGCCCGAGACCCACCTGCCTTCCAACCCCTCCCACCTCCTCAGTGGGCGCCCCTGCACCTGGTGCAGGTGGTTGGTGAGGTTGACGACGCCGAGGTGCTGGGCGTGGTAGATGACATGGGCTATCTGCTCAATGACACTGGTCTGCTCGTGGATGATGGCCAGGTGCAGCGGCCTGGGGGTTGGGGAGCAAGAGAGTCTGGCCTAGCCACTCAGAGCATCCTTCTCTCTCAAAGCCCCATCGCCCCCACAGTCTCCCTCACTGGGGCCCGTGGAACCCAGCATGTGGCCCAGGGCATCCCTGCGCCTGCACTTGACGTTTCTCCACACCTTTTGAGGTATGTAGGGCTATTATTGTACCCCTAGCACGGTCGAAAAAACTGGAGTTTGGAGAGGCCATGCACCTTGAACAGAGCTGGTGAACAGCGAGGCCGGACTTGAAACTGCAGGGCCCGGCTCCGTGCATGTCCCGTTCCTGCCCCCCACCCAGTGCTGAGTTGCCTGGCCCTCTCGGTTGCCTACGTGTCTCCGTTCTCGTCCTGCGCCGTCAGCAGGTGGCGCTGTCCCGCCAGCAGCGCGCGCGCATCCGCGGTGACGCCATAGTCAAGTAGGGCCTGGGCACTGCGCTGCGCCAGGCTGAACAAGCGCGCGTTGTACTCTCGGGCTGGGGGCGACATAGGGCATGGGTCAGGGCTGGGTTCTCAGTCCCGGGCATCCCAACCGCCTGCGCCCCAGAGGCCATACCTCGCTGCAGCATCTCTGGGGCCTGCAGCTCGCACTGGGAGGTCCCGGAGGGGGCCCTTGGCTCTGCGGCTTCCTCCCTAGAGTCATTGTCGGGTACCGAAGCGGCCATCTGTGCCCCACCCCCGCCGCCAGGGTAGCACCCCATGGGGGCTGCGCCGGACTGGTAGGGGTTGTAGGCCAGGGAGGAGGGGAAGAAGCCAAGGCTGCCACCTGTGGGTACAGGCAGACTGTGGGAAGGGGGCACCAGCCAGGAGATTTTTTTTTTTGAGACAGAGTTTTGCTCTTGTTGCCCAAGCTGGAGTGCAATGGAGCCATCTCAGCTCACCGCAACCTTCACCTCCTAGGTTCAAGCGATTCTCCTGCCTGGGCCTCCCGAGCAGCTTGGATTACAGGCATGCACCACCACATGTGGCTAATTTTGTAATTTTAGTAGAGATGGGTTTCTTCATGTTGGTCAGGCTGGTTTCGAACTCTCGACCTCAGGTAATCCGCCCTCCTAGGCCTCCCAAAGTGCTGAGATTACAGGCATGAGCCACCGAGCCCAGCCTTTGTTGTTGTTGTTGTTGTTGTTGTTTTTTGAGACGGAGTTTCGCTCTTGTTGCCCGGGCCAGAGTGCAGCAGTCTCGGCTCTCTGCAACCTCTGCGTCCTGGTTCAAGTGATTCTCCTGCCTCAGCCTCCTGAGTAGCTGGGACTACAGGTGTCTGCCACCATGTCCAGCTAATTTTTGTATTTTTAGTAGAGATGGGGTTTCACCATGTTGGCCAGGCTGGTCTCAAACTCCTGACCTCAGGTAATCCACCTGCCTCGGCCTCCCAAAGTGCTGGGATTACAGGCGTGAGCCACTGAGCCCAGTCTCTCCCAGATTTTTTTCTCCACAGCTTCTCTTACCTTTACCCCTCCCTCCATCAGCACTCCCTTACCTCCTCCTCCAGCTCCTCCATAGCCCCCGGCCGAGCCCCCAGAGCCTCCACCCATGTGGGAGCCGCCCCCAAAGGGGTGGGAGAAGGTGGGCAAGGCCTTCCTCCGCTTCCGCTGCACCTCTTCCTTGTCTGGGCACAGAGGAAAATGAGATTGAGCCCAATTATTGTGTCATGCCTCAGGGGCCCTTCCCAGAAGAACTCTCAGGCTGGTTCCTAGGAAGCACCCCCTGGGAGCCTCCATACTCCTGACTTGGCTCATGCATTCCCACATCTAGACCCTCTTCTAGCCCAGGCTGGCCCCCCGCCATCCCCCTGGGGTCCTCAGCCCAGCTCCACCTTCCACCAGCGGGTAATAGGTGAACTGTTTGGAATCCGACACGTCCCCGCCTCGCTTGCGCTTCAGTTGCAGGAACACGGTTACAGGCCGCTCAATCTTCATCTTGTGATAGGGTGGTGTCCGGAACACAATGGCATACTGGGGGGTGCAGGGAGACACAGGGTGTCAGTGAGTCCTTTGCCTAATTCAGTCCCCAGCCGGGGCCCTAGCCCTGGGTACCTGTTTGTGCACATCTGTGGGAGAAAAGTCCCCAAAGGCCTGCCATCCATTCTCATCATCCTCATAGAACCGAACCTCAATGTCATCTACGAGGAAAATGGAGGCTTGGCCGAAGCTCCTGGTGTGAATCTCCAGGGCCATTTACCCAAGAGCTTCCCTGGCCTCAGTTGTACACTGGATGTCCTTGGCACCCAGCCTGGGCTCCAGTCTCACCTTTCTGCACCTTGTCACAAAGCAGGTAGACTTCATCTCCACCCCGCACAGAGCCTGCTGTTTTGTCCATTCGAGAAATCTTCAGGTTTGATGCCCCCGGAGACTCTACGGGGTGGATATGGATTAGCTGAGATGATGCCAAAGCCATGGCCGCATTTAAGGAGCTGAGTGCTTTGTATTCCTTATCTCAGCAACCCCAGGAGCTGCAGGAACCACCCAATGTATGCATTTACTAAAGACAGAAGCTTCAGGGGGAAAAATGACTTGCTCAAGATCACTCGGCTTATACGTGACAGGGCCAGGTTCTGAAACCCAGGCCTATTTGACTCCACAGCTTGAGGTCACCCCTCATGCTACCTCTGCCACTAGGCCTGGCACCCTAGGCAGTCAGAATACTCACTGCTGTCATGGATGGGCTGGGAGATGACTGGCTTCAGGGGCAGAGAGAAGGAGCCATCACTGGCTCGAAGGAAGGCAGAGAAGCGCAGCCGGACGATACTCAGATCCATGACCTTCTTCAGTTCTTTGGCCTCCTGCTCCAGCTCCCGCCGCTCAGCCTCTGGGCAGTGGGCACATGTGTGACACCTGGGCTTCTCTCTCCCTGCTCCTTCCATGAGCACTTCCCATGACCCGTCTGCACCCATACCTGTAAGGCCCTGGGGCCTGGAGCGGAGCCGCTGCCTCTGAAGTTTTTGTATCATAATCTCCATCATGTTCTTCTTGGTCACATGCAGGACACCCAAGTTGTTAAATCTGAGAAGGGGGAATCAGAGGCCTTGGCCCATGCAGCTCTTCCTTCCTGAGGCATCTTCCCCATTGCCAGGGATCAGCTCAGCCTCCTTCCTCAAGGAAGCCATTGTAGATTTTACTTGGGCCCTTGGGTTTGGGGACCAACCTAAGGCTCTACCCTTGGTAAGATGCTAAGCTCACAGAGGTGGGCTGGGGCCTACGATTGGCACGCAATGATGGGGCATACCAGTGGGGGTCAGGGGTAGAGGGCACTTACTGGGCAGTCATGTCCTTGGGCCCTACAGAAACGGCGCAGACCCCCAGCTCCGAGCACTGCTTGCCCACCAGACTGTGGGCATGAGCACGAGGTGGGTCACTGTGTGTTACCAGGTCCACCTCGATCTTGGCTGGTCCCTCATAGTTACAGATCTAGGAGGGGCAGGGACTGTCAGTCATGGTCTTGGGTGTGCTGTCCACTTAGCCCACCCTCTAGCACCATCCTGGCTCACCTTGACAGTGGGATAGGTCTTCCGGCCCTTCTCACTGGAGGCACCGGGCAGCCCTCCGTGGGAGGGACCTTCACAGCCATATCTAAATCGGAAGCCTCTCTGAAGGTCCAAGGGCAGAGTGACATTGTGATCAGGGAAGACCCCCCCCTCCACCGGCCAGCCATAACCTGGCCAGCAGTGACCACAGTGCCTGGTAGTGTCTGCCCTGACCCATAACCACATCTCTGTGATCAGCAGCAGTGACCATCTAATCCCCTGAGGCCTCCTTGGACAAGGACCCCTCCATGTCCTTGTCCAAGGAGGCCACAGGGGATTAGATGGTCACTGCTTGCAGCCAGCTACAACTACCCCATTTGTCCCCAAAGCTGAAAGTATTCCACACCCTCCCTTTTGCTCACTCACCTGCTTAGGCTGTTCCACGATCACCAGGTAGGGGCCATCAGCTGGGGACAGAGAGACCTTGCTGAGCTACATCTCCAAGCCCCTCCCCCAGGCAGAGGGCACATGCTCTCCCTCCCCCTCCCTTTAGGACTAGAGGAGGTTAGTGGAACTTACTGACCTGTCTCTGGGGCTGGCTCCTTGGGTTCCACAATGGAGGAGTTCAATTTGAAATCATCATATTCAATAATACCATCCAGACCCTGGTTTGTAGAGAGACTGGGGGTGGCATCTGACTCTCAGTGCCCCACCCGCCACCTCCCATCTCCAAGTCCTCAGTGGTCACTCCCCCTCCTCCTCAGGCATAAGAGAAAGTTCTTTTTGGAAGCAGAGTTGCAGACAGTTGGACAGACTGGCAGGCTAAGAGCACCTGTGAGCATGCAGGTGTAAGGCAGCAGAGGGGGCTCCAGTAGACAGGTGGAACAGACACGGGGGGCAGCCGGCCGGGTCGGGGCCAGGCGGCGTGACTCACTGGGTTGTAGCAACTCTCCATGTCTCTGGGCTAGGCCCGGCTCTGTCTAGTGGCTCCGGCCAGGTTCTGCTTCCTAGAATTTTAGGCGCCAGCCTAAAGTTGGGAGGAGTGGTGGAGGGAAGGGGGTCAGATCTACAGTGGGGATGGGCGGAAGATGGGGGCCCAGATTTGGGGGAGGGTCCAATCTCCTCCAGCCGCCTGTCCGGGTGTGGTGGGTGAGATCCGGTGGAGAGCGAGATCCGGAGTTGGGCTTGGCCGGGGAAGGAGCAGGAAAGTTAGAGCAGCTTAGGAAAGTCCCGAAAATACCAGGGGAAGGCGGGGCCGGAGGGGGCGGGCCTGGAAATGACGCCACTGGCCCCGCCCTCACGACGGGAGGGGCTGGAGGTCCTAGCCAGTCAGTTGGTGCGTGCTGAAGAGCTGCGGGCAGAGGGCGAGGAGAATCGGGGAAGCTCTAGTGGGGGTTAAGCCCCGTCCTCCCTCCAGGGCAGGGAACAGGAGAGTCCTTCACAGCCTGGGGAGGCTGGCAGTCTGAGGCCAAGTCCACTTCCCGCTCCCCTCCCCTGGTCTGGAGCAACCTTGGGATTTTCTGTCATGAGGGAGGCCACGGCTGATAAACCCCGGGGGCTTTTGTGGGGACATTCCTGAGGGTGCACGGCCGCCTTTTCGAACTGCCTGTAGGCGGGGGCTCTCCCGTGGGAGGCCCTGGGGTTCTGCCCGGAAAACGCGATTCTGGGGCCGCGGGAAAAGTGTCTCCTCCTTGGGATAGGCTCCTCTTTTCTCTCCCAAACCTCACAACAGCCGCTGGTCCCACACCGCACTGGCTCTGGGCGCGCAGGCGACAGGGAAACCTCTGCACGCTCCCCACCCAATACGAGCGTGTGTCTCCATCACAGCTCCGCAAGTTTCAGCTGTAGTGCTTGGGTGCATGTTGTGTGTGCATGGCGTCAACATGAGTGAGCAAGTGAGCATGTGTGTACATAGGTGAGTCCCGAGCTTCTCAGTGTGGGTGCGGGTCAGCGCCTGTCTTGCGCACGGGTGAGCGTATCTTGAGTTTGTGCGTGGAGGGTGTGGGCGCAGGCACCGGTGCATCGGCGGGCGCGTCTCTGAGTGCATGTGTGTGCGCCGGCACCGGTGCAGGTGTACGTATGGGTCCGCGTGTCTTTGTACGAGGATGTCGACGTGGATCCGAGTGTCGTCGCCTGTGCGCCCTCTCTGGATGTGTGCAGCTGCTGCTCTCCAGCCCCGGCGCTGTCCACTAAAGGCCCTCCTCCCTCTCTTCTCTTGTCCCGGCCACCCAGGGGTCTGAACCCAGCCACTCACCGTGGCGGCGGCAGCTCCGGTTCCGGCTTCTCTCCGCGCCCGACCCACCTAGGACCGGCCACGACACCTCGCCAGCCAGCAGGGCTTGGGGCCGGGAAAGCCCCTTCTCGAACCCCCCAGGGGGAATTCCCATGACGTTTCCGTGCGTCACGCCCCATGCCCTTTTTCATTGGCTGAAAGTTTAACTCTGAGCTGGCGCAGCCAACCCGGAGCGACTCGGGCGTGCCCGGAGGGGACTGGCTCGCTCAGGGCGAGGAGCTGGGTGACCGGCCACCAGGCACAAGCTCGGCCGGGGACCCCCGAGAAGGCACCTGCTGACCCAGCGCCACCCGGGCCGGAGCTTCCGCTCCTGCTCAGCGTTCGCTGCGCCTGAAGCTTGGCTTTCTCTGAAGCTGGGGAACTCCAGGGGGAAGCCGGCAGCCCCTGCCCGGAGCGGCTCACTGCCGGGAAGTTAGAGGAAGAGGAAGGAAGTTGCTCTTGCGGTCGGTCCCGGGTGCCCTCTGGTGGCCTCCCTGGGGCCTTGAGGAGACTCCGAACGGCCCGGGCCCCTCTCTCCCTCGGTTTCATCAGCCTCAGGGCTCCCGGAGAGACAGTCCCAACCTTGGACATTTTAAAAAGTGGCAGGTTCCCAAAGCGCCACAGCTCAGGAGCTCTGCGCAGGAGAAGGGAAATGAAGTGTTTATTCAGCACGGAGATCTGGATTATTAGAACTGAAAAGGCATCCATATTTACACAGCTCAAACTTCCACTGCTGTGGGAAATTGCCTCGTTTTAGTGTCAGGCTGGAGTGCAGTGAGGTGATCTCCGCTCACTGCAACCTCCGCCCACCGGGTTCAAATCATTCTCCTGCCGCAGCCTCCCGAGTGGGCACCAACCACCATGCCTGGCTAATTTATATATTTTTAGTAGGGTTGGGGGGTTTCACCATGTTGGCCAGGCTGGTCTCGAACTCTGACCTCAGGTGATCCGCTGGCCTTCACCTTCCAAAATACTGGGATTACAGTCGTGAGCCACCACGAACGGCCTATTTATTTAATTTATTTATTTATGTTTTTGAGACAGGGCTTTGCTCTGTCACCCAGGCTGGAGTACAGTGGCCCGATCATGGCTCACTGCAACCTTGAACTCCAGGATCCAGTGATCCTCTCACCCTCCTTAGTAGCTGGGACTACAGGTGCACACCATCACACCTGGTGAATTTTTAAATTTTTAGTAGAGACGGATCTCACTATGTTGCCCAGGCTGGTCTTAAGCTCCTGGACTGAAGTGATCCTATTTTGGCTCACAGACGTGAGCCACTGTGCCCTGCCAAATTGCCTCTTATATACCTTGCAATTTCCACCTGAACACTTCTAGAGGCAGCAAGGTCAGGACAGGAATTCACCAAACACTGAGTACGTAGATGGACCTCTCTCTGGTCAGTAGTGCTTCTTCTTGGGAAGTACCATAAGTAATCTCCATGCCTGGAGTCCTTCTCCCTTAGGCTTATGGTAGATAATAGGCTATCTAGGGTCTTTCCTGCAACTTGCTCAGACAACAGAATCATAGGCCTGCACTGGCGCTAAGTAAAGAGAGACTATTATGTTTCTTGATTAGGGCTGTTTCCTATTATTTTCCTGCCCTCCTTCATCTTGCCTGCAAATATGGTGTCCCAGGCACTAGGTTTGTGTACTTCAGTGGAAGTTCTCATTCTCCCTCCCAATAACCTTAGGAGGTAAATATTACCTTTACTGATAAGTCAGATGTCTAACCCTAAATTGCTGAGACCAACTTGGTCGTGGAGACCTTAACCCAGGTGGCGCTGAAGGAATTAAGAAACAGACACAGAGATAGAGTGCAAAGGTGGGCTCAGGTGGCTGACAGCATTCTCAGCTGAGAGCCCAGAGCAGACTCTGACCCATGTATTTATTCTTTGCATTCCAGTGATAAGTTTAACAAGTGGATACTCTGTGCTCTTTCATAGATTAAAGGCAGCTAGTGTTTGTACACTATAGGCTAAAGATATATTAGAAAGCATTCTTTGCGAGGGAACAATGGAGGCAGAGTCACGTATCCTGAGTTCAAAGAACTAGTTCATCTGGTGTGAGACATATTCATATTGTTTACTGTTTTAGAATGCCCTGAGCAGTTTTCTGCTTTGGGAGTCAGTTGGATTTTCCTTGTCATTGCTCTCAGCAAACAATATAATTTATCTCACACATCAGGATTTGTTCTCAGCATTTCCCCCTCTGTTTTTCTGCAAAGCTAGGTAAGCAAGCACAGCTTTATCTTGGTGAGCTATTTCTCGGAGGATTTGGGATCTGCATCTGCAGACCACACAAAGAAAAAGAAGACAAATTAATAACACAATCATAACAGCAACCATAGATCCTCCAAGTGTTTTTACTCAAGTTGCAGGGTTCAAGGCTGCTATTCCATCAGCAGCTCTTTCAAGTACTTCAGCTCCTGGAATGAAAGTCAGATGTGCTTGAGAGCCTTGAAAAACTTGTTCCTAATGAGAACACATGGACACAGGGAGGGGAGCACTACACACTGGGGTCAGTTGGGGGGAAATAGGGGAGGGACGGTGGGGG
>NW_016107386.1:1643552-1648719 GCF_001604975.1 Cebus imitator
CCTAAAATGCAATAAAATAAATAAATGGGGGAAAAAAAAAAAAGAAAAACTTGTTCCTTCTGTTTCACAATATCCAAAGATAAATTTCTAGGATGATCCTTTAACTGTCTCTTAACTCTTTCCCATTCATGTTCTGACTCATTATAAAGGTGAGGAGTAACACAAATCAGAAGTATTCCAATCACATTTCAGTTGTACTCTATATTCTAAACTGATTGCTCAAGCTCCCAACCATACGACAGTTTGTCGGAGGTCATTAATCTGATTAGCTATGTTCTGATCTATTTTAGTTTGAGAATTCCACAGCAGAGTAGAATTTTCTGCCATATATTTACATAGTCTGCTGGTCTGCTGTTTGCACTGTTGAATGTAAAGCAACTCCAGCTACCGCAGCAGTGGCTGTGACAGCAATCGGTCCCATAATGATTAAGATTAAAGTAGCAATGAAACGCCAAGAGTGCCTCAAGATCTTTTGAAGAATTTCAGTAATAATAGGCACAGAAGGAGAGGCCTCCTAAGGTTGAGAAAACTTCACAGGTATCCATACTCCTTGGGCTCTTACCACTAAAATGGAATAATCAGTATTATACAAGGAAGAATTCACACAAGAAAACAATCTACATTCTTGACAAGTCACATGATTATTAGGGAGATCAAGTTTTAAATTGCCCATCACAAGCAGGAAAGAGGGGGTGGATACAACTCTATATCCAGACTGTATAATTGTGAACCAATTCTAACATGTAATTAAAATTACATTGGGTTGGCTTAGTGTATTTTCCTTCCCAAATCTTTACCTTTTTCAGTGCCATTAATATTTTCCGTAACTCCTTATGTTTGGCTTCTGCAAATGGCCATATCATTTGAAGTTGAGGTTCCGCTATACCACCATTATGCCCAAATAATAGGAACTTTGGCTGTACTTCTTATGGTTTCCACCCTCTGATCATTTTGTTTAGATGCAGGGTGACCATTACCTACAGACTGAGTGGTGGGCCTCATAAATGCCTCTTTAGGGGACCAGTCAATAATGACTCCACATGAATCATTATGCAACATCTCTGCCTGCCCTGCGATACAGTCTTCCCAAGAAAATACCTTCATTTTTTTCTGACCACGTCCAATCCACTTTACAGATAGGTTTTTGAGGGTGGTAAACTTTGATTACAGGAACATAATCACTGTAATAAATACTAAGACCAGAAAGCATATGTAATTGTGCCACAGAGTGATTACATTCAAGCACTATCACCAGCCAAGACTGATGGCTGGGAAGTAGGCAACTGTTGGCTTTTCCCAAGCAAATAAGTGGAGCTCAGATCCCAAGGAGATATTCATAACTGTTCTCTCCTCTTGAAGGTGAGACGGGCCCCAATTATGTATAGGTTCCGGCATCCATGAGCTATTATTAGTATATACATCTACTAACTTGAGGGATCGAGTCAAGTCATATGTCGCAATAAAGGACGGAAAGGAAGGTATGCCCAATATGTGAAATTTCCTCCTACTTCTGCCCCTACTCCAGGAATACTCACTGCAATGGTGATAATTGCCATCATCACTACCAGCAAGTGACTCATAGTAACAGGCTATCCTGCTTTTTTCAGGTTTTCCTCAGCCACCTGTGAAAGCTTCTTAATCTGACCCCAAGTCAGTGGTGATATTTGGCATGCTCCCCTTGTGGGAGCAGTACTTTGTCTCAGTGTTAGTCTTGTCATCTCCATGACGGGGGTTGGGGGGGGGGGTCCTCTGGTTCCTCCCAGAATGCAAAGCTCTTCTTTTGTATCTGGCTTATGATAAGGCTTTAAGTATCTGGATGGTACCCACACCAGCTGTTGATTTGGACTTGGAGAAACACAAGCAAATTCTCTACCCCATGTTATTACATCGCCTTTTCCCCAACTTTTTGTTAATGGGTCTCGCCACCAGATTCATTGCCCTAAGTTCTCTTCTTGGATTGTTTATTCAGGTATTGTTCAGCTGCTATTTGTCATCCCCTTGGCAAACTTAAAAAAATTTTAAGTTAGTAATGCTAAGTTATGTTGCATTTGTGGGGTTCTGTATTCACTGTTTCCCCCTTTCTGTTTCTGCAGTTGCTGTTTAAGGGAAAGTTTCGTCCGTTAGACAACAGCCTGTCCCCTGAGAGTTATATGGGATACCTGTAATATGAGTAATGTTTCATTGTTTAAAAAATGCTGCTAAGGAATGACTAACATATCCTGGGGTGTTATCAGTTTTTATGGAATACGGAATACCCATAACCGCAAAACACTGTGTTAGCAAAATACTGTATTAGATGTTGTTTGACACAAGCCGATGATTCACCAGTTTGACATGTTGCCCAAACAAAATGAGAAAAAATATCTATACAAACATGTACACATGCTAACTTTCCAAAAGATCAAACATGGGTAACATCTATCTGCCACAAAGTGTTTGGTTCTAACCCCTGAGGGTTTACACCTCCTGAACTGGAGGGAGAATTGACTGACAAGTTGAACAGGTTTAAATAATCCTTTTAGCTTCTTTCCAGGTTAAATTATATTGGCTTCTCATTCCTGCTGCGTTTCCTCGAGTCAGCGTGTGAAAATGTTGAGCATCAGATAAGACTGCAGCCACTAGCTGATCTGCAGACTGATTGCTTGCTGTTAAAGCCCCTGGAAGAATATTGTGACCTCTAATGTCAGTAATGTAAAAGGGATGCATTCTATTTCTTCTGTTTGTAATTGAGTAAATAGTTTTGTAAGTTGATCATCTGTATTAAAACACAGTTGAGCACAATCAGCTGAGTGTACAACTTATGCAGAATTAGAAATTACATTAATAGGTTTTTTTTTTGAAATTTGATAATACCTGAATGACAGCTGCAAACTCTGCCTTTTGAGCTGATGTATAAGGAGTTTGAATAACTTTGCTTTCAGATCCTGAATAAGAAGCTTTACCGTTACTTGATCCATCTGTAAAAACATTTTCTGTGTTTTCAGTGGGATTCAATGTAGCGATTTTGGGTAAATTCCAATTGGCCAATTTCAAAAAAAAATGGAAGATTTTTGTTTTTTGGATAATGATTATCTAAAGTGCCCACAAAATTTGCCAAATAGATTTGCCAAGTTACACTATTAATATAGGCTTGCTGAATTTGAATTTTTATAAGAGGTACTATTATTCTTTTGGGATCAAATCCATGTAATTTTACAACTTGAGACCTCCGAATTCTAATCAAAGTTGCAATTTGGTCCAAATATAGAGTAAGAATGTGAGTGCTGTTCTGAGTAAAAACAGCCACTCCAAGTCCTGGTTTTGAATGATAACTTCTGTAGGAGAGTGTTGAGTAGGGAAAATTAACAATTTTAAAGGCTCATCAGGATCAGTTCTATTTACTTGAGCCTTATGAATTTTTTCTTCAGTTACAGCAATTCCATTTAAGGTTCCTTAGTTAACTCTTGAGGGCTATTTAGACTGGACTCTCCTTGAAGAATAGAAAACAAATTACTCACAGCATAAGTTGGGATGCCTAAAGTAGGTCATATCCAACTGATATCTCCAAGTAACTTTTGGAAATCATTTAGAGTTTTTGAATTATCCCTCCTGATGGATACCTTTTGAGGTATGGTAGTAGTATCTTCTATCAATGTGCCCAAATACAAATAAGGAGTTGTAGTCTGAATTTTATCTGGAGTTTTATTAACCTAGCACATTGAGTGGATCCTTTCAAATGGTCATAGCATTTTATAAGTAGTTCTCTATTTGGTGCAGTACAAAGAATATCATCCATATAATGAATAATATAACACTGAGGAAATTCCTTTCTGGTGGGCTCAATAGCTTGGCTCACGTAAGTTTGACAAATTGTGGGACTGTTTAACACCTCTTGGGGAAGCACTTGCCAATTATATTTTTTAGCAGGCTTTTGATTATTTATAGAAGGAATAGTTGTAGCAGGACTGGCAGCGGACAAAACCTCTCAAACACTGAACTGAGAAAGAAAGTGGCTTTTTATTTGGCAGGGAGCTGCGTCAGGCTAATGCCTTAATGACTGAGCTCCCTGAAAAGCAGCTTCTTTCCATTTTTATAGGCTTATAACTCTAAAGGAGAAACTGAAGTGAAACTGTGTCATTGTCCATTGGCTGGACAATTGACCTCATATAGTCTTTGGCATCATTGATTTGCTAGTTCACATGTGGCATGCGAGGGGATAGGCAGGGGAGGGGGCTTACAGAGACAAGACAAAGGCAGTAAATCATTAGTTGGCAGAGATATTTCCAGGAGGGGGTCTGCACCATGTAAACGTGGAGGACATGACCCAATGCTGGGGTCTGACCAGTAATGATAACATTCTTTGCAACACTTTCAAGGCTTATAGATAGCAGAGATGCTGGGAACCGAAAAGGGAGTTATCTTCCCGGTCCTTGGGCCTCATTGTGGCCTGGTCAGTGGTGTCAGCAAGTTGCCTGACCACGGATTCAAGCTCTTTGGTATTTTATCTCTTTTTACCCTTCTTCCCATCCGGGCGGGAGGAGTTGGAGGCCTGAGAGAAGGGAGAAGGGGAGGGGGTCTCCCCTCTCATAGTGAATGTAAATCTCTCACAGTCCTTTTCTGCCAAAGGAATTGTAAAGAAACAGTCCTTCAAATCAACAACAATTAATGGCTAATTTTTTGGAATCATAGTGGGTTAAGGTAGCCCAGGTTGCAGAGCTCCCATTGGTTGTAGAGCTGCATTAATCGCTCTAAGATCTGTTAATATTCTCCATTTTCCAGATTTTTTTATTACAAAAGCAGGAACGTTTCATGGTGAAAATGTGGGAGCTATATGTCCCTTTTCTAATTGTTCAGCAACTAAGTTTTCTAAAGCCTCCAGTTTTTCCTTTGTTAAGTGGCCATTGTTCTATCCAAATTGGTTTATTATTTAACCATTTAAAGCTATTGATTCTGGAGGCTTAACAATGGCTGCCATTAAAAATGATATCCTATGTAATCCCAGCACTTTGGGAGGCCGAGGCGGGTGGATCACGAGGTCAAGAGATCAAGACCATCCTGATCAACATGGTAAAATCCCGTCTCTACTAAAAAAAAAAATACAAAAAGTCAGCTGGGCATGGTGGCATGTGCCTGCAATCCCAGCTACTCAGGAGGCTGAGGCAGGAGAATTGCCTGAACCCAGGAGGCG
>NW_016107386.1:1648789-1657307 GCF_001604975.1 Cebus imitator
AAAAAAAAAAAAAAAAAAAAAAAGATATCCTAAACCATGTTGAGAATTTTGTCCTTTTACTTCTAAAGTTTCCTTTAAACCCTGTAAATTTTTTCCTAGTCCCATCCTAGGCACATAGCCCATGTCCTGCATTGTTTGCTGACTTTGAGAACTATATGATTGTTCAGGTATTAAGACTTCGGCTCCCCACTGCTGAAATAAGTCTCTTCCTCACAAGTTGATAGGAATCTGTGTTGCAATAGGCTGAATAGTTCCAGGCTTTCCTTCAGGCCCTTCACATGGCAAGGTAAAACTGCTTTGATATACCTCTGAGGCCTGCCTCACTCCAACTACATTAAACTGAGCATTGTGCACAGGCCATGAAGAGGGCCAGTGCTGGAGAGAAATAATTGAAACATCTGTGCCAGTATCAACTAAACCTTTAACTTTCTTACCTTGAATAGTGACTTAACATGTTGGGTGTTTATTCATAATTTGATTTACCCAATACACTGCTTTGCCCTGTTTTATTTGTGCTTCCGCATCGTCTGATTCTTTTGTCTTTACTTTGACCTAATTTTGTGTAAGGTAAGATTAAGAGTTGTGCTATGTGTTCTCTAGGCCCAGCACTCCAAGGAATGGAACCCCTGTAAAATCACTATGCATAACTCCAGTATGAACTTTTATTCCTTGAGTATTAAGGCTAGATCTCCCTAAAAGCAAACCTAATGTCCCTGAAGGCAAAGGTCCACAAACTCCAGTTGGTATTTTTTGTGGAGCCTCCCCAGATAAAATACTTATTTTTTGAGTGCTGCATAAGTCTACTGTTGCACTTCTGGTGGTGGTGGGGGACAAGCATTATACAGGGATGATGGAGTAACTTGAGCAGGATAGACCCCGGTTGGAATCAGGACCCAGGAAGGGCCCTCATCCCATTTTCCAAAATCGGATTCCCTTCGTTGTCAAATTATGAATGGCATTGATTAGCCCAATGTTTCCCATTTTTACATTTAGGGCAAATGCCTGGTTCAGCATTTTTTGTTTTTACCCTTGGCTGAGGTCCTGCTCTTAGATTTTGTCTGCAATCCTTTTTCGTATGTCCCCTTTTTCCACAATTAAAACAAGCTCCAGGAAATGCAGCAGCCCCTTTGTTTACCTGTAATTCTGCCATAGCTTGCACTAATAAAATAGCCTTTATGTAAGTTTCCTCCAATGCCGTCACAAGCTTTAATATACTCCATCAAATGAGCCTTTCCTTTAAGCTGCCATATAGCAGCCTGACATTCTGTGTTAGCATTGTTGAATGCTAGCAGGCACAACACTATGTCCTGAGCTTCTGTATCTGCGATTGCCTTTCTTACTGCTTCTTGTAATCTAGCTATAAAATCTGCATACAGCTCCTCTGGTCCTTGTCTCACTGTACTAAAGGATGGAAACTGTTTGCCTCCTGATGTAATCTTTTCCCAGCTCTTAAACACACTTTTAAAATCTGCTCTATGGCCTCATCATCTGTGGTTGCTTGATGGTGTAATTGAGCCCAGGCACTAATTTCTGTGAGCTGCTCTATAGTAATATTAATTGGAGGGTAAGCATTAGCATTTATATTAGCTTGAATATTAGCCTCGTCAGCCCACCAGCTTTTAAATTGTAAAACTTGGGAAGGAGACAAGCAAGCTCAAATTAAGGTGTCCCAATTAACAGGAATTAATCTATGAGAGGTGGCCACATTTCTAAACAGTCCCATAAGAAACGGAGATCCACTGGCCATGTTGGCTAACTGCTTGTTTACATTCCTTTAGGAGTTTAAATGGAAAAGGCTCAAATGTTACCTGAAACTGTCCTTGCTGGTTTTGAAGATGCTGTATAACAGGAAACTGCCATGCTTCTAAATCTCTGTCTTTACGAGCTTGTTGAATCCCAGCCTGAATAGACCCAATTACTGCTGTGGAAGGCTTATACAGCCACCGGAGTGGCAAGTTTTGTTTTTGAAGCAACTTCTAAGTCTTCCATCAGGGGAATATCAGGCAGGTCTGGTCATTCTTCGGTAAAATACTGGGGAGGAGCAGACGGATATACTCTTTCCTTTTCCTCACCCAATTTTTCACTTTTCTGATCTGAACTGTCTTCTATTTCCTCTTCAAATTCTTACATTCTCCTTCTCCCTCTGAATCTACCTCCTCATGATCCATTTGAAAAAGTTCTAGGGCAAATGCACCATTGCCCAAACTGACCATATTGGAATGGGAATATCCTGAGCTCTTCCTTTGTATGCTTTTTTAGAGTAGAACCCACTTTTTCCCATTCTTCTATGTCCATAGTTCCCTGCTCAGGGAACCAAGGACAATATTTTTCTATGGCATTGAAAAGCTCTGTGATTCGGCCGGTACTAACTTCAACTCCCCCTCTTCCAAGTCAATGCTGAAGCAAACTGAGGTAAGCTTCTCGTTTATTTGAACCTTGTCCCATCGTTACCTTGATGCTTCCGAGCTCCCCCTAATTTACCTGGGAGATTTTATTCAAAGAGTTCTTGGGTGTCCTTCAGCATAGATTAGCTTCTCTTTTCTCCGTCACTCAGGTGACCCTTCTTCCCAGGTTCGAGCCCCACGTTTGGGGAGCCACTTGCTGAGACCAGCTCAGTCGTGAAGACCCCAACCCAGGCAGCGCTGAAGGAATTAAGAAACAGACACAGAGATAGAGTGCAAAGGTGGGCTCAGAGGGCTGACAGCATTCCCAGCTGACAGCCCAGAGCAGACTCTGACCCACCTATTTGTTCTTTGGATTGTAGTGATAAGTTTAACAAGCGGATACTCTGTGTTCTTTCACAGATTAAAGGTATACTAACCAGGCAGCTAGTGTATGTTCACTATAGGTTACAGATACACTAGAAAGCATTCTTAATGAGGGAACAATGGAGGCAGAGTCATATATCTTGGGTTCAAAGAACTAGTTCATCTGGTGTGAGACATATTCATATTGTTTACTGTTTTAGAATGCCCAGAGCAATTTTTTGCTTTGGGGGCCAGCTTGGTTTTCCTTGCTGTTGCTCTCAGCAAACAATATAATTCATCACACACATCAGGATTTGTTCTCAGGACTAAATTAAAATGGAATAAGGCCAGGCATGTGTGGCTCATACCTGTAATCCCAGCACTTTGGGAAGTCAAGGCTGGTGGATTGCTTGAGCCCAGGAGTTCAAGGCCAGCCTTGGCAACACGGTGAAACCCCATCTCAAAAAATACAAAAATTAACCAGTCTCAAAACTAGGTCTCTAAATAAATAAATAGAAGTTTAAAAATAAAATTTTAAATGGAGTAAATTCAGCGTGGTATACTCTAGCTTAGTGAACCTGTGCTGGTTACCATTGATCACATCTGTCCTTTCC
Organism: Cebus imitator; assembly: GCF_001604975.1. Classification (NCBI taxonomy): domain Eukaryota; kingdom Metazoa; phylum Chordata; class Mammalia; order Primates; family Cebidae; genus Cebus; species Cebus imitator. The sequence continues at coordinate 1,652,151 of NW_016107386.1, forward strand.
AAGTGCTCACAAAATTGCCACCAAAATCAGCACGGATTCTTCAAGTCTCTGTAACATCTCTAAAAGCACCCGTAAGGGTTGAGCTATTTTAGTTACAAGACACTGGGCTGTGATTTATATAAAGATTAAAAAAAAGAAGACCTTTATTAGCGAACATTTCAAACATATAAATATTTTCACTTTGGGAGGGGGAGGCAGGCAGATCATTTGAGCTTAAGAGTTTAAGACCAGCCTGGGCAACATAGGGAGACCTTATCTCTACTAAAAATCAAAAAAGTTAGCCAGATGTGATGGTGAATGCCTGTAGTCCCAGCTACTCAGGAGGCTAAGGTGGGAGGACTGCTTGAGCCCAGGAAGTTGAGGCTGCTGTGAGCCATGTTCATGCCACTGCACTCCATCCAACCTGGGTGACAGACGCTGTCTCAAGAAGAGTAGAGAGAATAGTATAATGAACCCCCATGTCCCCCTTTGTCAGATTCAACAATTCCTAATGCATGTTAGCCTGGAGATTTAAACTAACTGTCATTTGCGGCCAGGCATGGTAGCTCATGCCTGTAATCCCAGCACTTTGGGAGGCTGAGGTGGGCAGATCATGAGGTCAAGAGATTAAGACCATACTGGCCAACTTGGTGAAACCCTGTCTCTGCTAAAAATACAAAAATTAGCTGGGCGTGATGGCGGCCATCTGTAATCCCAGCTACTCAGGAGGCTGAGGCAGGAGAATCCCCTGAACCTAGGAGGTAGAGATTGTAGTGAGCTGAGATCATGCCACTGCACTCCAGCCTGGGCTGACAGAGTGAGGCTTCATATTAGGAAAAAAAAAAAAAAAGTTGATCATTTGGTAGAGCCTCATCTATCTGGGCTTAAGAAACCTCTTCATTAGGCTGGGAATGGTGGCTCACACCTGTAATCCCAGCACTTTGGGAGGCCAGGGTGGGTGGATCACTTAAGGTCAGGAGTTAGAGACCAGCCTGGCCAACATGGTGAAACCCCGTCTCTACTACAAGTACAAAAATTAGCTGGATGAGGTGGTGGGCACCTGTCCCAGCTACTAGGGAGGCTAGAGCAGGAGAATCGCTTGAATCTGGGAGGCAGAGGTAGCAATGAGCCGATATCATGCCACTGCACTCCAGCCTGGAAAATGGAGGCTGTAGTGAGCTATGATCATGAGAGAGTGAGACTCATCTCAAAAAAAATAAAGAAGAAGAAAAAAAGAAACCTCTTCATTGCATGTTCTACTAATTTTCATCCTAATGATCATCTGTTTCTGCGCCCAGCCCTAGCATGATGCTTAGCCCAGAGCAGACGCACCACAAACTAATTCCATTCATTTATCAATAAATAGTGAGAGCCTATTCTGTTAAATGACACCCCTGCTTGCAGACAAACTCAGATATATATCAGTTGGTAAGAAGTGCTACAGAGAAAAATTAAGTAGGTAAAGGGATAGAGAGTGACAAGGAGCATTTTCTAGATATCAGTCAAAGCAGGACTCTCTGATGAGGTAACAATTAAATAATGACTTAAAAAAGTGAGAGAGTGAGTCATGGGGAGTATCTGGAGGAAGAGCACTCCAGGTGGAGGCAGCAGTAGGGCCAAGCTCTGATACAAGTTTTTGGCATATTTGAGGAACAGCAAGAAGGTTAGTAGGTGGAATAAAGTAATAACTTCGGATTTTGTTCTGAACAAGATGGAAAGCCATTAGAGAGTTTTGAGCAGTGGAGTGAAAATTGTGTGATGTATTTTTTTTTTTTTTTTTGAGAGAGGCTGTCACTGTTACTCAGGCTGTTATGTAGTGGCATGATCATAGCTCACTGCAGCCCTCAAACTCCTGGGTTCAAACGATCCCCCACCTTAGCTTCCTGAGTAGCTAGGACTACAGACACCTACCACTATGCCCAGCTAATTTTTACATTTTTTTATAGAGACGGGTTTCACCATGTTGCCCAGGCTGGTCTCAAACTCCTGGGCTCAAGTGATCTGCCCACATTGGCCTCCAAAGAGTTGGGATTACAGGTGTGAGCCACCATGCCCCGCCTAATTATTTTTATTTTTATTTATTTATTTTGAGAAGGAGTCTCGCTCTGTCACCCAGGCTGAAGTGCAGTGGCGTGATCTCGGCTCACTGAAACCTCTGCCTCTCAGGTTCAAGCGATTCTCCAGCCTCAGCCTCCAAAGTAGCTGGGATTACAGGTGGGTACTACCATGCCCAGTTAATTTTTTTGTATTTTAGTAGAGATGGGGGTTTCACCATGTTGGCCAGGCTGGTCTTGAACTCCTGACCTCAAGTGATCCACCCATCTTGGCCTCCCAAATTGCTGGGATTACAGGTATGATGTGTCTTAAAAGGATCCACTTGGGCTGGGTGCAGTGGCTCATGCCTGTAATTCCAGCACTTTGGGAGGCCGAGGAAGGCGGATCGCTTGAACCCATGAGTTCAAGACCAGCCTGGGTAACATGGTGAAACCCCTTCTCTACAAAAAATGCAAAGATTAGCTGGGCGTGGTGGCATGCACCTGTATTCCCAGCTACTCAGGAGTCTGGGGTCAGAGAAATGCCTGAGCCCAGAAGGTAAAGATTGCAGTGAGCCGAGATTGCACTGCTGTACTCTAGCCTGGGCAACAGTGAGACCGTCTCAAACAAACAAAAAAGGATCTATTTGGCTGCTGTGTAAAGACTATGGAAAGCAAGGAGCTAGGAGGAAGGAGGGAGACCAGTAGTCCAATAGACAGCGGCTGAGGCTTGGGTGCTAGTGGATGATGAGGGTGGTGGGAAGTAGTCACAAATCTAGATAGATTTAAAGATAGAAGCAACAAGACTTGCTGAGGATTAGATGTAGGATGTGAGAAAAGGGATTTGTTTGCTCAAAAAGAATGGAATTGTCCTTTATTGATGTGGGGCACCCAGAGAGAGGAGCGGATTTGTAGGGGCAATCAAGAATTTTTCCATTTACTTATTTTATTTTTATTGGTTTATTTATTTTGAGATGGAGTTTCGCTCTTGTTGCCCCGGCTGGAGTGCGGTGACGCGATCTTGGCTCACTGCAACCTCCGCTTTCTGATTTCTTTTTATTTTTTTGAGACGGAGGCTTGCTCTGTTGCCCAGGCTGGAGTGCAGTGGTGCCGAGACCAGCTTGGTCGTGGAGACCCCAACCCAGGCGGCGCTGAAGGAATTAAGAAACAGACACAGAGATAGAGTGCCAAGAGGTGTGGGACAGCAGGGACCTCAGCATTCCCAGCTGAGAGCCTCGAACACAGTGTGACCTACACATTTATTGACAGCAAGCAATAATCATCATTTAACTAAAAGCATTCTTCACAGGGAACAAAGCAAGAAACAGGCTCTGGCCCGCTTATCTACTGCAGCTGGAACATGTTGTTAAGGCACATGTGTTCATACTATTGTTTATGGTTCAGAAGCGCCCTGAGCGTCTTCTGCCTAAGGGCAGGTCAGGTATGTCTTTCCCTCACTTCAGTAAACCAACAACCTCTAGCAGTGTGCACCATTGCCATCACGAGGATGTCACAGTGCTATAGATACCCCGTTTATGGCCAGTATCTCTGAGGCCTGTTTATGCCAGGCTTAGGGCCTGCTCCCCAACATGCTCCCAACACAGTGGCATGATCTTGGCTCACCGCAACCTCCACCTCCTGGGTTCAAGTGATTTTTCTCCCTCATCCTCCCGAGTAGCTGGGACTACAGGTACGTGCCACCACGCCCAGCTATTTTATTTTGTTTTGTATTTTTAGTAGACACGGGGTTTGACTGTGTTAGCCAGGCTGGTCTTGATCTCCTCACCTTGTGATCCACGCGTCTCAGCCTCCCAAAGTGCTGGGATTACAGGCGTAAACCACCACACCCGGCCCACCATTTGATTTCAAGTGATTCTCCTACCTTAGGCTCCCGAGTAGTGGGATTACAGGTGCCCACCACCACACCCAGCTAATTTTTGTATTTTTAGTAGAGACAGGGTTTTTCACCATGTTGGCCAGGCTGGTCTCGAACTTCTGACCTCGTGATTCACCTTCCTCGGCCTCCCAAAGTGCTGGGATTACAGGTGTGAGCCACTGTACCTGGCCTATTTTTTTTTTTTTTTTTTTTTTTTTTTGAGACAGAGTCTCGCTCTATCATCCAGGCTGGAGTGCTGTGGTGTAATCTCGGCTCACTGCTACCTCTACCTCTACCTCAGCCTCCTGAGTAGCTGAAATTACAAGCTCCCGCCACCATGCCTGGCTAATTTTTGTATTTTCAGTGGAGATGGGCCTTCACCATGTTGGCCAGGCTGGTCTCGAACTCCTGACCTCAGATGTGATCCACCCACCTTAGCCTCCCAAAGTGCTGGAATTGCAGGCATGAGCCACTGTGCCTGGCCGAATTCTTCCTTTTAAATTTGTTATATTTGAGAGATCTGTGAGTCACTCAGGTGAAGATATTGCGGGCAGGCGCATCTGAGTCTGGAGTTGAGGAGGGCTTGGGCTGGACGTGGACATTTGGGAGTTGGGCATAAAGTCAGTGGAATGGATGGTATTTAACACTGTGACAGTGGATGACATCAAGGATTTCAGGACTGAAGGATTGGGTGAACCCTAGGGCATTCTATGTTCTGAAGCTTTGGAGATGAAGAAGAGTCAACAAAGGAAATTGAAAAAGGCATGGCCAGTAGGTGGAGGATAACCAGGAAAAACCAGTGTCTTAGAAGCAGAGTAAAGCATATTTCAAGGTGGGGGTTAGCAGCTATGTACTTGAACTAGAGCTGCTTCTCAACGGGAGCCATTCAGCTTTGCTCATTCACAGCTGCTTGTTGTCCAACCAGTGAGCCCTCAGCAAAGGTAAATGCCTGTGGCTCCAATAACCACAACTTTTGTTGCTTCTAGTATTTTTTTCTGTTTGGGGGTGGGGTAGGGAGGAATGCCCACTATAGCTCATTCTATATTTTGTTCTTCCTTATATCATTATGTGTGCAGAAAATTCACATTTTTTTTTTTTTTGGCTGTAGGCATGTGTTTCGTTTTTATAAACTCCTGCTAAACACTGAGCTCACTAGGTAATAACCTGTTTCCTCAAATGCCTAGCCTTTTATTTCACAAGAAGCTACAGAAAATGTGTTTAGCCTTGGAAGGCTTCTATACCACCACCACTACCTTAAATTTTTTTTTT
>NW_016107386.1:1657867-1660373 GCF_001604975.1 Cebus imitator
TAGTAGAGACAGGGTTTTGCCATGTTGGCCAGGCTGGTGTCAAACTCCTGACCTCAGGTGATCTGCTGGGCTCAGCCTCTGAAAGTGCTGGGATTACAGGCATGAGTCACCGTACCTGGGCTCACCATCACTATTTCTGAATGGAACAAGTGTCACAGCAAAGAAAGAGGTTTAGAGTGACACTGATTTGGGATTGATTCCCAGCTTCCTAATTCCGTGACTTGGCCTCTGAGCCTTTAGCCTCATCTGTAAGAGGAGAAAATACTTCTAAAATGTTGTTTGAAGGTTGAGGTGGGAGGATCACTTAAGCCTGGGAGGTCAAGGCTGCAGTAAGCTGTGATTGTGCTATTACACTCCAGCCAGAGCGACAAGGGGAGACCCTGTCTCAAAGTAGCTGGGTGTGGTGGTTCACACCTGTAATCAATCCCAGCACTTTGGGAGGCCCAGGTGGGTAGGTTACTTGAGGCCAGGAGTTTGAGACCAGCCTGGCCAACACGGTGAAACCCCATTTCTACTAAAAATACAAAAACATGCCAGGCATGGTGGCTTACACCTGTAATCCCAGCACTTTGGGAGGCTGAGGCAGGCAGATTGCCTGAGGTCAGGAGTTCAAGACCAGCCTGGCCAACATGGTAAAACCCCATCTCTACTAAAAATACAAAAAATTAGCTGGGCATGGTAGTGGGTGCCTATAATTCCAGCTACTTGGGAGGCTGAGGCAGGAGAATCACTTGAACCCAGGAGGTGGAGGTTGCAGTGGGCTGAGATCACGCCATTGCACTCCAGTCTGGGCAACAAGAATGAACTCTTGTCTCAAAAAAACCCCAAAAAACTGCTATCCAGGATTTCTGCTGGGAGATGTCATTTAGACCAGCATTTCCCTCCAGACTATGCTATTACTTTCCCCCAAGGTTTGGTTACTTCCACATCACCAAGCCATTCTTCTTTGTTGGTCAGAGTTAAGGCTTCCTCTGCTTTCTGAGAGGCAACATTGTCCACAACACAAATCATGCACATATCAACTGCTCTTTTATTTTTTTTAAATATATTTTTGAAATCTTTTAAAACACAGAGATGAGGTTTCACTATGTTGCCTAGGCTGGTCTTGAACTCCTGGCCTCATGTGATCCTCCCGTCTCAGCCAAGTACTAGGATTACAGGTGTGAGCCACCGCACCTAGCCTCAGCTACTCTTTTAATAACAGAATGCAACTTCCAGCAAATGTTTTTCTTTGCTACCCAGCAGGAAGAGGGCTAGTTTGCAATTGCTCCAGCTTTTTTTTTTAGACAGTCTTGCTCTGATGCCAGGCTGGAAGTGCAGTGGCACCATCATAGCTCACTGCAGCCTCAACCTCCTAGGCTCAAGCAATCCTCCTACATCAGCCTCCCGAGTAGCTAGGACCACAGGTGTATGATCTTGAACTCCTGGGCAAGCAATCCTCCTGCCTCAGGCTCCCAAAGTACCAGGATTACAGGTGTGAGCCACCACGTGCCATCCCCTCCCCATTCCTGCTTCTTTCCTTAATTTTTGAGACTGTTCTTATAATGGACATTAAAACTATCCTATTTCTTTATTCACAGGGTGGCCTTCAGACTTATTTGCAGCAGTCAACAACTGTTTCTCCCAAAGGGAAACACATGGAAACTTCTACAGGTAGAGCTTGTGGGGCTCAGATGGGAGAAGAGACACCATAACTGAGGCCAAACGTCCCACTGTCTAGCTGGCTATAGATCCAGGCTTTTCTGCATACCTAAAGACTTTTCTACCCCTCCTTATTTTCCCAGAGGCAGGTTTCGTCAAGGCCTATGGTTAGTGTGCACACTAGGCATGGCCTGAACTTGAGGAAGAAGAAAGGGAAGAGAGAAAAATTAGCCGAGGAGCTTCTGGTTTCTTATCAGTATTTTTCCACATCAAGCTGTTCCCACTTCTGCAGTGCCTTTTTCAACACTGAGGGAGGCATTGCAGAGGTCCAGATGCCCAGCCATGTGGACGTGCTGAGCAAAGGGAAGCCCAGGTGCCAGAGGATCATACTGCCAGCTGGGACCCGTGCAGGGGTGAGTAACCTTAACTCTTGGTGATGGAGGCCAGCTGGAAGTACAACAGGGCTGCACTGTTCTCTGTGCCCCAAGGGAGGGAAGGTACCACTGTGGAGGAGGAAGCCAAGATCAGGCAGATGATTCACTTGGGAAAGCTTAATACCCAGCATTTTGCATCCCACCCTGAGAGGGGAAAACACATTCAAAGTGTTTCTATTTTTTCAATCAAAACCAATCAACAACGAAGACTTCTGTGACCAAATGTGTGTGTGGGAAACCCTCACACACCAGGCAAGCAATCAGCTCTACAGTGGATGCCAGCTGGGTGGCCTCCAATTCAATTCTGACGCTATCTAATTGGAGATAGTGCCAGGTCCCATAGGTTGAGGGCTCATTCCCCGAGAGTGTACTCTTCTTTAAAAAAAATGCCTTAAAAAAAAAAATAGGGGCCAGGCGCGGTGGCTCAAGCC
>NW_016107386.1:1661623-1663771 GCF_001604975.1 Cebus imitator
TCCCAGGTTCAAGCAATTCTCCCTCCTCAGCCTCCTGAGTAGCTGGGATTATAGGCATGCCCCACCACACCCAGCTAATTTTTTGTATTTTTAGTAGAGATGGGGTTTCACCATGTTAGCCAGATGGTCTCGATCTCCTGGCCTCGTGATCCGCCCACCTCGGCCTCCCAAAGTAGCTGGGATTATAGGCGTGAGCACCACCACACGTGGCTAATTTTTTTTAGTCTCAGATACTTGGGAGGCTGATATGAGAGGACTGCTTGAGCTCAAAAGTTCGAGGCTGCAGTGAACTATGACTGTGTCACTGCACTCCAGCATGGGTGACAGAGGGGGCTCAAGTGCAGTGGCACAGTCATAGCTCACTGCAGCCTCGAGCTCTTGGGCTCATCTGAAACCCCAAGAGCTATTTTGTGCTCTTGGACGGTGAGATGCATCTGAGAGAAGAGGAGACTTCTGAGTAACTACAACTAAGCCCAGACTCCTCTTCCCTCTCACCCACGCCAGGTTGTCTCATGTATCTATCTCCCCTGGAACAGTTAGGAAAGATGATGACAACTGCCCAAGCCACTGGGCACACCTATGTTGACAAGGGTGCACCTTGTGGCAGGGTAGGGTCAGCAGCAGTGAAGGAATCCTGACCCCAGGCCTAGCATCTGGTGGGGTGGGAGAGGCAGTGTTTGTTAGGTAGGCTCAGCCTCAAATTACCTCTGCTTATAGCAAGCCCAAGCCCTGAGCATCCAGATATCATGGTGCCCTGACCCACAAGCTCAAGAAGGAAACTGGAGGGAGAGGCAATGATGCTGGTACTAAGACATTTATTATCATAAAAAGTCCATTGTTGTCCTGTTTTTCCATATGTACATGCTCCTGTGGGCAGTCTCCCACCTGTCTACCCTCCATGGTACCAGTCAACTCTCCAAACTGACCAACTACTTGGTAAAAGAGGAAGAACTGGAGGAGGTGGCCCAGGGCTAACGGGAGTGGGAACAAAGTGCAGAGTGGTTGGGCTTGGTTCTCAATTCCTGACGGTGGGCAGGCACTGCAGGGCCAGCACATGAATGCCTCACCAGAGCTGCTGGGCTGGAGGCAGAGGCTGCAGATGACAGCTAAGTGCACTCTCAGGCTGAACCTCCAGGAATGGAGCACAGAGGAGGAAAAAGGTCCCACAGCTGATTGGGGGGTCTTAGCTGGGGCTATCAAAGTTCTCTTTTTCAGGTCCCCATCCAAGTGGCAGCGACAGCAGCTCTGACTTGACCTGAAGAGCCTGTGGCCCACAGGGTCCAAGGAAAGCCTGGTGGGAAGCACTGGTCCTGATCTCTGAGTGACCTGCCTTAGTTGACCTCAGAGGTGGGTATAGGATCTGTGGGGCGGGGTGTGGCCAGGAGGGGCACTGGTGAGGTGGCCTCGATGAGCGCAGGGTTGAGGATGATGGGCAGAGTCATGGGTGGCACGCCCACCTGCAATGGGGAGGCCAAGGGCTGCAGGATCAGAGGGGGCTGAGCCAGGGCTGGAGGCCCATCAGGGGTGGGGCTCAGCCTGCTGGGGCTTGAGGCCACAGGTGATCCTGGGGAGCTGCAGTTGGCGGCTCGGGGGCCCTCAGGCTTCTCAAAGTCTGTAGAAAAGCAATGTGACACAGTCAGATTCCCTTGTCGGCATAAGACAACTCACATTGCTCGGCTGGCTGCTTATAGAATCTGTTTCTCTACTTTCCTGTCAGCAACACGCCCCTGCCCCGCCAGGCTAAAAAGTTGGGAGTCTCCCCTCAGAACTCATTTCAGTGTTCAGCTACCCTTTTTGTTTGAGATGGAGTCTTGCTCTGTTGCCAGGTCGGAGTACAGTGGTGCGATCTCGGCTCACTGGCACCTCCGCCTCCTGGGTTCCAGTGATTCTCCTGCCTCAGCCTCCTGAGTAGCTAGGATTACAGGTGCACACTACCACACCCGGCTAATTTTTTTGTACTTTTAGTAGAGAGGGGTTTTACCATGTTGGTCAGGATGGTCTTGATCTCTTGACCTCATGATCTGCCAGCCTCGGCCTCTCAAAGTGCTGGGATTACAGGCGTGAGCCACCGCGCCTGGCCCATGTTCAGCTACCTTATATCCACCTTCTAACCTCCTTTGCCAAGCTATCTTTTTTTTTTTTTTTTTT
>NW_016107386.1:1665051-1672956 GCF_001604975.1 Cebus imitator
CTGCCTCAGCCTTCTGTGTAGCTGGGATTATAAGCATTCACCACCACACCTGGCTAATTTTTGTATTTTTAGTAGAGATGGAGTTTCACCATGTTGGTCTTGAGCTCCTGCCCTCCAGTGATCCACCCACCTTGGCCTCCCAAATGCTGGGATTACAGGTGTGAGCCATTGCACTCAGCCAGGGGATTCTTTTTGATAAAGCTGGGCTGAGCCCCCTACCCTGGATGACAGTCTGCTTGAAAAGTTCATCTCGTAGGTGAGGCAGAAAACAGTCAATGCGCTCCCAGGTGATCTCCCAGAGGGCTGAGTGGCCACCTCCTCGCGCATCTGCACTGTGGAAAATCTCCGCTGTGTCCATCACCAGAAGCATGTTCTTCAGAGACTCAGGGATCGCCTCTGACTGCAGGTGGCAGTGGGGCCATGAGCATAGGAAAGAGGGCAGGGGGGAGTATGGTGAAGGGAGGCAGCTACCAAGGGGGAAAGGGTAAGTCCTTCCAGCAGGTGGGACAGGAGGCAGGCAGTCAAGCTGAGGTAGAACATACCAGTAAGTCGCTGGAGCCTGCGTGCATGTACTTGTCCATGAAGTCCAAGATGGTGAGCCAGAGGGCCGCAAAGGTAGACAGCGACAACAGTGGAGACAGGTGCTGCAGGAAGACCTACGGCCCACCAGCCCCCTTCAGCCGAGGGGTCTGTAGGAGCCCCTGGACCCCTCTCTGAGGCTGGGTGGCTAAGCTTGTCCTATCTTGAATGAGAATCTTAGAGATTAGGTCCAGAATCCTCTCAGGTCCCTAGGTCCTGCTTAGTGCCCACGGCTGGGGGTCGTGAGCCCCTACACTGCATCTCTAGGTCCTGCCAGAAGCCCTGGCTTCCCCCCTTGGGAAAAGGCAGGTATGGGAGAGGGTGGTGAGCAGTACCTTAGAGAGCAGTGTGGAAGCCCTCATCCGGGTCTCCTCCATCCCGCCCACATCTGCAGGGCTGATGTTCTCCAAGAGCTTGGTAAGTAGAGGAAACAGCACCTGGTAGGGGTAAATGTGCCATGTCTCCCTATCAGGGTCAGCTGGCAGCCTTGCCCCAAGAAGCCAGGAACTGGCTGGATGAGCATAGAGCACAAGGGAAGGTATGATGCAGGCTGAGGACTCATATTAGGGGCTCTTCAGGCTGCCTGGCTTTCCTTTTCTTAGGGTTTGAACTTAATATCCTAAGACCAGTAGGAAGCCCTACCTTGTTAAAACAGGACTCCCATTCCAGGGCATCCAGCTTTTGTAGATCATGTACAAGCAGTGCTCGCTGCAGATAGGTCAGTGCCTGCATCCGAACCTGGCGCCGGGCATCGCAGCACAAGCAGGCAATACCTGAGAGCGAGAGCAGGGTCAGGATCCTTCAGGCCTCTTGATCCTGGTGCTCCCCAAACTCCCTACCTCTGCCCCTCCTGGTTTACCCTGCAGTAAAGGGCACCAGCAGTGGGCCCAGAGGGTGCGAGAATCAGCTTCGATCTTCTGGCCACCTGTCTCCAGGTGGCGTTGCTCCTCTGCCCATGAGCTGTAGATAGAGGCTGCCCGCGTGTGCAGGGTGTGCATCAGATCTAGCAACTAGGATCACAGGAGGGGACAAGATGAGAGTGGGTTAGGTCTGGTGGATCCCTTTCCCCCTCCCCACTCACTGTCCCTGAGTCCTCAAGGGGTCTATAGTATCAATCATGCCATACCTCACCCCCTCACTACTCTTTCCCTTGACTTGACTTCCTGGTTGCTCCAGTCCTTGCAAAGGACTCTCCAAGTCAGGGATTACTCATGAGAGAGAAAGCCTCAGGAGGCATGTGGACTGAGTATTTCACAATCCTGGTTTACAGTGAGAAAGATACTTTCTTTTCAATTCTGTTTCATACCTGCTGACAGAGAAAGCCTCATGCGGTTAATTCAATTTTATTTTTTGAGGCAGGGTCCTTTCTCTGTCACTCAGGCTGGAGTGCAGTGGCACAATCATGGCTCACTGCAGCCTCAAACTCCTGGGCTCAGGTGATCCTCCCACCTCAGCCGTGTGAGTAGCAGGAACTACAGATGTGTGCTGCCACGCCCAAGTATTTTTTTGTATTTTTGTAGAGATGGGGTTTTGCCGTGTTGCCCAGGCTGATCTTGAACTTCTGGGCTCAAGTGATAGTCCTCCCAAAGTTTTGGGATTACAGGGGTGATTATACCATGCCTGGCCCAATTTTTCTTTTCTTTTTTTCTTTTTCTTTTTTTTTTTTGAGACAGAGTCTTGCTCTGTCGCCAGGCTGGAATGCAGTGATGCAATCTTGGCTCACTGCAACCTCCACCTCCAGGGTTCAAGCGATTCTCCTGCCTCAGCCTCCCAAGTGGCTTGGACTACAGGCACACACCACCACGTCCAGCTAATTTTTGTATTTTTAGTAGAAATGGGATTTCACCATGTTGGTCAGGATGGTCTTGATCTCTTGACCTCGTGGTTCACCCGCCTTGGCCTCCCAAAGTGCTGGGATTACAGGTGTGAGCCACTGCGCCTGGCCTTATTTTTTGAGACAGTCTTGCTCTGTGCAAGACTGGAGTACATGGCACCATCATGACTCACTGCCTCCTGGATCTCTCAGGCTCAAGAAACCCTCCCATCTACTCAGCTGCCCCAGTAGCTGTGACTACGATGTGCGCCACCATGCCCAGATAATTTTTGTATTTTTATTTTTGTAGAGACAGGGTCTCACTATTTTTCCCAGGCTGGCCTTGAACTCCTGGCCTTAAGTGATCATCCTGCCTCAGCCTCCCCAAATACTGGAGTTACAGGTGTGAGCCACCATACCTGGCTGTTAATCTCATTTTTAAAACAAAATCTCAGGCTCAGAGGCTTTGATGGGCAGTAGTGTCTGGCCAGATTTAATACATTTTTACTTTCATCATTCTTCTATGGTTATTGTATTTAAGGCAATTGGTTCTCCACCAATTTAGTGATATAAAGTCTGCTCACAGAATTAATTTTATATGACTTTGAACAGACACAGAGGAACTCTGGAAGGATAGACAAGAAACTGGTGACTGGCGACTGCCTCTAGTGTGGGGAACTCAGTGGTTGGGGACAGGAATGGATTGGAAACGTAATTTTATCAGTTTATCCTTTTGAATATTTTGAACCTACTCAAAAAATAAGCAAACCTTAGTTTAAAAATAAATTTAAGCAAATAAAGATTTACAGGTGGTTTTGGGTAAGGGGAATATTGTAAAGGTATATGTAAAGGGGAATATTGTCCAGGACCTGGGCTGGCACACATGGGCCCTTCCCTGCAGCCCTGGCTTTCCCTGGCCACTCCCAGGCTCCCGGTATCAGGTGCAGGAGAGGAGAGGAAGTAAAGGGTGCCATACTTACGTCCTGACTGACCTGTAAAGACACCGTATGGTAGCTGGCAGGCACGCCTTCGTCTTCATCATCATCACTCTGCCCGCCCCGAGAGGCATGTTGGCTGGAAGTTCGAGGCCGGCGAAGCACAGAGCCCTCTTTGGATTTCTTCTTGAAGCGGTTCCCTTTGCTGTCATATTTGTGACTCTTGCTACGTTTCTCCTGGGACTTGCATCCTGAGCAGAGCCACACTCGGGTCACATTTCCGAGTCTAGAGGCATAGATACCCTGCCTTTCTCCCCTCTCTGCTTCTCCCCTGCATAACTGCATGGCTACTCCCCAGCTGCCCCCTGATCAGCTGACCCACCGCCATTCAGACTGGCCTCCACAAAGATCCGGAGAGTCTTGACACAGAGCTCAAAGTTGTCAGGTGTGATGTGGGCAGCATCACGCACGATGAAGGACAGTGATTCCACACATTTAAGCAGAGACTTAGTGTCATGTGGCCCCAAGTCCAGTCCCACTGTTAGGCTGTATTGATTGATCAGGGGTGAAGGGCCTGGACGGCTGGGCCCTGGCTTGGAGTTATCAATGTCATCCTTCCCGACCTGTAAAGTACACAGAGGAGCTGGGGACCCAGGCTTGGCCCTTATGTGGATTTCCTTGCAGAAGACCAGGAATTCTTCCCACAGGTCAAAGGGGGAAGACTCAATTGCTGCCCATATTGTCACTCACCATTAACCAACCACTGTTGACCACATCAGCATCAGTGGCTGATCGGTGTATCTTGCCAGGCCTGCCATGATCAGTGTAGACCTCTGAGTCAGAAGTGTACCCACGATCCAGGCTCACATCATTTTGATGGTAGGATGGGAGCTCACTGTCTGACTGGGCCCCTACAGCAGGAAAGGAGAAGGGCAGAGTCAGGGTGGGGATGGGGTAGTTTCTGTTTCTGGAAAAACAGTCCTGAAGAAAGCAGAAAGCCTAGCTTCATAGCCTTCTGCATTGCTTATTTGCGCTCATGCTATTTAACTTATGGGTGCTGGCCAGATGGCACTGGAAGGTCTGGAAGCAGATGGCAGAAGCCAGGGGTGTTTAATCTGCTGAATGCAGTAACCTATGTTTTGTTTTCCTGTCCCAATTCCTGGAGCATAACTGTTTATCTGCCAGCCTGAGTCTCCCTGGGAAAGGGCTTACCAGCATCAGGTGCATCTCCCCTGGCTGTGGCCTGCAGAGCAGCAGGAGGCTTCACACCTGAGCCGATACACTCCAGCAGTGTGAAGAGGGTGGCCCAGTCATCACCTGAGTGGATATTGGCTGCGTTGGTCTTCAGGAGTTCATGGAGCCCATATGCAACCTGGTGGCTGACTCGGGATAGCACACTGGGCTTCATCAGTAGCAAAATGCGCAGGGAAAGCAGCACCTGGAGTGGGGTTGGGGTAAGAGGCAGGGAGTGGGCACACAGCTTCCTGTCTAGTTTTCTTTCCCACCAGTCTCCTTAGGCCAGTGAAGAGAGTTTGGCTAGAACCCAATTTAGGACACTGCTTCTGGTCTTTTTTTTCAAATAGAAATATGTTATATGAATTTGAGATGGGGTCTTGCTCTGTTTCCCAGGCTAGAGCACAGTGGCACAATCACAGCTCACTGCAACCTGAAACTCCTGGGCTCAAGTGATCCTCCTGCCTCAGTCTCTGAAGTAGCTGGGACTACAGGTACGTGTGACCACACCTGGCTAATTTTTTCTTTTTTGGAGAGATGTTGCCCAGGCTGGTCTTGAACTCCCAGGCTCAAGTGATCTTCCTGTCTCGGCCTCCTGAAGTGCTGGGATTATAGGCATGAGCCACTGTACCCAGCCTCAAATAGAAATTTTTATTGAGAAAATTATAGGTTCATATGCAGTTGTAAATAAATAATACAAACAGGTCCCTTATACACTTTGCCCAGTTTATCCCAATGGTCACATTATGCAAAACTATAGTGCAATATCATAATCAAGATACTATCTGATCTTATTCAAATTTCCTGTTTTATTTGCATTTGTGTATTAATTTCTATAAAATTTTACTACCTGTGTAGTTTGGTGGTGGATACACAAATCAACACACTGAACAGTTCTAACACAACAGTATTCCTCATGTTACCTTTTTCTTTTTTTAGAGACAGGTTTTGCTCTGTCACCCAGGCTAGAATGCAGTGGTGTGATCACAGCTCACTGCAGCCTCAAACTCCTGGGCACAAGTGATCCTCCTGCCTTAGCCTCCTGGGTAGCTGGAACTACAGGCATGTGTCACCATGCCCAGCTAATGTTACCCTTTCATAACCACACCTACCTCTTCTTCCTGCCCCCATCCCTAACCTTTAGCAATCTGTCTTCAAATTCTATTTTTTTTTTTTTTTTTTTTTGAGACGGAGTTTCACTCATGTTACCCAGGCTGGAGTGCAATGGCGCGATCTCGGCTCACCGCAACCTCCGCCTCCTGGGTTCAGGCAATTCTCCTGCCTCAGCCTCCTGAGTAGCTGGGATTATAGGCAGGCACCACCATGCCCAGCTAATTTTTTTTGTATTTTTTTAGTAGAGACGGGGTTTCACCATGTTGACCAGGATGGTCTCGATCTCTTGACCTCGTGATCCACCCGCCTCGGCCTCCCAAAGTGCTGGGATTACAGGCTTGAGCCACCGCGCCCGGCCTTTTTTTTTTTTGAGACAGAGTCTCATCATGCAGGCTGGAACACAGGTGGGATCTTGGCTCACTGCAACCTCTGTTTCCTGTGTTCAAGTGATTCTCCTGCCTCAGCCTCCCAAGTAGCTGGGATTACAGATGCGAGCCACCACACCTGGCTAATTTTTATATTTTTAGTAGAGATTGGGTTTCACCATGTTGGCCAGGCTGGTCTTGAACTCCTGACCACAAGTGATTCACTGGCCTTGGCTTCCCCAAGTGCTGGGATTACAGGTGTGAGCTACCATGCCCAGCCTGTCTTCAAATTCTAAAATTCTGTCATTTCAAAAATATTATATAAGAATTATATAGCATAACCTTTTCAGATTGACTTTTCTTTCACTCTGCATAGTGCCCTGGTTGCTTTAGATTGCTGAAGAGTATTCCATGGTATGTATGTACTACCGTTTATTCACCTATTGAAAGTCATCTAGGCCAATTCCAGTTTTTGGGTACTACAACTAAAGCTTCTATAAACATTAATGTACAAGTGTTTATGGGAAAGTAAGCTTTCACTTTTCTGGGATAAATGCCTAAGAGTGCAGGTGCTGAGTTGAATGGTAATTATGTTTTTCGTTTTATAAGTAACTGCCAGCAGAGTAGCTGTACATTTTACATTCCCACCCAGCAGTGTATGAATGATCCAGTTTCTCCGCATCCTTTCAGCATTTGGTATTATCACTACTTTTTATTTTAGCCATTCTGAAAAGGGGATAGTGATGTCTCATTGCGGTTTTATTTTTTTGAGATGGAGTGTCACTCTGTCACCCAGGCTAGAGTGCGGTGGCACAATCTCAGTTCACTGCAACCTCTGCCTCCTGGGTTCAAGCAATACTGCCACCTCAGCCTCCCCAGTAAGTGGAACTACAGGCATGCGCACCACGCCCAGCTAATTTTTGTATTTTTTGGTAGAGACAGGGTTTCACCATGTTGGCCAGGCTGGTGTCAAACTCTTGACCTTGGGTGATCCACCTGCCTTGGCCTCCCAAAGTGCTGGGAGTACAGGGTGAGCCACTGCACTTGACCTCATTGTGGTTTTAGTTTGCAGTACTCTGATGATTAATGATTCTGATCTTTATTTCATGTGCTTATTTGCCATCTATATGTCTTCTTTGGCAAAACGTCTGTTCCTATGTTTTGTTCATTTTCTATTAATTGGATTTTTTTTCTATTAATTGGACTGTTGTGTTTTGAGAGTTTTATATTATAGATACTAACCTTTCTTCAAATATGCAAATATGTGATTTGCAAATATATTTGTTCCTTGTCTATAGTTTGTCTTTTCATCCTCTTCACAGACTCTCATAGAACAAATTTTTAAAAATATTAATGTAGTCCAACTTATCAATTTTTCCCTTTCTAGATTGTGCTTTTAATGTCAAGTCTAAAAATTATTATTTTTTTTTTGAAAGAGAGTCCCCCTGGATCTGTTCATCTGGACAGTGCTGAAGCAAGAGACAGATCCACGGGACTGTTAAACGTACTAAAAATTATTTGCTTAGCTCTAGATCCTGAAGATTTCCTTCTGTTTCTAAAGTTTTTATAGCTTTACATTTAGATCTATGATCCATTTGAGTTAATTTTTCTGTAAGGCATGAGTTTAGGTCAAGGTTCATTTGCTTTTTCCCCCCGTGGATTTTAATCACTCCACCACTTATTGAAAAGGCTATTCCTCCTACACTGAATTGTTTTTACATCTTGGTTAAAAAATCCACTGAACACATTTGTGTTGAGTTTATTTCTGGGCTCTCTATTCTTTCCATTGATCTGTGTCTATCCCTCCATCCATATCATATAATCTTGACTACTGTAGCTATACAGTATGTCTTTTTTTTTTTTTTTT
>NW_016107386.1:1673221-1674659 GCF_001604975.1 Cebus imitator
GGTTCAGGCAATTCTCCTGCCTCAGCCTCCTGAGTAGCTGGGATTACAGGCACGCGCCACCATGCCCAGCTAATTTTTTGTATTTTTGGTAGAGACGGGGTTTCACCATATTGACCAGGATGGTCTCGATCTCTTGACCTTGTGATCCACCCGCCTCGGCCTCCCAAAGTGCTGGGATTACAGGCTTGAGCCACCGCGCCCGGCTATGCCCAGCTAATTCTTATATTTTTAGTAGAGACGGGGTTTCTCCATGTTGGTCAGGCTGGGTCTTGAACTCCTGACCTCAGGTGATCCGCCCACCTTGGCCTCCCAAAGTGCTGAGATTGCAGGTGTGAGCCATCACGCCCCGCCTATAGTAAGTCTTAATACCAGAGTGATTCTTTTTTTTGAGACATAATCTCACTCTGTTGCCCAGGATGGAGTGCTGTGGTGGGATCTCAGCTCACTGCAACTTCCGCCTCTTGGGTTCAAGTGATTCTCCTGCCTCAGTTGGGCCAGGTGCGGTGACTCACGCCTATAATCTCAGCACTGTGGGAGGCTGAGGTGGGTGGATCATTTGAGGTCAGGATTTCCAGATCAGCTTGGCCAACATGGTAAAACCCTGTCTATACTAAAAGTACAAAAATTAGCAGGGTATGGTGGTGTGCATCTGTAATCCTAGCCACTCCGGAGGCTGAGGCTGCAGAGCACAAGCTCCATGCCTGAGGCCATTCCAGGCTCACTCCCAATGCCACCTGTTAGATTGGACCAGCCCTGTGGTTGGTCACTGGGTTCATGCTATGGTGCACTAAATGTACTCTCTGTCTCAGGCCATATCCATAATTGACACCGTGGCCTTAATCCCTTATATACCTGGCCACTCTCCGAGATACATTCTGCTTACCTGACCACTGATCTCTTCTCTCCGGAGCAGCCGAATGGCCAGGCGTAGCAACCCCACCACTGCCCGCTCCACAAGGAAGCAGAAATCTTGTGCCTGAACACAGAGGTGGTATAGATGGTCTCGAACGGTCTGCCACACACAGCCCACACGGTCCCTGTGTGGACATAAAGGAATGAAGACAGTCTCATCCAGAGGGGCCCCCTAGGCGTTTCAGGACTCATTGGTATTATACCTAAGTAGAAGGGTATGATGAGTAAGTTTCTCCCCTACTGCCTACAGTTCCCCAGAGCCCACTCAGCAAGGTGGCTTCCATTCCTCTGGCACAAGCCCAGCCCTCATCTGCCTTCTCTTACCTGTTCTCCAACACAATCCTTAGCAGCATCTCTAGGCAGAAAGCAGCATCTTCCTCATCATATGTCTCTTCATCTGGCGTCACTGAGACCAGAGCCTGAAGAGGAACAGCAGCAGGAACGTAGGCATGGAAAAGAAGCCAACCACTGTCCCTGTCTCCCCTCCCAGACTCAGCCAGTTCTTCCATCTTTCTTTCCTTTCTTT
>NW_016107386.1:1674992-1691378 GCF_001604975.1 Cebus imitator
AGACGGGGTTTCACCATGTTGACCAGGATGGTCTCGATCTCTTGACCTCGTGATCCACCCGCCTCGGCCTCCCAAAGTGCTGGGATTACAGGCTTGAGCCACCGCGCCCGGCTTCTTTCCTTTCTTCATCGTGTACCTTCATGAGCTCCTGTAATGACTCCAGCTGGAGGAACTTGCTTTCTGTGATCATTTTTTCTGGGTCACATTGCTAGAGAGGGCAAAAGAGAGAGGGGGGTCTTTGATAAGGGCTGAAGGGAACAGAACGTCCCCAAGAGCCAGGGAGAAAGGGCAGAGTCAGCCCTGGTTACAAATCCTGGATGACTTTATTCTTCAGTTCACTGGGTAGCATTGTCTAATAGGAAGGTGTCTAGGCTTTCTCACCAGGGGTGGATGGGCAGTTACCTTTATACACTCTAAGGCCACTCTCTTGGCCTCTTGGTTTTCAGTGGATGGGCCCCGCACGCTAGACTGCTCAGGACCACTCAATGTTAGCCAGCTCACAAAGCTCAGCACTGTTGACTCTCCTCTGTAGAAAAAGGGCACATGACTTGGTGAGCCCCAAAGTTCTGACTCTCCCTCCCCAAGCCCCTGAGCCTCTGGTCTGCTCTTACCGATTTGATGGTGTCTCTTCCCGCTGTAGAGAGATCTTGCCATTGGGATCCACAAAATCTTCTACCTGGAAAAGTAAGTCAAAATGATTTCTTTCCTTATGTCCTTTGCCTTTGTGCCCCTGCCTCCACCCACCAAAGTTCTCTCGATTTCCTCCTGAGGTACTCTGCCCCTACAGTATTGTGCCAGTTGGTGACTGGCAACGGCATCTACTGGCCTTCTTTTATAGCTATTCCCCAAGATCTGTGGTCTTACATTTGAGGCATTCCTGGTGATCTGTGGCAGGCATCAGGCCCAGCGTTACTCTCAACCATTTACTTCTACATACAGATAGCATACGATGTTGCCGCTCACCGCTCACTAGTCTCCTACTAAGAATTACCTCTACCATAGCCTTGGGCAGTAGTTGGGCTCGGAAGAGCTGCAGCATGGCCTCCATGATATTTTTCCAGCCCTCCCGCAGGATGTCACCATGACGATGGGCCAAATGGAACACTGTCTTGGCTGCAATATGGGCTTTAGGGTTGCTTCCAAATACACTGGGTAGGTTCTCAACAGACTAGAAAAGAGGATGAGAAGAGACTTAAGGCTGAACTAATGTCTGGGAAGGAAAATCTCTTAGGTCTCTGCCTATCATGGTTCCCTCGGGGTCCTTTTGTTGGCTCTGTTTCAATCCCCCATAATACTGGTGGGAAGGGTTAACCTAGTTAACGCCTTCCCCATTCCTGCATCTCCTTTCCCATCCCCATTACATGAAGTAACACTAGTTTTATCCCAGGGTGTGCGAGACAGAAATGGCCTAAGCTCTGGTATATTTAAGTGGGGGCAGTGAGGGAAGATGCTGAGGGCAACCAGGTCTGCTGCTAAGGGTAGATCTATGGCTAAAACAGAGGTCCTCCTTTGGAGCTCCAAGTACACGGTTACTGCACCTGCTCACCTCACTGCTGAGAGCTGTGAATTTGCATAGAGAGATGATGAGATTGTCAAACACATCGCTGAGGCCATAGTGGGCGGAGATCATGGCGCATTTCCTGTAACGTTACCCCCATCCCAGAAACAGAGTCACTGGAAGGCCAAGCAGCCCTTCCAAGTCCCTGAGCTTTCATGGGGCTCCTCCCCAGTCAGTCCCAGGAAGAAACCTGTTAATCTTGTTTCTGTTTAAGACTGAGCTTACCCAAGCTTCAGCCTCCCTCCAAAAACTCAGGGTATCCCCATTCTAAGGAAAGTAAGAGTAGGAGTCAGAGAGGCATGGAGAAAACCATGTTAGCTCAGAGAGGTGGGGAGAGGTGAAGACCAAGGCCAAAGCTGGGCTACCTGAAGCCTGAGATAGCTTTCTGGATGATTGTCTCTTCAAGGCTTTTGTCAAAGACATAAGAGAGAGCAGCAATAGTGGGACCCCAGGTCATGGTGAAGAGGTCAAGATCATAGCTGGCAGTAGGCACACGCAGGAATATGCCCTCGGGGGTGGCACCTCGGTGAAGCAGCACATTCCAAACATAGTTCTCCCGAACCAAGCCTGTCTGCTCCTCAGGCATTACAATCTCCTCATTCCTGTCAGGAGGTAAGGAAGGAGCAGTTGTACTGCTTTGAACCTGACTGGTTCCAAATCAGGACTAGGAGTTCATCCATACTAGCACTCTCCACTGTGAGAGGGCAGCCATCAGAATTGCAGCTCAGTGGTCTGCTTCCCACCCACCAGTGGGAGCAGGGAGAAAGAAAGGAAGTGTCCCATAATCTCAAAAGCCTACCTCCAAGTGAGGCCTTAGTTCTGTAGTAAAATCTCACATTCTTACTTGGTGTGACAAGATGAACAATTCTACTTTTACTGATTTATGGTAAAGAACTAAGTGGCCCATTTCTGACCTGTAACCTGGGCCTCATGCTCCAGTGCCCACTTTGAGTTCTCTACCAGACAGAGAACGCATCTTGTGAGCTAGACAGTAAAACGTACCTGTTTTAAGTTCAGAAAATGGGGCCATGATATCCTACTTAAGAGCAGTACTTTGGACTCCAGCTTATAGTACTAGAGTCCCAATATTGTTCAGGTTTCTTTAAGGAAGAAAGGAGTTGGCAGAGAGGGGGTTGCCCAACTAAGTCCTGAGGCTAAATCCAGGGCACGTGAGTCACTGCAGTCTGACATGACTCTAAAAACTGGGAAAGGAAGCAATGTGCTTCTTCTTAACAGAGATACTATACTATTTTCTATGTATACTCACTTGATGGCATGGTACATGTCCTCCAGGATGTCCTGCTCAAAGTCCTTGCCTCCATTCACACCTTTTAGATTTTTGCGAAACTCCTAGAGATAGGCCAGTTTTAAGTTTTTTCCCCTTGTGTCAATACTGAAGCCCTACCCAAGGAACTCCTGGGTTTTTAGTAAATAGAACTTAGGAAAAAGTAAGTGAAAAAACCCACTTCCCCACCCCAGTCCCTTTTCTAGGATTGTCAGCCCTTCCTGATTCCCTTGGACAGAACCCCCTCCATTGTGCCCACTGGAAATCTTATGTCCTTCCTGCTACCTCCAAAGCTGTGCTGGGTCTTCTTTGCCTTGACTGGGACCCAAGCTTACCTCCAGGGTCATGGGTGCATTCTGTTTACGAACATTGTGGTTGTGCTGGTCAGTATTAAGCATGATGACAGCATAAGCCAGGGAAAAGCAGGCATCGCTATTGGCAAATGGGGAGCCATTACAATTCTGAAAAAGCAAAGATCCCACCTGTGTCAATGCCCTTCTCTGGCCAATTAAACCCTCACTACCAACCCACTGGTCAGTGCCAGTACAGGGGGAAGGTGCCATCCAGAAAGTGGCCAGCCTCTTGTCAACTCCTTAACAGAAGCTGATCTCTTTGTGGAAAGGTCACTGATGTTGCTCTCTGCCTTTTTAAGAGACAGCAGCTTGAGCACAGTGGTTCACGCCTGTAATCCCAGCACTCTGGGAGGCCGAGGCGGGTGGATCAACTGAGGTCAGAAGTTTGAGACCAGCCTGACCAACATGGCAAAACCCTGTCTCTACTGAAAAATACAAAAATTAGCTAGGCTTGGTGGCAGGTACCTGAAATCCCAATTACTTAGGAAGCTGAGGCAGGAGAAACATTTGAACATGGGAGGTGGAGGTTGCAGGGAGCCGAGATTGCACTACTGCACTCCAGCCTGGGTGACAGAGTGAGACTCTGTCTCAAAAAAAAAAAAAAAAGAAAAAAGACAGTAGCTGAACTCTTCAGCCCTCAGTCAAAGTGATCTTGGATCCTGGGCTCAGCCCGACACTCAAACTCACCATCCAACGCTCTGTGAACGCCTCCAGCAACCTCTGGATGACTGGTGCTTCGCCAGGCAAACGGAAGGCTTCCAGGTAGAGGCGGAGAGCTTCATCTAGTCTCAGACCCTGAAAACTAAAGGTGCTATAGGGAAAGAAAGGATGAAGAAGCTAAAAATGTGTAAGCTGTACATGTCAGGCTCTTTTAGTCACTGTCCTCCTAACCTACTCTTACTGGAAGAGAGAAGGCTGAGGTCTCTAGCAAAGGGGCAGTATCTCCTGTTCATCCTTAACCCCTAGACTTAACACTTTTTACATCCACAGACTCTTGCCTAGAACCCTCACCCGCTGGAACCTGCTCTACCCCTTTGCAATGCACTCCATACAGAATGGAGAGGCTCCCCAAACTATCTCGTTGGTGTCCCTTTCAGGTCCAACAGATATAAATGATGGGCAGAGGAAGAACATCAACCTGGGTCTCCAGAAGAAATTTACAGAGACTGCTTTGAGGTAGGGATGTTCTGTCCCTTTCAAATGATCACTAACCATGTCCCACCTTTCTTTCTTTTTCTCTGAACCAATGTCTCACTCCATCACCCAGACTGGAGTGCAGTGGCGTGATCATAGCTCACTGCAGCCTCGAACTCCCAGACTCAAATGATCCTCCCACCTCAGCCTCCAGAACAGCTGGGACTACAGGTGTGTGCCACCATGCCCGGCTAATTTTTGTATTTTTTGTAAAGACAGGGTTTCACCATGTTGCCCAGACTGGTCTTGAACTCCTGAGCTCGAGTGATCTGCCTGCCTCAGCCTCCCAAAGTGCTGGGAGGCACCGTACCTGGCTATATCCCACATTTCTTACAGCTTCCTCACCTCACAAAGCTCTCCAACAGGTCAATATTTTTGCGGTCACTCACAAACTCTCCAATCATTTTCTTGTCCAGCCGAGGGTTCTCTCGGAGCCACTGAGCAATCTCTGTGTTGTCCATTGGAATGGTGAGAAGGCCTTTCTCTTGCAGAAACTGAATCCCCTTCTTTGGTTTCTGATTGAACTGCTCTGTGCCAGTGATTAGCAGCTGCAGGAGAAAAACTACAGGTATAGAAGCTGCTTTGCCACCAAATCAGACAAGTCCAACCTGGAGTCCACCAGAGCCCACCCATAGCTGGTCACCTAAAAAGCTCCTACGATGTGGTTCTTAGTGACTCCAGAACTAAGGCTAGATCATAGTGGCCTTAGCTTTCCCCCATCTTCATGTCTAATTGAATTGACTTATGAGCTCCTTTTTACTCCTTCCTGAGTGCTCAAGATACATAAAACAGTTCCTCTCCTCTAACTCAGGATGGGGGGAAAAGTAGAGGAAAGAGACTAGATAATTCTTCTCTCCAGTTTTATATCCATCCCTGACATTTGTTGACAGCAAGCCTCTTGTTTTTAGCCTGGCTTGGATTCTTTGATTGTCTAGCTTAATGCCCTGGGTTTGAAGGACAAAGTGGACTAATTGTGGAGGCAACTCAACTTTCTGTATGTCCAGTCACGGTCATGCAATCAAGGGCGCATATGAACCAAAGTCATTTAAGCTGGCAATAATAGAAAGAAAGGGTTAGGTTTTCTTTTCTTGGGACGGAGTCTTACTCTGTCACCCAGGCTGCAGTGCAGTGGCACTATCTCAGCTCACTGCAACCTATGCCTCTGGGTTCAAGTGACTCTCCTGCCTCAGTTTCCCGAGTGGCTGGGATTACAGGTATGCACCACATACCCAGCTAATTTTTATATTTTTAGTAGAGATGGGGTTTCACCATCTTGGCCAGGCTGGTCTCAAACTTCTGACCTTAGGTGATCCACCTGCCTCGACCACCCAAAGTGCTGGGATTACAGGTGTCAAAGTGTTGGGATTACAGGTGTGAGCCACTGCACCCGGCCAGAAAGGGTTAGGTTTTCTTTGTTTTAAGAAACCCAAAGCCGGGCGTGGTGGCTCACGCCTGTAATCCTAGCACTTTAGGAGGCTGAGGTGGGTGGATCACCTGAGGTCAGGAGTTCAAGACCAGCCTGGCCATCATGGTGAAACCCCATCTTAAAAAAAAAAGAAACCCAAAATACAAACAGTTATTTGAACCCTACTAAAGCACCAGAATAAATGTCAATTCCCCTTTATTGCCAATCATCATGCTAGGGCTGGAGATGACCAGTAACCTTCGATGACCCATAGGACACCAACTCCCAAGGTTCCTGTCATTGCCACCAGTGACACTTGGCTCTCAATTGGTATAGCATTTTCCCAAGGGCATACATAGCGTATGCTCAACTACATAGCTTAGGAGTAAGGGAAGGGCATCAAATGGGGGTTGCTGAAGTCCCAACAAGCTCAAAGACTAGCCTCAGGAAGCTGTACAATGAGGTGCTTGACTCTGCCTCATCTTCATCCTCCAAGATGGAAACCCTACATTGGATACCCAGACAGAGGTGGATGGACACTGGGAAATATATGTATGTACCTTCTTTTTGTTTTTAATTTCAATTAGTTCCCGTGGATCTGGCAGGAAACAGGAAAATCGAGGTGGCTTCCGGGCAAACTTTTTGTCAACTAGGAGTAGGAAGAAGAGAAGGGAAAAGCCTGTAAGACCTCTTTTACCCAGATGGACTTTGGGAAGGTCACCAATATACTCCCCAGTTTCAAGGAGGAGCCTCGGAAATGTTCTTGTTCTCACCAGTCTTCCACTTCCCTGGAAGTCCTATCAACTGACGGTCCATACGTTTGCTTTCCTCTCTCTGAGTCTAAAGCCATGGCAATCTACCAAGGCTCGCTTAGTTACAATCCTAGGTGTCTGCTCCCTCCCTCTGCTCTCCACCAGTCCTTCCAGGTGAGGGAGTTGAGGGTCATGAACACCCAGTACCCACCCCCAGAGTCACCAGCTTCCTCCAGATCACTGCATCCTGGTTTCCCATGTTCTGGTGGCAGCCGCCCTCCACCTGGCAGATGCAGGCCTGGGATGTCTGGGGCTATGCCTACAGCTTTCCCATCGCTGGCTGCTCTCTCAGCTGGTAAGAAAGAAGATACATGAAGACTTATGGGGTATGAAGGCAAGCAGAGCTGCAGGGAAGGTTAAATCCCAAGCCCAGAAGACCTGTATGCTCCCACACAGGGTGCCAGCCATGACCAGGACAAACCCCAGCCAAAACAAGTATTCCCTGTCCCAGCCAAGCATTAGACTCTCTCATTTAATGAAGAGATTACCCAGTCACTTTCCCTGATTTTCTGCAACCTTGAATTTCAAGGGGGAGCTAAAGAAGACTAATTAGAGTAGAGGCAGATATTGGGGATAAGGGATGGTGGGGCCTGGAGCTTTCGGAGATAGAAATGCTATATTCTTTAATCTCTATTCTCTTCTCTTGCCATAAAGAAATAATAGTTCTGTAAAAAAACCAAAGTGGGGAGGAGGAAAAAGGGAGAAGTTCATGAGTTCTGCTAATCTGCCTGACTGGCCTATGATTCAAATGGCCAAACTCCAGAAACAGAATTGGGAGCTTCCCAGGGTTAAGTGATATGAGGACATGAGAAAGGACTCAGAGAGCAGAGAAGGGATAAGCATAGTATCGTGGGTTCCTCAAAGAAAGAAATGCTTCTCACTATTGCTAGCTTCTCGGGTGTCTTCTACTGCCTCACAGTTTGGTCTGGCTGTTTCCTTCTTCTCCTGCTGTGAGAGGCTGTTGAGGACTTTGGCCTGGCAGTGGGCCTCAGTGCTGTCAATCACTGTCAACAGGGCATCAAGAGATAGTAGGTGTGTTGTATAGAGTTGACCAGACACAGGGAAGGCATTCTGGAAAGTAAACAGATCCATTAGACTCGCAGTTAGGAGAACACTTTACACTTTAACTGATTATCTAAAATTTCTAAAACCTCTTTTAACTTGTACATTGCCCTTAGAAATGCTTTTCTTCTTTCTGTTTCCCAGCTCTCAAGTGTTCGCTCTCTGTAGGTAGCATCCTCACCACCACCAGGGAGATTTCTTTTATAAAGCCTTCTTTCCAGAGGCCAGTTATAGTGCTCAGCACCTTGGACAGCAGCTTGGTGAGGTCCTCAAAGAGGTTGGAACAGTAGTAGTCACAATCGTAGTTGATGTAGAGCTCTGTAACAAAGCTGGGGATGCGCCAGAGCTGCACAATGGCCTCTAGTGCCATCTCCTTCATCTCGTAAGGCATTTTAGGGTTCTCCACAGTGATAATCTCCATAAGCTTTTTGATGTACATCTGGCAATAACCCAGTAATTCCCAATTGGGTTGGGAAAGGATTCAAGATAGGAAGAGAAAAAAATTAGAAGAACATTATAATCAGGATGCAGAAGCCCAGCCAAGAGGCATGTATTAAGAGACACCCAACAGTATTCCATCCCCTAAATACATCCTCCTCTTTGGCCTCCATGTTGAAGGACAAGGCCTGGCTCTACCACACCTAGTCCCAGACAAGTTGCCTCGTGCTCTTTTTGTGCCTTCTATGTGAACATAACCTGGTCTTATTTAGAGTTCCTTTTTGCAACTTAGTGACAATGCTGGCTTGACTTACTTGCCTTATTCATGGTGAGGTTACCTGCCAGTTCTCACATTTGGGGTCAGCCAGTTTCCTCTGGTCTCCTTTTAACTTTTCCACAAAAGAGGCCAGTTGATTGAACTGAATGCTGGAGGCCAAAAGCACTCTCCTACAGGAAGCCCCTAAATTCTACCCCTGCAGCATGACAGAGCTAGCCCCACTGAAGATGCCATATACCACCCTATTTTTTTTTCCCTTTTTCTTCCCAGGTCAAGAAACTCACCTCCATTTGGAACTTGAGGTGCTCTCGCATGCTCTCAAACAGTAGGAAGCATACTCGCAGGGAAGCAGCATAAAGGTTCAGTCGCTCTATGCTTAGTAGCTGGAGATCAGAGTAGGGTAGGCCATAAGTTTTTCTTTTTTTTTTTTTGAGATGGAGTCTCACTGTCACCTATGCTGGAGAGCAGTGGCATGATCTCAGCTCACTGCAACCTCTGCCTCCTGGGTTCAAGCAATTCTCCCACCTCAGCCTCCTGAGTAGCTAGGATTATAGGCACATGCCACCATGCACAGCTAATTTTTCTATTTTCAGTAGAGACTGGGTTTCACTGTGTTGGTGAGGCTGGTCTAGACCTCCTGACCTCAAGTGACCCACCTGCCTTGGCCTTCCAAAGAACTGGGATTACAGGTGTGAACCACCATACCCAGCCTGGCTGTGAGGTTTCTGAAGCTGACTTATGGCTCAACCAAGAGAGACAGGTGAGGCAAATTAGGTGAAAGTATCATTGGGAGGTCCACTACTCCCAGGGAACTCCACATCTAGCCATTCCCATATTTCTCTCTGGCTGCCAGAGTCCCTGGGGAATTACTGGAACCCTCTTACTAAAACTATTGGCCAACTGGGAGGGAGATGCTCTCCTAGGTCCTATACTCTTTTGCATAATCAGCCAAACCTCCCTGTGTTCCCCTGGCCCTTGAGAGAGGCTCTGAGCCCCTCTGGTAATCTTGTCTTACCTGGAATAAGTGGCGGCACATCTCATCCTTGATGAGGCCCAAGAGGGTCTGGCACTGGGCTACAGGGGCTGACTCAAGGGCCACTGTCAGCAAATGCAGTCCCATGTGAATCATAACCTCTGAGTTATGGCGGTCGTGTGGATTGGTGAGGGAGATGAGGAACCGGAAGAGCTCACGGATGCAGGGAAGACCATAGGGGACCAAAGCTGTGCCTGGGGAAGGCCAGGAGGAGAGTGAGACTGCTATAAAACAACTAATCTGCTGGCTTTGGCTAGCCTGCTCTGCATTACACAAGGTAATTTTAGGTAAGTGAACCCTTTGAGGAAAAGGGCTGGGTGTGATGGCTTATGCCTGTAATCCTAGTGCTTTGGGAGGCTAAGGTGGGAGGATTGTTTGAGGCCAGGAGTTTGGGGCCAGCCCGGGCAACATAGAGAGACCCCATCTCTACAAAAGATTTTTATTTTATTTATTTTATCTTTTACAAAAGATTTTTAAAAAGTAGCCAAGTGCAGTGGTGCATGCTTATGGTCTCAACTACTTGGGAGGCTGAGGTGGGAGGATTGCTTGAATCCAGAAAGTTGAGGCTGCAGTGAGCTGTGGGCAGCAGCACTCCAGCCTGGACAACAACCAAAAAAAAAAAAAATTTTTTTTTTTTTTTTTTTCCGGGGAGGTAAGACTAGTCTACTTCTGGATGAAATCAAAATTAATGATCCTACCTTTCTGTTAAAAGTCCTAAGCTTTTGTTTTTTTTTTTTTTTTTGGAGACAGAGTCTCGTTCTGTCACCCAGGCTGTGATCTCAGCTCACTACAACCTCCGCCTCCCAGGTTCAAGTGATTCTCCTGCCTCAGCCTCCTGAGTAGCTGGGACTACAGGCATATGCCAACACGACCGGCTAATTTTTTGTATTTTTAGTAGAGATGGGGTTTCACTGTGTTAGCCAGGATGGTCTCAATCTCTTGACCTTGTGATCCACCTGCCTTGGCCTTCCAAAGTGCTGGGATTACAGGCATGAGCCACCGCGCCCGGCCAAAGATCCTAAGCTTTTTATTCTTCCTTCTTGCTTTCTATCACCCATCAAACTTCCTCCCTATAGTATAAGTTAGCGAAGGGCTCCGTCCATGCCAACAGTCTTATGGCTTCACTCCATTTCCTGACTAGAAAATAGCCTAGAACTTGGGCCAACAGGCAGTAGTCCAGTATCTGGGTCTAAGACGGTCTAGGCTCAGGCAGCTTAGTGGGTAGAATTGGGGAGGTGAACAGGCAGAGCCTGCCAGAGTACCCACCTTCTTTCTGGGAGGACTGTGTAAAGCGCACACCCCGGGGATTGACGTAATCCATGTCATGGACAGAGGCAGAGTCAGAGTGGTCGGCAGGGGACGTGCATTCCTCTAACACTTCAGGGATGGACTCCACAGATGCTGACTGGGACTTTTCCACATGGGTCCCTTCCTGCTATGACCAGTAGCAGGGAGATATGGGAAGAAGGATGAGGCAAGAGCAACTTGGAACTTACTCCCCTGAAGTACCCATCTTCCAAGCTGTCTCTAATGGGCTACAGATGTAGGGCCAGATCAGCAGTTTATGAATCACTGCAAGATGGCTCAAGTAGTAGTATGATGAAGGACTCAGAAAAACATCTCCTGAGGCTTCACTGACTTACAGTGACTAGAACCTTAGAGACACAGAGGCTCTCACAGGCTTAGGATTTCGATCATTACCTTCCAGAAAAAGCAATGGCTAGCTCCAACCCTTTTGTCAAGTACTACCTGTATGCATAACTTGATCAATCTCATGAGCTACCTCTCACAGTGAGTCATCCTGTGAGTTTTCTAGGCAGCACAGCGAATTCTGGGAAATAGGAAAGATCAGAGCTTCTTTTGACCCAAGTCCTGCATAAAGGATCCAAAGGATCAAGCCAATTCCCACAGAATATTGAAGAGGGACATTTAAAAATCAAAGCCATACCTGGGGGTCAGGCTGCTCAGGAACACCTAGCTCACTGCTCCCAGGCTCTGTAGCTGTGCTGCACACTGGAGAGCCAGGTTGCTCTAGATCGGTAAGGTCTTCCTTGGAGGTGGTTTGGGAGGAGAATTCCAGGCCACTGTCTGTAGAAGGACTGACCACTGCTGAGGCAGCTTCTGAACTTGCAGAGGAGATGGGAGTGGGCACATCAATGAAGGGCATGCCACCTGCCAAGAAAAGTATGTGAAGCTTGAAGGAGAGAGAGGCTGTGGGCAAAACAAAACACAACCTCCATGGTACCAGGGGCTCCATTTCCCAGATTACATGCTTATCTTTTCAGATATTGTTCTCTAAAGTTGTTAGAGTCCCTCCGAAAGGAGGACAACCTTAAGTCATGCAGAGTTGCTGAATGGTCACAGTCTGATTTGACCTGGAGTTTCCCTTTTTGTTCTCAGCACAAAAACCAAAGCCCCTCAGTTGGTTGGTCTTCAATTTCAATAGCCCTCAGAGAGAAAGGAGTTCTTCTTGTGTCTAATCAGAGGAAGCAGTCCAGGGCACTCACCAGTGAGGTTAGATGATAAGGTGGTTCCATTGGAAGTGGGCAGCTCTGAACCTGGTGTAACTTTGGTCATATGGCGTGGGGGCCGAGGGGATCTCTTCTGTTTCTTCCACTTGGATGAATCACTCATGCCTCCTGCTCTCATTTTCAGCTGGAAATATCATACCCCATTAGCACTGATATTCAAACTAAGACTATCCCTAGAAATCTCCCTTCACTTAGTCCTACTGGTCTCTAGAAAACAAGCTATACCCCGTATCTGTGCTAAAGTAGGACTTTAGACCATCAGTTCACATTCCTACTCTTCTAGCCTGGCTTCTACATTTACCACTTCACAGGTTGGTGTGGCAGCCTCCATGTGGAAAGTGACATTCTGTTTTTGGGCTACTCATTGGTAGGGCCAGCCCTCACACTTATCACTCTGCTTCCCTGGGTCCTAAGTGTTACATTAAGCAGGAAATCCTGAGTCCTGTGGATAATGCATGACCCTCTTGCAGAAAGGGTAAGGGCAGGGTCTCCTTTGCCCAGACACTCAGATCTACAGGTCTCCCGGCTTTCCTCCTCAACTAGCTTGTAGAGCAGCCTCCTACTTGTAGTTTTATCCAACTATGAGAGCTTATTCTTTCCTGTCCTAGCTTTCTTACTGCTGTGCGGACTGGGCCTAAACCATAAACATCTCTTTTTTATGTGTGAGATGGAGTCTAGCTCTGTCACCCAGGCTGGAGTACAGTGGCGCAATCTTGGCTCACTGCAACCTCCACCTCCTGGGTTCAAGCGATTCTCCTGCCTCAGCCTCCCAAGTAGCTGTGATTACAGGTGTATACCACCACGCCTGGCTAAATTTTGTATTTTTAGTAGAGACAGGGTTTCACCATGTTGGCCAGGCTGGTCTTGAACTCCTGACCTTAGGTGACCTGCCTGCCTCGGGCTCCCAAAGTATTGGGATTACAGGTGCGAGCCACTACACCCAGCTAACATATCTCTTATTCTCTGGAATTTTTCTTTCTTTCTTTCTTTTGAGACAGAGTCTTGCTTTGTCATCAGGCTGGAGTGCAATGGTGTGATCTTGGCTCACTGCAACCTCTGACTCCCTGGTTCAAGTGATTCTTCTGCCTCAGCCTCCTGAGTAGGATTACAGGAACATGCCACCATGCCCAGCTAATTCTTATATTTTTAGTAGAGATGGGGTTTCACCATGTTGGCCAGGATGGTCTCAAACTCCTGATCTCGTGGTCTGCCCGCCTCAGCCTCCCAAACTATTGGAATTACAGGTGTGGGCCACCATGCCCAGCCCTCCCTGGAATTTCTGTATCAGACTAGTCAAAAGCTCATTCCTTGGAGTTAAGGAAGGAGTTGCCTCCCCGTTTCTTTGTGGAGTTCAGGATAGACGGTCATGTCATGCTGCTGCTGCGCTCTCTGCTACTCCCAATTTTGTTGTAACAATGAGACCACCTGTCCCTCTCACTATTGGTCTTTCCAGATGCAGTTTTATGTTGTCAGATGGTAAGGCCACTGATTCCTTGACTCCTTGCTCTGTTCTACTTCCCTCTTGCTATATTTCTGTTCTTCCTATAGCTTCCTTTCAGTGGCAAGGGACAATCTCAATCACCTGTTGACTATGCTAAAATCTGTGTTTTTATTTATTTCCTGTATTCTAAGGTCAAAGTTACTTTGTTTAGGACCATTTTGTTTTCTAAGCCCTCATGTTTTCTCAGTTGGGGTTTGAACTCAGTCCCTCTACAGAGTTGTTTTAACTATTCCTAGACCGATAGGCCATTCCTGGATTGGGTAATGGCAATGCTCTTCCAGGAACCATTAGAATGACTCTTGAGAGGGTTGCAGCACTTTTCTCTCTGCTTCTTCCTAAAGGCGGAATATATCCCTATTATCCATGGCCTGTTAAATTCCTTTTGATAGTTAGGGATAGACTCCCTTCTTCAAGCTCCCCCCTGCTCTCAGGACCTGGGTAACCTTTGATTCTTTGCTTAGTAACCACATAATTCTTCCATTCCTACTCATAGCTCCTTCCAATAAAGAAGAGGCTGAAGAGCTGAGCCCTTCCTTTCCCCAGCTCTTAGTAACATAGCAACAGCCTCACATTGAATTTATATTTCCAGATACTCCATCTCCAAAATGCCTGCAGTCATATGCCTAGAATTGAGCTTCAGGCGTACTGAGCACTATGGCTAAGCAGGAAGCAAAATGATCCTCTCTCCAGGAACCACTGGAGCTCAACTGGATCAAGTTCATGGTAAAAAATGTTTGGGAGAAGAGTCTGCCAAACATGCAGAAGGGCACGAAGCCAAGAGATCAATGAGGGACCTCCTGGCTCTATTGGCAGTTATCACTGAGCTCCCAAAAGTACTAAGAACTGGATCTACTTTTATCAGGTAGCCTTTTTCTCCAGGAGGCTCCCCCATTTCAGGGAATCCAGGCAATCCTACTTCCACTGAGAAGCCAGTCAGTCATTTAGATTCCGTTTCATATGAGGATCAGCTTTTCACATTTCCTTCTCTATCTTCTGCAAAGCTTGCTCCAACCTGGTCATTTCAATGAGTGTTCTCAGCCTCCTGGCTGGAGTAGGGGCCAAGATGCTGCCAGTTCTCACAAATGCCTCAGCCCTTAAAACGTATGGCTGTTCTCCCTCTCCTAAAGTCCGAAGGTGGGGGGTGGGCAGTAGGTATTCATGGAACTCTACACTACCTTATCTGTATGACTCTGTATTCCAAAGGACAGTGTAAGCTTTATAAAAAGGAGCAGGTCCCAGGTTAATAATCATGGCAACATGCTGGATAGCCACTAATGAGAGCTGCAGCTTGAGACTATGCAACCACATAAATGAAATGACACAATGCATTCAAAGAGAACACAGGCCAATGGACTATCTAGCTAGGTGGACACACACAGAGTTTTTTATTTTCAATGACCTGTATGTCCACAACCACACCTTTAGCATGCACACTCCTGTGATGGATAGCCCAGACAGCCCATACCTCCTTCTTTTCTCTTTCTTCCTAAGGCAGGTATATGCAGATTAGGGTAATCTTTAGCTTGGATCCCTCCCCTAAGCTCCCCTATACCTTGACTTTTAGAGGACAAAGGGCATCTTTGCAGATCCCAAAATATTCTGTGTCCTGGGCTCTCCTGGCACCTGGCTTCTTTCCATCAATCTAGAGTTCTAATCCTTAGAATGACCCCTTTAATGGTAACCAAGAAAAAAAAAAAAGATCCCAACTAGACGGACTACACTTTCCCTCCAAATCCAGTCCAGGTATCCAGATAGTGCTGAGGACTGTGCTTAATCTCTCTATGCCAGCTCTGAGACAAGGAGAAGCTAGAAGAGGGAAGGTTCTTGCTTGAAGATCCCTTATAGTTCCCCTAGAAATGGTAGATCTGAAGCCTCCCCACAGGATAACAGCAGACCCCAGGCTCTCTAGGCTAACTATGTGGTGTTCAAGGCTTCCTTCTCCTGTCTCTAGGCAACCAGATGCCCCAGGAGAATTCCCAGCACTGCAAAGCTACAATCACGTGCAACTCTTCCAAAGCCGTGCTGTGTTACTAGGGAGGGGTAAGTTGTGCTCTACACAATGGAAATGGGACCCAGGTGTTACATATAAAAAATAAACATTTAAAGAATAAAAAGAGGAAGGGAGAGAGAGGGAGAGAGACCTTGAGGTTCTTAAAGAGTAGTACCCTCTCTAACTGGTTCAGGGCTTTGGTCTGCTCCCCACTACTTAGCTCCAGTTTGCTGAGGAGACATGGAGATATCTGCGAAAGACAGGCAAACGCACGATTTAAACAAAGTGAAATAAACTCAGACACGCACCAACAGGGCACAGGGCAGGAATGGGGATGGATGGCAGGGGAGAGGGAAAGGTCAGGTGCATGCACCACACAGCTAAGGGTCATCTCCATAAGTAGAACCTTTTAGGGCTGCAAGTGGAATCCTCATCAGAGGCCTGTGAAGTTCAGGGCTTCAGTTCAAGATAGAAAGAAGCCATTCTCCTGCCCACCATTCTTCTCCTAGCAGTTTAAGAACCCTTTGGTTCTTAAATGTCTGGAGTCAGGCTTGACTAATTGCTAGCAGACTAGCACAAGCATGAGCAGCCCAGTCTAATTCAGCAGTGAGGTAGGATTTGGGACATAGCCTCTCTAGGCCTTCTACTTGCTGGTAAGAGGATGGCAGTACTGAGGGGATGGCAGGACTTTCATCTTTGTCAACATACATTTTTAGCCAAGACTGATGGGTATCACGCAGTTTCCATGAAGAACTGACTCACCAGCTTACGTGGTGGTTCAAAGGTAGGGCAGAGTGGAAAGGCTGGGGTAGGGACTTATCTGGGAGAGAATACATTTCTCACTAAAGGAGTCAGAGCTACTTCTAGATTCCAAGCAGACCTGTCTAGGCAAAAACATATCTTTGCTAAGCAAGGTTACCCCAAGGCACTGAAGTTGGGAGATTAAG
>NW_016107386.1:1691593-1695563 GCF_001604975.1 Cebus imitator
CTTAGAAAAAGCTACAAAAGAGAAGCAGACTAATTTCACCCTTTTCAGAGCTTCATCAAAGAGCCACAGGAATCGGGGGATGTGTGACACGGACAAAAGGAGGTAGTTGTGACAGTGAGGTGAGTAAGTGCCCTTGGAGTGTAGAGGCTCTTTTTATTCTGAAACTGATTCCTTCCTGCTTATATTCAATTGGCAAATACTGCTGCCAAGAGATGGGGAGAGGGCAGCCTATCAAAACCCTAGGAGACTGGGCAAAAGGGAAGAATTAACAGGCAGTTTGAAGTTTTGAAAACAGTAAATCTGAGCCTGAGGAGCCAAAAATTCTTTGCAGCAGGGTCCAAAGGCAGTCTAGTCTATAGATAATAAAAATTATTATCTACAGATTTGAAAGAAAAAGAAATCCCAAGGGAAGGTTTAAGGCCATTGTCTCAACTCTTCTTTGAGTCTGTTGAAAGGAGGTGCAAAAAATAGGTAGTTAGGCCTAGTATAAAAAGGCCTCCTAGGCCCTAGGCTGAGGGCCTTACCTAGGGGTAACCAACCATCTTGGTTTGCCTGGGACTGATGGGGTTTGCCAGGATGCAGAACTTTTAGTGCTGAAATCAGTACAGTCCCAGGCAAATCACAACTGCTGGTCACCCTAACCTTGGCCCTCTCCCACAGAAATCAGGCTCCCTTGATTTGGCTTCCTCTCTGGGTTCCCTTTCCCAGCTGCTACCTGCACAGAAACAGACACAAATTTGTGAAGCAGAATGAGGTCTGCTGGCCTAAATTAAATAACCCTCTGCCTCCCCCTGAGGCCAACTCAGCTCTCTCTTGCTTCTCCCTTGCTCAGTAACCCTGGACCCAGGGAGCTACCCCTCTTCCATAATCCCAGTGGCCTCTGATGTGGCTATGGGGTTGGCCAGGTCCCTGACGTGGCTGTGTGGAAGCAGGCAGACTCAAGAGGCCTGGGCAGCCGGGCTGAAGCAAACAGCAGCAGGTTTACCTTGTGAAGAGCAGCTGCACCATGTCTACGAGAGTGTGCTCTGCGGATTTTCTCAATAACTCTGCACAGGCAAAAACAAATAACACAGGTGTCATTACTTGCTGTGCTATTATCAAGAGGGTTCTCAGAGCAGACTCCCCTCCAAACCTTGTTTACCAAGGATTATGCCAAACTTATTAAAACCAGCTCCAGCTCAGCCTGGCTGGCATAACTTCAGTGGCCCACTAGGTGGCACTACTGAGTCAGGGAAAAAAGGGGCGGGATCGATGTGTTCTTGGGGGTTGCAGGCTGATGTCAATCCCAGAAGCCCCAAGAGAGGGTGATTTGGTGCCTGGGCTAAGTCAGTCTGGGATCCATCCCAACTCCTGCCCTGGCATAATGGGCTGAGGTCTCTATTCTAGCTTCACAACAGTCAAGTACAGAGATTTCTTCTAGACCCCTATGGTTCCATTAGACAGATGATGGAGTCCTGAATTTTCCATCTTTCTGAGGTTCAGAGACAGCGCTCTGGTATTCAAACTCAGACACTGGCCCCAGGAATGGTGAAGGGGCTAATATCCAAGCACCTACCACTGAGCCTCATTTCAAAGCAGATCCGGAAGCAGGACTGCATAATCTCACACACAGATTCATTGGTTAGGTGGGCACCCACTGGGGTTAGCAGCAGAGTCCGTAGAACCTATCAGGAAGAAGAAGGAATTACTGTGATAAACAGGTCCTGAGAGGTACTCGGGGATAAGAGAGAGGGGTTAGCAAGAATGCTGACCTCACTTCAGCTTGGTAGAGAGGTCTCCAAGGGTCTTGTCTTGGGAATTGTTTCTTCACTTTTTATGACCCTGACATAGTTCACAACTCATTCTAGCCCTAGTCCATGAGCCCAACAGATGGATGGCACAAATACAGTCTGCCAGAGGTACAAGTGCATTTAAGGCTTCTGGTATTTGATACCACTTCATATAAAGCTTTTAATGATTTTCCTTAGGAAAAGCTTTTACTTTGGGTACCCCAGTTGCTTGTTTGGAAACAAAGTAGTTCCCCTAAGCCCCAGTGGAGTCAAAACACAGCTTCATGCTGTGGTCAGAGTAAGTAGATAGAGCCCACGGCACCAGTTCCTGGCCACTAGCCTAATTTCTATTTCTCTCTCACTTACCTGAAGGATTTTCATCAGGACAACTTCATCGCTGGCAGGATCCGTGCCCACAAAACGAGCATGGGTGACAGCATCTGCCATGTTCTCCATGCCTTCTGCTGTGCCCTCATGGGTGGGATCTACTCCAGTGAAAAAGGAAAGATTAAATGATGTGGAGAAGAGAGAGAGAAAAGGTAAGGCAGCCTGTCTAGGGACTGCTTTGAGAGTGTTTCCTCTCCAGTTCCTTAACCTGTGGCTCCTTAAGCTACATGAGAATTTTTGCCTGTAACTGGCTTTTCTTTTTTTTTTTTTTGAGACAGAGTCTCGCTGGCTCTGTCACCCAGGCTGGAGGGCAATGGTGTGATCTCGGCTCACTGCAACCTCTACCTCCTGGTTTAAGAAATTCTCTGCTTCAGCCTTCCAAGGAGCTGGGATTACAGGCACCTGCCACTACGCCTAACTAGCCTGGGGGAAGGTGTGAAAATTTAAGAAACCTAGGAAACTTCTGCCAGGTCTCGTCTCTAGAATGAAAGGGCAGCCAGTAGCCTGACTGTTTCTGCTCTCCTCTTAGTCCTGGCTTGAAGACACCAAGCAGGGTAACTGTTCATATCCCCTATGCCTCAGACATGACTGCATCTGAGCTTCTCCCAATTGGTTATTTATTTATTTATTTTTATTGAGACGCAATTTTGTTCTGTCGTCCAAGATGGAGTGCACGATCTTGGCTCACCACAGCCTCTGCTTCACAGGTTCAAGCAATTCTCCTGCCTCAGCCTCCCGAGTAGCTGGGATTACAGGCATGCACCACCACACAGGCCTAATTTTATATTTTTAGTAGAGATGAGGTTTCTCCATGTTGGTCAGGCTGGTCTCAAACTCCCAACCTCAAGTGATCTGCCTGCCTTGGCCTCCCAAAGTGCTGGAATTACAGGTGTGCCTGGGGCCCAAAGACCCCTTCTTTAGTTTTATTCTTATTTAAAGTAATATGACGATGAGCAAGAATCCTGTTTCCAGCTTAACTAAACAGGCACTAGGAGAGAAGAAGAGATAAACTCAACAGGACTGGAGGCTGGCTAGCTGGGGAGTAGGCAGGAGGGAGGATTTCAGCTGTACAGAATAAGCGGGGAGAAGTTAGAGGTCAGACAACAAGCACCATGCTGGAAATGAACACAAACGCTACTAAGAGGGGAGCTCAGCTCCCATTCATGTGTTAAACAGCCAGGAGGAGTAGCCAAATAAGTTGTCACCATCAAGGTCTACAAGGGTCCTGCTGAGCTCTTGCCCTAGGTCTGCTGCTCTGAAGGACCCTTTCCAGGGCTGTTTAATTCTAAAAGGGGAACCTAAGTAAGGGGAAAGGGCAGGCATATGATAAAGCTTTGTGAGTAACAGAGAAAGTTGCTCCACAAGTGGCATGGAGTAATGCAGGAACACCTCCTAATTTTAGTAGCAGGGATTATAAGATATTGTTGTTGTTGTTTTTTTTTAAATGAGACAGAGTCTCACACTGACACCCAGGCTAGATGGAGTGCAGGGGCGCCATCTTGGCTCGCTGCAACCTCTGCCTCCTAGGTTCAAGCAATTCTCCTGCCTCCCCAGTAGCTGGGATTACAGTTGCCTGCTACCATATCCAGCTAATTTTTGTATTTTTAGTAGAGACGGGGTTTCACCACATTGGCCAGACTGAATTCCTGAGCTCAGGTGATCCACCTACCTTGGCCTCCCAAAGTGTTGGGATTACAGGCATGGGCCACCGTGCCCAGCCCATTCTTTTTCCTGGTACTTGAAATGAGGGAGTTCCTGAGCCTAAAGCTCAGGAGATGGCTAAAAACTTTTTTTTTTTTTTTTTTTTTTTGAGA
>NW_016107386.1:1697059-1700798 GCF_001604975.1 Cebus imitator
AAAAAAAAAAAAAAAAAAAAAAAAAAAATCCCATAAAAAACAAAAATAAAAAAAGCAGACAAGAGTGACAAGTCTTTAGAACCATAGGCAAGGCTTGCTAGCAAGCCATGAAATCAGTGGTACAAAAATTCTGGTCTGGCCGCTGTATGGGGGCAAACGAAAGGCCGGTCCTTAAAGGAGGATCTCAAATAATCTCTGAAACCTTGGATCATAGAATCAAGAGGCGGGAGTTTTCTTCTAGAAGAACAGCCTAAACCCTTCTTTAAAATGTCCTCCTCTTCTGGCTACTCTGGAGCCAACTTGAGGGAAATCTGCCAATCCCATCTCCTTTGCTTTTTTGGCTGTCATACACTCCTTCCTGCTGTTTTTCTTATGCTCAATGCAATCACCACCTCCAGCATTCTCCTTTCCCACCACAGGAAACTCCAATGACCAGCTGGCCTCAGGTCTCCAATGAC
The DNA here is from genome assembly GCF_001604975.1 of Cebus imitator. Lineage (NCBI taxonomy): Eukaryota > Metazoa > Chordata > Mammalia > Primates > Cebidae > Cebus > Cebus imitator. Next base: position 1,697,518 of record NW_016107386.1, read on the forward strand.
CAGCCTGACTGCCAAGTCCAGGAAGGGGAGAGAGTAACGCCAACAAGTCAGCAGAGGGAAAAGGCACAGCAGGGGCAGTCACTAGAGGCTGTGAAGAGAGATGACCTGCAGGTGGTGCTCAGCGCAAGGCTGGAAGTGGCTGGGCCTGATTTTGTTTAGGAAAAGTATGAAGCTAGGACTAGGGTGTCGGAGAGGCTGATGCACCTGTTCAGAAGCTAGCTGGTACCCAGGATTCCTGCTCAGGAATGCAGGAATGAATGCATCAGCTAAGCAAATCCAACATTTCTAGAATAGATAAAGGGTTTTCTTGCCCTGTAGACTATTTCCTTTTCTGGCTAGCTAAAGCCTGAGCCTAATCTTTTCTTGCCTCCCTACTTAAGAAACAGAGACAGTTGCCTGTTTTCTATGTTCTTCATCCTTGTACATGGGCTGCCAATTGGGGAATATGAATTCCCAAATTGAGTGTCAAGACCAACTAAAAAAGGAATCCAAAGAAATATACCATAAACAAATTTAGAGATAACCTATAGGTTAGGGGAAATATTTGGCCTAGATTAGGAGCAAATATTTGTAATGCTAACGATAGGCAATGGGTTAATATTCCTACTATACAAAGAACTCCTACAAATTGACATGAAAAACAAAAACAACTAAAAAACATAAGTGGGGTGGGAGCTAGGGGAGGGACAGAGGAGGGTAAGGAAGGATGCCTAATGTAGGTGACGGGGGGGATGGAGACAGCAAACCGCCATGGCACGTGTGTACCTATGCAACAATCCTGAAAGATCTGCACATGTACCCCTGAACTTTTTTTTAAAAGTACAATAATAAAAAAAAAAATAAGTGAAGGAGAGGAAATTCAAATGTTTCAACTGCAAGAAATTAAAACAACAAAAGGCTAGGTGCAATGGCTCATGCCTGTAATCCCAGTACTTTGATAGGCTAAGGCGGTGGATTGCTTGAGCTCAGGAGTTCAAGACCAGCCTAGGCAACATGGTGAAACTCCATTTCTACTAAAAGTACAAAAACTAGCTGGGTGTGGTGGTGTGTGCCTATAGTCCCAGCTACTTGGGAGGTGGGGTTGGGAGGATCACCTGAGCCTGAAGGTCAAGGCTGCAGTGAGCTGTGATTGTGCCACTGCACTCCAGCCTGGGTGCAACAGAGCAAGACCCTGTCTTAAGAAATAAAACAAAAAAAACCCACTTTTTACCTACCAAGTTGGCACAAATAAATAAAAATGATAATATTCAGTGCTGATGACAGGGTGGGAAAGTGACAATTCTCAATTACTGCTGGTGGAAGTGTAAATGTAAATGATGTAACCTTTTGGAGAAGCAACCTGGTAATAGCTATAAAAATGCAATATGCACATGGTCTTTAAACCAGGGATCCCAAGGTAAGAGATCTTTCATACATGAGTAAAATGAGTAAATAAGGACATGTGATCAAGGATGCTTATATTAGCATTATTTATGACTTCAACAGGAAATAATCTAAATATTAAATATTAATAAGCACATGAATTGTGTTATATCTATATTACACTATGGAAATTATATAGCCACTAAAAGAAATCATACAAGGGGCTGAGGGAAGAGGGAAATGGGGAGTTATTGCTTAATGTTAACTCCCTATGATGTTAAGTTTCTTTTTTTTTGAGACGGAGTTTCGCTCTTGTTACCCAGGCTGGAGTGCAATGGCGCGATCTCGGCTCACCGCAACCTCCGCCTCCTGGATTCAGGCAATTCTCCTGCCTCAACCTCCTGAGTAGCTGGGATTACAGGCATGCGCCACCATGCCCAGCTAATTTTTTGTATTTTTAGTAGAGACGGGGTTTCACCATGTTGACCAGGATGGTCTCGATCTCTTGACCTCGTGATCCACCCGCCTCGGCCTCCCAAAGTGCTGGGATTACAGGCTTGAGCCACCGTGCCAGGCCTGATGTTAAGTTTCTATTTGGGGTAATAAAAACGTTTGGAAAATAGATGATGGTGATGGTTACACAACACTGTGAATGCAATTTATGCCAATGAATTGTAAACTCAAAATCATGGAAATGGCAGCTGTGCATGGTGGCTCATGTCTGTAATCCCAGCACTTTGGGAGGCTGAGGCAGGCCTGAGGTCGGGAGTTTGAGACTGGCCTGACCAACATGGAGAAACCTCATCTCTACTACAAATACAAAATTAGCCGGGGGTGGTAGCACATGCCTGTAATCCCAGCTACTCAGGAGGATGAGGCAGGATAATCACTTAAATCCAGGAGGTGGAGGCTGTGGTGAGCTGAGATCACAGCATTGCACTCCAGACTGGGCAAGTAAAGTGAAACTCCGTAAAAAAAAAAAAAAAAGATGGAAATGGCAAGTTTTATATATATTTTCTACAATATAAAAGAATAAATCAGATGACTATATCATGTACATTTAATACTATTAAGTGTAAAAAAGAAAATATGTAGCACATAATCCTATTTTTATTTCATTTTAAAAAGGGATGGTACTTCATTTATAAACATATAGAAAAACACACAGAAAGATTCAAACTAGGCTGTTAACACTATTTGCCTAAAGGAGGAGGAGGAGCATTGAGAAAGATACAGGAGGGACATTAACTTTTCATCACCTCTTGTTTGTCTTCGTACAACGTGCATGCATTATGTCTGAAAAAATAACTTTAAAAATAAACCTAACCAAATCTCAAAGGGTAAGGTACCACACCCTTAACTCCTCCCAAAGCATAGTACCAAGGAAGCCAAAGTAACAAGGAAAGCTCTTCTGCCCTTCCCACCTTGAACAATGTGAGTCAGCTAGCATGATGAGTAACGAATAACAATCCTATTTCTCTTCTACAAGAAAAGAGGTGGGAGAAAAATTTCCCACTATCACCAGCTCATTGCCTAAGGCCTGAGCACCCTGGGAGAGGTGGGAAATGAAGTACTGTGGTCATGCAACAAAGCCTGAGCTCTTACCTATAAGTGCATAGGACAGGAACTTGTTGACAGAGGTAAGCGCCAGTCCAGTGATAGGGCCAGTGGTGTCTTCAGAGCGAATCACTTCCAGAAAAGGCCGAAGGAATACATTGGGCTCAATCTCAGACAGTTCTGCAGGAAAATAAACAGAAATGAAGAGATACCATCTAACAAAAAGCTAAACCCTGGAGAAAGGTCCTTCTTGTTTGTGCCATGAGGCTAAAGGTCTTTGTTGCTGGGTGATCTTCTTCCCTCTAGATTACCTGGAATCAAATCCCGGACACTGCATCATTGTATCTGTAAAGTTTTCAGTA
>NW_016107386.1:1700908-1719445 GCF_001604975.1 Cebus imitator
ATGATCTCCGCTTACTGCAAACCTCCATCTCCACCTCAAGCCCCTCAGCCTCCTCAGTAGCTGGGACTACAGGTGTCTGCCACCATGCCTGGCTAATTTTGTATTTTTAGTAGAGATGGGGTTTCACCATGTTGCCCAGGTTGGTCTTGAACTCCTGACCTCAAGCAGTGTGCCCACCTTGGCCTCCCAAAGTGCTGAGATTACAAGTGTGCGTCACCATGCCCGCCCCACAACATTGTCATAAAAAGTTAACAAATGGTTAAAATGGTAAATTTTGCATTATATGTATTTTATCACAATTTTTAAAAATGAATAATTCTTCAATATCATCAAATATTGTGAGTCAATTTTTCATGCCCATTTCACCACCCTCCCCTATGATATAAATAGGTAGCCTCAACTTGGGTAAAGCCAACATAACCCTTAAGTCCCAGAGTGGGCTTCTGTTTTTATGTTCTTTGCTGTTATGGTCAGGGTCACTTCTCTTAGAGAAAGAGTGCAGCATATTCCAGGAGGCTGAGAGGAAACCTTGAGGTGTATAGTCCCTTGTTGAAAAACTAGTTTAACAAGAACAAAAGTCTGAGCAGTCTCCCAGTCATGGAATGGAGGCAGTCTGTAATCTTAGAAGTTCCCAAACATTTTTTTTTTTTTTTTGCAGGGTGTAAGGTGAAGGGGAATATACTGATATCCAAGGACTAGAATGGAGTGGTAACTTTCATTTTACAGCTGCTTCAGACCTGAAATTACAGCTTCATATGTAGATGTTCTTCACATGTAGATATAATGTTACATTAAAGTTTAAATGTAGTAATTGAAGCTTTCAGTTGTAAGGAGAGCAACTAAATCTGCTCCTGGAAGTGACTTCATACACTACCCCTATAAATTTGCCAATAAAACCATCACTTACACCTTTTTGAACTTCATTTTCATTGTTTTATAATTAGTTTAAAATAAATTAGGTGATTCAATTCAGTCTGCTTATTATAACTATGACAGAACCATCCAAATCTTGGCAAAGTTGATTTCCAATCCTCTGAGTTCTGCCATCTTTTTTTTTTTTTTTTTCTAGCTTGTGCTGTGTATCCCAGTTGACATCCACCCTCTTTAAAAAAAATTTTTTTTTAGGTTATAATACATTTTATTTATTATTTTTTTAACTTTTATTTTAGGTCCAGGCATACATGTGCAGGTTTGTTATACGGGTGAACTCATGTAACAGGGCTTTGTTGTACAGATTATTTTGTCTCCCAGGTACTAAGCACAGTACCCAATAGTTATTTTTTCTGAAGTTCCCAATCATTTTCTAGCCTGTTTCCTGCCTAGAGTAACTGCTCTGAGATGAACGGGCAATTGATAATCTATTTTACAGATGAGAAAAGGCTCAGATAAGATACATGATTGCCCCCAAATCACACAAGTAATATGCAGAGCTGGGATTTGAATCCAGCCTATATGCCTATATGGTTCCAAAACTTGTAAAACCCATTCATCTGTTCTACCTGAATAGATGAAATTTTACTCCTGAATTTAGAAGATTCCATTCCAGGTCAAAGACTACTACACTGTACGTGCTCCCTATCCTACTATGGCCAGGATTTAATTTGTTTTTCTAGATTCTGCTGTGCTTTCATCTTTCAGAGAGACCAGCTCCCTAAAATGCTTCCTAAAGAGACTAAAAATGTTTAGGGATGTGATCTAGGTTGCCCCACCTTTAGAGACAAAAAGGAAGCAGGGTTTCCTAAGCACCTTCATTTTCATGCAAATGTAGGGGGCTGCCTACTCAATTCCTACCACCCCCACCCCCTTCCTGAGTAAACATTCCCTGGGCCCGGCTGCTCCTCAGATTAATGCTTTAATTAATTGGCAGATTGGGTAGCATTTTCCAAGCCTATCTGTACAGTGATCATATCAGCTGTAAAAAACCTGCTTCTCTTCCCCACTTCCCCACCTAGAGATGTAAAATTTACAGAAAAATCCTAGAGAAGAACGTGTGCATGTATGTGTAGCAGTGATGGTGGTGGAGGGTTGAGATACAAGGAATTTAAAGTATATGGAAAAACTGAAATACATAACATACTTTTAAAAAGCATATAAAAAATTTAAAGTTATCTAGTCTTGCTGCCTTAGGAACATGAATTATGTACAATTTGTTCTATTGTCTTAAAAGTGGCCATATATGGTGTATTTGACATATAAAAGTCTAGAGGAAAAACTCTGAGTATCAGGACAGGAACATATTTTCTGTGTTTTCATTTAGGTGCTACAACTATACTTGCTTCATGTCTTCCTTCACGTGAAAGAATAGGGCAGTTTTACATCTGGGGTCTCTACTTCTAGGGCGATGTGCATTCAACCTCTTTTTGTTAATTTGGTAAAATTCTTTTTTTTAAATGAATGACTCTATACAGCATGTAATTTTACAGCCAATTTTCAGATTGGCTTCCTTCATTCAAAATGGTGCCTTTGAAATTTGTCCAAGCTATTACATATAACAAAGCTTGTTCTTTTTAACTGCTGAGTAGTATTTATTGCCATATGTAACAAAGTTTCTTTATCCATCTACTGGTTGAAGGACATGTGGGATCTCCAGTTTGGGACAATTATGAATGTAGCTGCTATAAACATTCATGTATCAGCGTTTGTGTGAAGATAGGTTTCCACTTCCCTGGGGTAAGTACCTAGGGGTAGGATTTCTGGGTCAAAGGGTAAAGGTATGTTTAGCTTTACTGTCAATCTCTTTTCCAATGTCACTGTATCACTTTGTATTCCCACTAGCAATAAGAATTTTAGTTTCTCCACATCCTCTTCAGGACTTGATAGTGTTTTTACTGAAGTGATTCAAGTATGTAGGTAATAGTATCACTATGTGGTTTAAATTTGCATTTCTCTAATGACTAATTATGTTGAACATCTTTTCATGTACTTATTTGCCATTTGTATATTTTTTTGGGTGACATGTCTGTTCAAGTCTTTTATCCATTATTAAACTAAATTGTTTTCTTACTATTGCGTTTCGAGACTTCTTTATTCTGAATTCAAGTCCTTCAGTAGTGATACAATTATTTGTAAGTATTTTCTCCCAGTCTTAAGCTTATTTTTTTACTCTCTTAACATCTTTCATAAAACAGACATTTTTACTCTTGATGACGTCCAAATTACTGATATTTTATGGATTGTGTTTTGGTTTAATGTCTAAATTGACTCTGCCTAATTCCAGGTCACAAAGATTTCCACCCGCCCCCCCACCGTTTTCTCCTAAAAGGTTTACAGATTTATGTTTTTCACCTATGATCTATTTTAAGTTAATTTTTATATAAGGTATGAGGTTTAGATTGAGGCTCCTTTTTTCTTTGCCTAAGAATGTCCTACTCTTTCCAACATGTCACATTAAGTTGTCTTTGCACCTTGGTCAGAAATAAATTGACCAGGTCGGGCACTGGTGCCAACACTTTGGGAGACCGAGTTGGGTGGATCCCTTGAGTCTAGGAGTTCAAGACCAGCCTGGGCAACATAGAGAGACTGTCTCTATAGAAAATAATTGAAACAAACAACAACAATAACAATAAAAACAGGCATGGACCAGGAACAGTGGCTCATGCCTATAATCCCGGCACTTTAGGAGGCTGAGGTGGGTGGATCACCAGGTTGGTCAGGAGGCCAGCCTGGCAAACATGGTGAAACCCCAACTCTACCAAAAAATACAAAAATTAGCAGAGCATGGTGGCACGCACCGGTAGTCCCAGCTACTGGGGAGGCTGAGGTGGAAGAATAGCTTGAACACAGGAGTTAGAGGTTATGGGGAGCTGAGATTATGCCACTGCACTCCAGCCTGGGTGACAGAGCGAGATCCTATATTAAAAAAAAAAAAAAAAATTAACCAGGCATGATGGAACATGCCTGTAGTCCCAGTTGCTCAGGAGGCAGAGGCGGGAGGATTGCTTGAGCCTAGGAGGCTGAGGCTGCAGTGAGCTATGATCATACCACTGCACTCTAGCCTGGGTGACAAAGCGAGATCCTATTCCAAAAAATAAAAATTAAGATTAAAAATAAACTGGCCATACTTGTGTGAGTCTCTTCTGGGTTCTCTGTTCTGTTTCACTGCATGTGTCTAAGTCTGACAACACCACACTGTGTTAATTATTAGAGATATATACTAAGTCTTTGAGATGGATATATTAGAGATATATACTAAGTCTTTGAGATGGAGTCACATTCTGTCACCTAGGCTGGAATGCAGTGGCATGAACACGGCTCACTACAACCTCCGCCTCCCGGGTCTAAGCAATTCTTGTGCTTCAGCATCCCCAGTAGCTGGGATTACAGGCACACGCCACTTCGCCTAATTTTTGTATTTTCAGTAGTGATGGGGTTTCGTCATGTTGGCCAGGCTGGTCTCGAACTCCTGACCTCAGGTGATCTGTCTGCCTTGGCCTCCCAAGGTTCTGGGATTACAGGTGTGAGCCACTGCGCCTGGCCTATACTAAGTCTTAATAACAGTAGTATGATTCCTCTAACTTCATTTTATTTTCTCCCAGCATCACTCAGTGTTCCAATTCCTTTGCCTTTCCATTTGAGTTTAAGATAAACTTGCCTTGCTGGAAATTTGAAAGGAACTGCATTGAGCCTATAGATCAATTTGGGAAACACGACATCTTTGCTATGATATGCCAACCAATTCATGAACATGGTAAGTCTCTCCATTATTCAGATCTTGGTTTCTCTCATCACTGTATTGTAGTTTTTAGCATACAGATTTCATATATATTTAGTTAGATTTATACCTAAGTATTTAATTTCATTTGGAGTATTTGTAAATGGTATTGTGTGTAAATTTCAGTTTCTATATGTTCATTGTTAGTATACAAAAATGAGATTGATTTTTGTGTGCTGACCTTGTGTCCTGTAACCTTACTAAAGTCACTTATTAGTTCTAGGAGTTTGTTGGTTGATTCCTTGGGGTGTATATAATGCAGATAACATGATTTTATATATATGTGTGTGTAAATTGTGACATATATGTATATGTATATATATGTATATACATATATATAATTATGCTATCTGCAAATATGGACAATTTTATTTCATCCTTTCCAATTTATATGCCATTTATTTCCTTTTCTTGTTTTATTTTTACCAGCTAGGACCTTCAGTACTATAAAAGTAGACATCTTACCTTGTTGTTAATTTTAGGGTGAATACATTCAGTGTATCACTGTAAAGTATGATGTTAGCCATAAGTTTTTTGTAGATGTTCATTATCATTAATGGATGTTATATGTTGTTAAATGCCTTTTCTTTGTCAATTGATATGATTGTGTAGTTTCTCTTTTATTTATTTATTTATTTATTTGAGACAAGGTTTCACTCTGTCACCCATGCTGGAGTGCAGTGTTGTGATCATGGCTTACCGCAGCCTTGACCTCCAGGACTCAAGTGATCCTCAGCATCCTGAGTAGCTGGGTCTACAGGTGTGCCACCACACCCAATAATTTTTGCAGAGATGAGGTTTTGCCATGTTGACCAGGCTGGTCTTGAACTCCTGGGCTTAAGTGACTCACCCTCCTTGGCCTCCCTAAGTGCTGGGATTATAGGCATAAGCCACTGGGCCAGTCCTGGTTTTTCTTCTTTAGAATGTTAACATGAAAGACTGGATGATTTTCAGATATTGAATCAGCCTTGCATTCCTGGCATAAACCTCGCTTAGTCTTGGTCTATTATTCTTTTTATATATTGCTAGATTTGATTTGCCAGTCTTCTGCCTCTTAAGATGAAGAACTCAACATGGCATTGAAAGCCTTGGCAGATGCAGGAGTTATACCATACAGAGGCCAGGACAAAATATCATGGAGGACTCTCTGGAGGCTCTATGTGTAACCCTCACACAGCATATAATCCAGTCAATGGACTAGGGATCAGTAGTCTCACTCCTATCAATAGCCAGACATACGATACCCAAGACCTGCATCTGTCAAATTAGATAGTTGAAATTGGCAGGCCGCAGTGGCTCACACTTGTAATCTCAGCCCTTTGGGAGGCCCAGGCAGGTGGATCACTTGAGGTCGGGAGTTTGAGACCAGCCTGGCCAACAGAGTGAAACCGTGTCTCTATTAAAAAGACAAAAATATGAGCTTGGTGTGGTAGCACGTGCCTGTAATCCCAACTACTTTGGAGGCTAAGGCACGAGAATGGCTTGAACCTGGGAGGTGGAGGCTGCAACGAGCCGAGATTGCACCACTGCCCTCCAGCCTGGGTGACAAGAGGGACTCTGTTTCAGGGGGGAAAAAAAAAAAGGTATTTGTAATCTATTACTGCTAAGATATGTTCATTCCAGCACTTCCATTTTGTAAGTCAGTGCTTTATAGAAACCTACGGATGAAAAACTAGAAGGGCTAAACTTTTCAATAAGCCCACCAGGAACCTTCATTATCATGTCACTTCCCTACACCTTCGAAAAAAGAAAATCATGAAATACAAAGTTAACTTTCCCCAAAGAGTTTTGTCTAGGGAGAACAAGAGTTTTGTTCTCTAGTTTCAACTGTTGAGGGGAAGTTAAACTCCTAGCGGGGCATCACTAGTAAAGTTGGGTGTGTATGTATGTATGTACGTATGTATGTATGTATGTATGTGTGTATGTATATATTTATTTATTTATTTGAGATGGAGTCCTGGTCTGTTGCCCAGACTGGAGTGCAGTGGCACATCTTGGCTCATTGCAACCTCTGCCTCCAGGTTCAAACAATTCTCCTGCCTCAGCCTCCCAGGTAGTTGGGATTACAGGTGTGTACCACCATGCCCAGCTAATTTTTGTATTTTTAGTAGAGACAGGGTTTCTTCATGTTGTCCAGGCTGGTCTCAAACTCCACTCCTGACCTCAGGTGATCCACCTGCCTCAGTCTCCCAAAGTGCTGGGATTATAGGCATGAGCCACCATGTCCAGCCATAAGTAAGGATATTTCTGATTTAAGGGGCACCTTTCTGTAAACATGTAATTTTAAAACAAATTTGAATTTGTAATCCTGGTGAGATGTTCAGATAGTCCTCTAGAACAGTGCTTGTCAAATTATCTGTGGTGAAGAGCCAGTTTTTTTTTCTTTATGTCAATTCACTGTAGACCCATAATTTTATAAAATACAATGAATTACTAGAAAAATTTAAAAAACATAAAGTCCAATTTTTTATTACTAGAATCAACATACATGTAACTACTGTCACACTGTTATAAAATTTTTAAATGCTTTCAATTTCTGTATATATCTCTTGGTGTACTAAGAAGCAGTTTATAGACTGCATCAGTTTTCTAGGGAACTGTTACTCAGAGATTAAATGGTACCCTAGAAAAATAAGTCATAATTTTTGACTGATCATTCAGGAAAATCCTCCAAATCCTAGGATATTACAGCTAAAACAGGGCCTTAAAATAATTTATAATGAGGTAACTGAGATTTGGGGAAGTTAAGTAATTGGAACAAGTTAGTGTTAGAACCAGGACTAGTTGAGGGCACTAGGTAAAATCATGGGCTTTCGAGGGGGATTCAAATCCCAGTTCTGCAACTTAATAGCTATAAGTTACTTAAATGTTCTAGGTCTCTAATTTTATTACTTGTAAAATGGGTATTAGATAATTTAAATAAATTACATTTAAAATAAGTAATAATAGCAACTAACATTCATTGAGCATATACTATGTGCCAGGCATGGTATTAAGCAATTTACACACATTATCTCATTTGATGCATGTAAACACTTGGTACAATGCATGGAATAAAGTGTAAAATAAATATAACTAAGATATTGTTCTAGTTTTTAGCTCTAGAGTCACAGCAGTCCAGTGTTCGCTATATTGTATACTAGTTCATTTCTTAAGATTTAAGTAAATATCAAAAAAAAAATTCTACCTTTGACTCATAAACCATAAAAGGAATTCAAGTTAAGGATAAATACCGAGATAACAAGTGGCTGTTGTTTACGGTGCAATTTGGGATGGCACTTTTAATTTCTGAGGGCTCCAGCTTTCTCCAACGTGTCAGAGAAAGACAGGCTTCCTTTTTAAAATGAATTATTAAAGTACTCATCCTCATCTTAGAAGAGTTAACAGTAACAGCAGCAACTAACAGTTATTACCTGTGCCATGCCATGTGCTATGCACTTTACGTATCTTCACTCTTCATAATTATCCCCACTTTGAAGATGAAAATGAGGCTTAGAGATGTCTCCACCAGCTAAGATCATACAATTAGCTAGTGTTGGAACTGGGAATCAAATCTAGGTCCATCTGATTCCAAAAGCTCTGCTCATAGCCATCCGACTTTACTGCTTCCTATGAGGCTAGAACAGAAAGGTTTCTGGTATCCTATCTCCCAGTTCAGCTTAGCTGGGGACTGAGATTCAATTGTTTGGATCTTCTCCAGAAGAGTGAGAAGAACTGCCTGAGTCCTTCAGGAGAAAAGTGCCATGATTCTGCTCATAGTAAGCAGGCTGAACAATTTCACAACCAAGGAGACATCCGACACCTCAGCCAAGCCGCCAAAATTCCCGCCCTGGAAGGCTGTCAACCTCAAGGCACAAACAGTCCAGTAAACACAGAGTGCAGATTAGGTAGAGGGGTGCTCTGAAGGTGACTAGTCCATGTTCTAAGATGAACCAGTCATCTGGGGGAAAAAGGGTACAAGGAAGGGAAATCTAACCCCTTAGTGGAGAAGGAACGCTTGGAAATCCTTCTAGAATCAAATCCAGGTCCAATTTCTGGACTGTCAGTAACAAATTACAATAAGAATTATTAAATTATTTCTGGAGAGGCTCGTGAGCCACTTCAACCCAAAGCAAAGTGAAGCCCTTTGGAGATGTCTTGGCGGTGTTCTGCTCATACTGCGTTCAATACGACTGGGCAGGCTGCTTCAATCCCTATATTATGACATTAAAACAAAAGTGTCAGTGTGGCCCAATGTCAGTCTGAGAATCTGCAGATGTCCCCCAATTCTCCTGTCTTCTCAAATGATGAGGTGACCTGTCCAAAAGGGGGTTGAATCTTGACATTGTTTTCTCTTCTCATGTCAGAGCTACTACCCTCTCTGATAATCTATGTCAAAGGCCTCAACATGTGGCCTGAAGCACTGCCCTTGGACAAAACAGAACACTCTCCTAAGCTACAAGGGAACAGCCACCATCCTCCCAGGAGGCTGTGTTCTCCAGGCCACAGCAGCCTTTTCTCATTTGGCCAGCATTGGGCTGGCACATTCCTGAGCCAAAATGCACACATAAGCTGCTTTCCCTGGTAGCGAAGCTCTTCACTCCTGAGTGACTCTTATCAGGGGCAGTTGGGCATTCTCAATTGGATTACGCTGACAAGGAAAAAGGCCTGCAGTATGTTATTTCAACACCATTTGGCTTCAGAAATGCCTGTCTCGACCTTTTTGCCCTCAGAGCCTACTTCTCTCTTCTTGCTTTCTAGAGGGTCACCAGCCTGCTCCCATGCTTGTTCTTTACCCTGCAAATATTGGCCCATGTTCCTGAAGACAGAATGCCATCATTCACAAGATGGATCATGTATAACAGACTAATAAATCACAGCATGATAAAAAAAGAAATCTAGTTCATTTACCCCTCTAACATTTCTGTATCCAGAGACAGACAACAAAAGCTTTTTGGTTTTAGGCTTTTGTGTCTATGTCTGTACATTCCATTTTAGCAGAAAGTGTTAGGTCTCATATGCTACTTTTCTGACTATGCTATATAACCCAGGTATATACTTCTTGCAAAAGTCAAGACTGACAGTGGTCTACAAAAATTGCTGATGTACGGTAAGCTCAGTAGGAAGGAGCTGTGTTCTTTTTGGTCACTAGAGGATATCAAGAATAGTGGTCCAGGCCAGGTGTGGTGGCCTACACCTATAATTCCAGCACTTTGGGAGTCTGAGGCAGGAGAATCACTTGTGCCCAGTAGTTCGACACTAGCCAGGGCAACATAGTGAGACTTCATCTGTACAAAATATGAAAAAATTAGCCAGGCATGGTGGTGTGCACTTGTGGTCCTGGCTACTTGGGAAACTGAGGTGAGCTTTGATTGTACCACTGTACTCCAGCCTGAGCAACAGAGTGAAACTCTGTTTCAAAAAAGAAGAAAAAAAAAGGGAGGGGTAGTGGTCCAAAGAATGATCAAAGCTAAACTTTGGCAAAGCCAGACGCCTCTGGAATAACTGCCACACCTCTTGTACCTTTGTTTATCAGCTTCAAAGTTTTCCAGACCTGTGAATGGACAGGTGGGAATTTAGACTGGTTTTAGGAACTGATTCCAGAAAACACTGTCAAAAGGCAGGTCCCATAGCTGTATTTCCTAGCCTAGGCTTAAGGGTCAAACCCAGACAGGCCTTTGCAACCCTGCCCTATACAACAGGGGATATGAAATAAAGAAATGCACTAGGCCCAATTCTGGTTCTGTCATTAACTGTGTGACCTTGGGCAAAAACACTTCACTTCTCTGGGCCATAGTTTCCTCATCCATTGGGATTTCCTTGGGAAGGTGGTGGTGGTGATAGTAATTTAATTAGATTCTTTAAAGCCCCTTTAGGTCCCTAAAACTTATGATTCTAAATGCAAAGTACCATTTGGGAGTAAATGCACACAAATGCAGACAGTCTAGCCTAGAAGGAAGGCAAGTCCTGTTTGTTTGTCTAAGATCTTGAAATGGCTCTTTTCTCAGCTATCACACAACAGTTTCTCAGATCTGTTTCCTTTTATCAAACAAATTCTCAGCTTCTCAGGTTGCTTTTAGCCTTAAGGGGTTATTTTCTTTGACATTATGATTTTTAAGAGACAATGTATGATTATGGCTTAATCACTGCTGCATCCAGGTAAAAGGAGGATCCACAGGTTCACTTAGGGCCAGCAGTAAAAGATAATGGTACCAGCCACTTACATTAAAAAAGGCAAATTAGGCCAGGGGTGGTGGCTTACACCTGTCATCCCAGCACTTTGGGAGGCCAAGGTGGGCAGATCACTTGAGGTCAGGAGTTAGATACCAACCAGCCTGGACAACATGGTGAAATCCTATCTCTACAGAAAAGTATAAAAATCAGTTGGGCACGGTGGTGCGCACCTGTAATCCCAGCTACTCTGGTAGCTGAGACATGAGAATCGCTTGAGCCTGGGAGGCAGCGATTGCAGTGAGCTAAAATCGTACCATTTGTACTCCAGCCTGGGTGACAGAGAAAGACTGTCCCAAAACAAACAAACAAAAAAGGCAAATTACAGTTGACCCTCTGTATCTGTGGATCCAACATCAGTGTATACAATCAACCATGGATCAAAAATATTCAGGAAAAAAATAAATGAATGGTTGCATCTGTACTGAACATCTACAAAGTTAAAAGTTTTTTCCTTATCATTATTCCCTAAATATGGTATAACTATTTACATAGTATTTATATTGAGTTAGGCATTATAAGTAATCTAGAGATGATTTAAAGTACATGGGAAGGCCAGGTGTGGTGGCTCACTCCTGTAATCCCAGCACTTTGGGAGGCTGAGGCCCACGGATTACCTGAGGTCAGGAGTTCGAGACCAGCCTGGCCAACATAGTGAAACCCTATCTCTACTAAAAATACAAAAATTAGCCAGGCATGGTGGCAGACACTTGTAATCCCAGCTATTTGGGAGGTTGAGGCAGGAGAATCGCTTGAACACAGGAGGCAGAGGTTGCAGTGAGCCGAGATCATGCCACTGTACTCTAGCCTGGGTGACAGAGTGAGACTCTGTCTCAAAAAAAAAAAAAAAAGAAAAGAAAAGAAAGAAAAGAAGAAAATTAGCCATGTGTGGTGGCATGCACCTGTAGTCCCAGCTACTAGGGCGGCTGAAGTGGGGGGTGGATCGTTTGAGCGCAGGGATGTCATGGCTACAGTGAGCCGTGATGGCATCTCTGCATGCCAGTCTGGGCGACAGAGTGAGGCCCTGTCTAAAAAAACAAACAACAACAAAACAAACCCTTAGGAAAGTATTCACTTTTCAGGCTGATCAATCCCTCAAAGGCCAACCCAACCTGTTTTACTTCTCTCTCTCTCTCTCTTGCCCAGGCTGGGTTTTTTTGTTTGTTTTTGGTTGGTTGGTTGTTTTTGAGGCAGAGTCGCCCTCTGTAGCCCAGGCTGGAATGCAGTGGTGCGATCTCGGCTCACTGCAACCTTGGCCTCCCAGGTCCAAGCAATTCTCCTGCCTCAGCCTTCCGAGTAGCTGGGACTACAGGTGCGCACTACCACGCCTGACTAATTTTTTGTGTTTTTAATAGAGACAGGGTTTCACTGTGTTAGCCAGGAGGGTCTCAATCTCCAGACCTGGTGATCTACCCACCTCGGCCTCCCAAAGCACTGGGATTATAGGCGTGAGCCACCGTGCCTGGCCCAGGCTGGTCTTAAACTCCTGGGCTCAAGCAATCTACCTGCCTTGGCCCTCAAATTGATAGGACTACAGGCATGAGACACCGTGCCCAGCCCCAATCTGTTTTTATGAATCAAAACCCTAAACCTTAACTCTCTGATTAAACACGAGCAATTCTTGAATGTATATACCTTGGGGTTACACTTAAAGCCTGAAAACCCCAGGGATTAGAAATCATAATTTTATATTTTCTCCTAAACTGTCATTGATAAGTTCTTTGTGGAACATCATGTTCATGAGGCCCCAACCTAACCCAGAGATTACATAAGAACTTCTTCTCCCTAGATATCTGGTACAAAAAGGTTCAAGATGACCAAGACAGAAAATTGTTTTTGCCATCTATATATGCTCTCTGGCTTGAACACTTTTGTCAGGACCTTGCCCCCATCTCAATCCCTACAGCAGCTCAACCTCTACTTAGAGGGAGGATAGGAAGAGAATGTATTTTTTCAGGGTTGAAATCCCTAACAGCATATGTATCCCACAGCAGGCTGCTTTCGTAAATCTCTGCTCCTGAAATCGTCATTTTTGTCATTGTCTCCTTGCTGGGTGAGGCTATCCTGGTCTGCCTGAGGTCAGATTTAGCCTCCACTTTCAAAAGATAAGACAAGCACTTAAAGGCAGCACACACATGGGAAAATAGTTTATTGTATGATTTTGTCCAATATGATGTATGAATCCTGATTGGAAGAGGAATGAGTTTCCTACCCTGGGCATTCCGGCTAAATAGCCAGGTTAACTTGCTGCTAAGGAGCTGCTATCTAACACCCTTACAAGAATCCCATTTTATTGCCAGAACAACCACCTTAATTTGCCTCAGACATCAGCAACAGCTATATTATATTATATTATTATTATTATTATTATTATTATTATTATTTTGAGACAAAGTTTCACTCTTGTCACCCAGGTTGGAGTGCAATGGTGTGATTTCAGCTCACTGAAACCTCTGGCTGCTGGGTTCAAGAGATTCTCCTGCCTCAGCCTCCTGATTAGCTGGGATTACAGGTGCATGCCACTACACTCTGCTAATTTTTGTATTTTTAGTAGAGATGGGGTTTTGCCATGTTGGCCAGGCTGGTTTTGAACTCCTGACCTGAGGTGATCTGCCTGCCTCAGCCTCCCAAAGTGCTGGGATTACAGGCATGAGCCACCATGCCCGGCCAGCTACATTATATTATTATACATAATTACCATATATAGATTATTTTATCCTCCCAATAACTCTGGGAAATAGTGTTACTATCCTCACTTTACAGATAAGGACATCAAGGCTCTAAGAGGTTAAGTGACTTACCCAAGGACACACAATAAGTGGAAGAGATAAAATTTGAATCCAGGTCTATTGTGACTCCAAAGCCACTGTATTATACTCTTCAGTATTATACCGTGCTATGGTATAGGGGGTATTTGTTTGTTTTTTTTTAAGACAGAGTCTTGCTCTGTTGCTCAGGCTGGAATGCAATAGTGCCATTATAGCTCACCGCAAACTCAAACTCGTAGGCTCAAAAGCAATCCTTCTGCCTCAGACTCCTGAGTGGCTAAGACTACCAGCATGTGCCACCACACCCAGCTAATTTTTTTTTTTTTTTTTTGAGACGGAGTTTCACTCTTGTTACCCAGGCTGGAGTGCAATGGCGCGATCTCGGCTCACAGCAACCTCCACCTCCTGGGTTCAGGCAATTCTCCTGCCTCAACCTCCTCAATAGCTGGGATTACAGGCATGCGCCACCATGCCCAGCTAATGTTTTGTATTTTTAGTAGAGACGGGGTTTCACCATGTTGACCAGGATGGTCTCGATCTCTTGACCTCGTGATCCACCCGCCTCGGCCTCCCAAAGTGCTGGGATTACAGGCTTGAGCCACCGCGCCCGGCCAAATTTTTAAAATATTTTGTAGATATGGGGTCTTGCCATGTTGTCCAGGCTGGTTTTGAACTCCTAACCTCAAATGATCCTCCTGCTTCAGCCTCCCAAAGTGCTGGGATTATAGGTGTAAGCCACCATGCCTGGCCTATTGTATAAATTTACTACTAGATATGTTAACTGCATGACTTGGATGACAAATACAAATTTAAAACTCAACCATCCTAAATTGAAGTTTCTTCTGCACCTCTCCTTCTCCTAACCAGTAGCTAAACATTGTTAGTTATTGACTGTAGTACTGCCATACAAATTAAGTATCAGGTTTACCTAGGTTCCCTCCTAATCCAAACAGGGAGAGTGAGGCCCCTTTAACAAGGCTGGCAGGGATAAATGAGGCCCACAGGGACTGACCTCAATCATATCTCAGAGGCCCGAGGACAGACTGATCCATCTGTCTTACTGAGAGCACAAGTTTGAAGCATATCAACCCTAAATACTTGTTCTCTTCTTTCTAGAGGAAATTGGCACATATTGAAAGGAAAACAATTCAGTTATAACATACAAACCAGAGCTACTGTGGCCCTTCACTCTGCTTTGTTGTTTTCTGCATGCACTGTATAAGACCCAACTTAAGCAGGCAATTTGAAAGCTCAGGAGAAATTAAAAACTTCTGTTGGTGTACTTGACAACAGAACAATTCACCCCAGCTTTATGGAGTCATTACACTTGGAGCAGCTTTTTCAATCCAAATTCCTTTCATAGTCTAGTAAAAAAATTTCATTGTTCAACGCAGCAAGAAGAGAAGACAATTACAGGTTTATTATCAATTATCACCATGTTAGGTCTTCTCTAGTGGCCTTGAAGGAGACAAAGAGGAAATTAAAAAGAACTAAATTCTGAACTGACATCAGCCAAGTCTACAGGTGATGAAAAAGCCTGAAGAGATAATAGTCAAAGCTCCTGGAGAAGAATCAGAGAATCCCCCATCTCAATTACAGGACTGCTAAGTAAACTTTCCCTATCTCTTCATTGCACAGTACCTTACTTATTCACTTTTTCTCAAGAGCTGGAAATAGTTATAACAGCAACATGTCATAAATTATTAGCGACACCAAAACTAAGGGGTCTTTTTTTTTTTTTGAGACACGGTCTCGCTCTGTCACCCCAGCTGGAGTACAGTGGCGAGATCTTGGCTCACTGCAACCTCAGAAGCGATCCTTCCACTTCAGCCTCCGGAGTAGCTGGGACCTACAGGCATGTGCCACCACGCTTGACTAATTTAAAAAATTTTTTCTTTATAGAGATGAGGTCTTGCTATATTGCCCAGGCTGGTTTCAAACTCCTGGGCTCAAGTGATCCTCCTGCATTGGCCTCCCAAAGTGCTGGGATTACAGGCATGAGCCATCATGCCCAGCCAGATTAAGAAGTCTTTATGCTGCTTTAGGCACCCTCGTGCTAAAGGGTGGCTAGCCCTTATCATCAAGAATTTTATGGTAAGGGATATTTCCTATTTTACTGATGAGGAAAACCAAGGCATCAAAAATAGATGGAGCTAGGAAGAGTACTCTAATTGCTTGCCACTGCTGTCTCTAGGCATGTCTGTGAGCTGGACAGTAAACAAATAAAGTTTATGGGAGGAGCGGTACCCTGAAAAGTCACACCTTATTTGCTCTGAAGGGTGCTGATAGAACCTTTAAGACAGCTGAATCTGGAGGAGCAATCCTGAAAGGGTTGGAAAACAACTTCACAAAACATGAGACAGAAGCTGGGCCTAGCCAACACCTGTTTCCCCAACACTGTCTGTCTTTCTGTCTCTTGTTTTATCCCAACTGCACACTTAATACAATACAAAAGCTCCATTATTCTGGTAAAGTTGCATTCCAGCACAGAGTGCAGAGTTAATGTTTTTTACAGCCACATGCCTCCTTGTGATGGATGACCACTTTATAAAAAAATACTTTATGCTCAATCAACTTACAAATAATGGATATTCCACTACATGGCATTTAAAACATAACCAAATTCAGAAAAATCCAGAAAGAAATAATAGAAACAAGAATGATTCCTAGAAAGAGAGGAGGGCTGCAAGAGAATCCTCTGTAAGTCCTTCACTCCTAAAGAATGTATCCATCGTCTTACTGAAGGATATTTGAGTTGCTTCCAGTTTTTGACTATTACTGCTATATACATTCCTATACAAGTATTTTTGCAAACATGCTCGTTTCTCTTGACTAAATACCTAAGAGTGAAACTGCTCAGCCACAGGGTAGACATATGTTGAACTTTAAAAGAAACAGTTCTTCAATGTCGATGTACATCCTTCCCCTTCCCGCCAGCTCTATATTTTCCTCCCCTAAGGGCCTAGGTTCTTTAAGTTGAGGATTTGGCAGGAGAGAAGAAGCCACATCATGAGGATCTCTGCTGCCAGAGCACAGTGGCCTGAACTGGACACTTAAAAAGCTGAAACAGGTGTTTGAAACCCTACTCCTGCCTCCTTATTTGGTGCCAGCCCCCTGAGAGGTTAAGGCTTGGCCAGTAGAATTTGGCTCATCTAATGGATGCCGATTAGGGACTTTTACAGGACATAGCTACATAAGAGTGTATATGCTGTGACCTGGTACATATAAAGCAGATAAGTGAACATCTTCAACTTAAGGAAGGGGGCCTCTGGTGGCTCAAATGCTCTTGAGCAGAGGGTAGTCAGGCTATGTGCCAGATGAAAGCCCTTCTCTAACCTCTACCTTTTCTCCTTATACATCCTTACAATTGACTATCACTCAGAAAAACAAAACAGAAAAAAAAAACTAAGTACAACCATAGTAATAGACAAGTAAGACAGACATTTAGTTCCAGAGCTGCCAATACTCTGTTATGAGGCCTTGCATGACATGACCTTTTCTGAGCCACAGTAATTTCCCTATAAAATAGACCAGGTGACCTCTACCTTTCATTTTAGCTCTAACACTGTATGATTTTAAAACTCAAAAGTGTAGGCCAGGCATGGTGGCTTATGCCTGTAATCCCAGCACTTTGGGAGGCTGAGGCAAGTGGATCACTTGAGGTCAGGAGTTCAAGACCAGCCTGGCCAACATGGCAAAACCCCATCTCTACTAAAAATATAAAAATTAGCCAGGCATGGTGGCACGTGCCTGTAATCCCAACTACTTGGGAGGCTGAGGCACGAGAATTGCTTGAACCCGGGAGGCAGAGGCTGGAGTGAGCTGAGATTGTGCCACTGCACTCCAGCCTGGGTGACAGAGTGAGACTGTATCTTAAAACAAACAAACAAACAAACAAACAAACAAAAAACACAAGTTCAGGGGCCTCCAGAATGAAATGGGAAAGGCAAGTCCTATAGTCCTTCTCAGCATTTTTTTTTTTTGAGACGGAGTCTTGCTCTGTCACCCAAGCTGGAGTGCAGTGGCGCGATCTCAGCTCACTGCAACCTCCATCTCCTGGGTTCAAGCAATTTTCCTGCCTCAGCCTCACGAGTAGCTGGCACACACCACCACACCCAGCTATTTTTTGCATTTTTAGTAGACACAGGGTTTCACTATGTTGGCCAGGCTGGTCTTGAACTCCTGACCTCAGGTAATCAGCTGGACTTGGCCTCCCAAAGTGCTGGGATTACAGCCGTTAGCCACAATGCCTGGCCCCTCTCAGCATTCTTATAGAGACTTGTCCTTTAGCTTAATGAGGATCCCAAGAGGGATTCTGCCTATCTTGTGAAATAACTACTCCCCCTAACACTTAGGGAATTAGATTCAGGGAGAAAGGCAATAAACTTTAGTGAAAAGCTGCTACCATGGCAAACACCCAAAATGACATGGCATAAAAGAAGAGTAGAAAGCCTAAGAATCCAGAGGTGAAGACCAGAGAAGAAAACAATCATATACTGAGTACATACTGTGGATGAGGTATGCATTGTACTAGGCACCCTGCACACATCAGCTCATGTGATTCTCACAAGAATAATAAGCCGAGTTTTTATATTCATTTTGCAGATGAAAAAATGGAGATTCAAAAAGATCAGCCAAGAGCAGTGGCTCACGCCTGTAATCCCAGCACTTTGGGAGACCAAGGTGACAAGCCACTTGAGGTCAAGAGTTTGAGACCAGGCCGGGCGCGGTGGCTCACGCCTGTAATCCCAGCACTTTGGGAGGCCGAGGTGGGTGGATCACGAGGTCAAGAGATCGACATCCTGGTCAACATGGTGAAACCCCGTCTCTACTAAAAATACAAAATAT
>NW_016107386.1:1719594-1726080 GCF_001604975.1 Cebus imitator
AAAAGAGTTTGAGACCAGCCTGGCCAACATGGTGAAACCCTATCTCTACTAAAAAACACAAAAATTAGCCTGGTGTGGCGGTGGGCACTTGTAATCCCAGCTGTAGGGAAGCTGAGGCAGGAGAATCGCTTGAACCTGGAAGGTGGAGGTTGCAGTGAGCCGAGATCGTACCACTGCACTCCAGCCTGGACGACAGAGCAAAACTCCCTCTCAAATAATAAAAAAAAAAGATCAAGTAACTGTCACCAATGACTGCCCAAGACCACCCAATGGTAGAGATGGGATATGAACCCAGGTCTATTAAACTCCAAAGTCTACGTCTTTTTCCACAATCATTTAGCAAGAAATAAGTTGGAGATCCTAGATCCCAAAGAAGCTTGTTAAAAGCCTGGCATTTTCTCCTTCTTACAAATAACTCATTTCATATTTCTCGGGTAGCCCCTGGCATTCCCTACACAGAAGAAAGGGTTAAACCTACAGTTAGGAAGAGGAAATTCCCTGGAAAATTGAAGCACATGCTGTGGCTCTGACTAAATTTCACACCCATTCTGTTGAGCAACATCCATAGTGTGTGAGAAAAGATTCCAGCCCTGCCCCCATCCTTTATGCATTCCATCACCTGCTGCTTTCCTTCAGACTAAGGGGAGGGAGTGGAAGGGAGAAAGACTATACATCTTTGCTTGTTGCGTATTTAAGCCAGAGGTTAGCAAACTCAGGGTAGGAAAATGTATTACGTGAAAAAAGAAAAGGAATAATACTCCCTTTTTTCTACTTGCACCAGTGTAAGAGAGGGTTCTTATGATAAACCACAATGAGGGAAGGGATTGGATTTATGCTGGGGAAAAGAGGGGGCGCCTAGCCTTCCTGGGAAGTAGGCAGGCAGGATTCAGGAGAACAAGGCCAATTTACACCTGTGCCTTGTCTGGTATTTCATGCTCAAGTGAACTCTGTATTTCTGTCCATAAAAGTTAAACCTCATCCAGGAAAACAAAGAGGAAGACGGAAACGTAAAAAAAAAAGTCTTCCCTTGCTACCCCCTTCAACCAGATTCCTGCTTATGACAATAAATATAGTTATTTGGTACTGAAATTTGACTGGCTAAAACACGCTTTTAAGAACTTAGTCTACATTAAAGTCTAGGGTAGCTACCTGGAATAAAAGAAAAAAAGGAAGAAGACAAGGACCAATGAACAAATGCCATTATGGCAGTTAATCTCCAAAGGCAGTTCCTTACAATGCCACCCCTCACATGTTCCTCCTCCAGTCAAGAGGTGGAGCTTGTGTCTGCTCCCCTTGAATCTCGTCAGTGGCTGCTTTGACAAATACAATGCAGAGAAAATGACAGCCTGGGACTTCCATGCCCAGGCACTAAAAAGGCTTTGAAGCTTCTTTTTTTTCTCCCCCATTTTGGAGATCTAAACTGCCATGTACACAGTCTAAGCTACCCTGAAGGAGAACAAGGTCATGAGGAAAAGCCCTGGAGACCGAGGTATCATGTCAAAGGAAGCCACATGGTGCCAGACGTCCAAACCACAGCCGCAGCTGACTGCAACCACAGGAGAGACTGTTAGAAGAGGTGTTCAGCTGGGCCCTAGACAACCCACAAAATTGTGAGATATAATAAAATGGTTGTTGTTTTAAGCCACAAAGTTCAGCAGTGGTTTGTTATGTAGCAATAGATCATTGAAAAAGCTGGTTCTTCTTCTTCTTCTTCTTCTTATTATTATTATTATTATTATTATTTTGAGACAGAGTCTTGCTCTGTCACCCGGGCTGGAGTCAGTGGTGTGATCTCGGCTCACTGCAACCTCTGCTTCCTGGGTTCAAGTGATTCTCGTTGAAACAGCTGGCTCTTATTAAAAATGAAGCTAACTTGGGAAGCTGGGACTATAGGCATGCACTACCATGCTTAACTTTTTTTTTTTTTTTTGGTAGAGATGAAGTCTCACTATGTTGCCCAGGCTGGTCTTGAACTCTTGGACTCAAGAGATCCTCCTGCCTTGGCCTTCCAAAGTGCTAGAATTACAGGCATGAGCCACCACATGTAATGAGAACTACTACTGCTAGTATTTTGTCATGGGTATGTAACATAAACTATATTACAGGAATACAGAAAAACTTAACCAATTTTAGGTGAGATAAAAGGAATTTATAGTGGGGAGAAATCCCATCTCGTTTAGCAATTGGACATTACAAATATTTAGCAATAACCCCAACAAGAAATGGACATAAACTGGGGAAAGAAGAATTTACAAACTTTGTCAAGGTCACCAGAGAAGTCTTGACTAAATGGAGAAGCCCTAACATGTTTCTGGTTGGTGGGGGTCAAATATATTACAAAGAAGTCAATTCTCTCCATATGAATTTACATTTTTGAATCAAAATCCTAATGGGACTTTCAAAAACAACTTGAATAAGTGACTCTGTACTTCATGTGAAAGAAGAACCAGATGAGGATAGCCAGAATATTTTTTCAAACAACTAATGAGGCCAGGCATGCTGGCCTAGCCTTCTTGGAAAGTAGCACTGTGGGAAGCTGAGGTGGTGGATTGCTTAAACCCAGGAGTTCCAAACCAGCTAGGTCAATATGGTGAAACACTGTCTCTACAAAAATTACAAAAAATTAGCTGGGCATGGTGTTGCAGGCCTGTAGTCCCAGCTACTCTGGAGGCTGAGTTGGGAGGATTGCTTGAGCCCAGGAAGTTGAGGCTGCAGTGAGCTGTGACTAAGCCATTGTACTCCAGCCTGGGTGACAGAGCAAGACCTTGTCTCAAAAACAAACAGTGCAGTGGCTCACTCATATTTGTAATCCTGGCACTTTGGGAGGCCAAGGCAGATGAATCACTTGAGCTCAGGAGTTTAAGACCAACTTGGGCAACATGGCAAAACCCCATCTCTACAAAAAAATACAAAAAATTAGCCAGGTGTGGTGGCACACACCTGTGGTCCCAGCTACTTGGAAGGCTGAGACAGGAGTATTGCTTGAGCCCAGGAGGCAGAGGTTGCAATGAGCTCAGACTGTGCCATTGCACTCCAGCCTGGGTAGCAGAGCGAGACTCTGTCTTAAAACAAAAACAAACAAACAAAAAACTAATTTAAGGAAGTCTGTAGTATCATTTTAAAATGTCTTACAATCCTATAACAAATAAACCAATATACTACTGGCAAAAGAATAGGTAGGAAAATATGCAGTATATATGATAAAGATTATTCAATATATGTGATAATTATTAGGTGGGAAAAGTTAAATTCCTATTTCAGTCCACTTGATAGAATAAATTATATTGATTAAAGAAAGATGCTAATTAATACTTATGAATATCAACTTTGTGCCAGTCACCAGGCTACATAATAGATACATGATGGGGAACAATGCAACACACTCCTTGTCCTCATGGAGTTTCCTGTGTAGTGGGAAAGACATTAGGCAAGGGATTCACATAATTAATAATTATAATTGTGACTTATTGTAAATTATAACTTTAACACTAATTTTAAGTATATGAAGGAGAAGTACAAGGTGCTCAGAGTGTTTGAGAATTAAATATAGGCTGGGCATGGTGGTTCATGCCTGTAATCCCAGCACTTTAGGAGGCCAAGGTGAGTGGATCGCTTGAGGTAAGGAGTTCAAGATCAGCATGGCCAACATGGTGAAACCTGTCTCTACTAAAAATACAAAAATTAGCCGGGTACGGCGGTGCACGCTTATAATCCCGTTTACTTGGGAGTCTGATGCACGAGAATCGCTTGAACCCGGGAGGTGGAAGTTGTAGTGAGCCAACATCGCACCACTGCACTCCAGCCTGGGCGACAGAGTGAGACTCCATCTCAATAAAATAAAATAAAATAAATATAAAAACTAAAATATATAGAATAAAATGACCTTGAGGTGAAAAGAAAACTGTCTGCGATTCATTAACAGATTGCTTCTCAGTCTTTTGGCTAAGATCAAGTATAGATTCATTAACAGATTCTTAGCAGAAGAAAAGGAAATATAAGCAGAGCGGAAAAGGCTGAATACCAAGGGCCTTTAGAAGGAAGTACCAATAAGAAACAAGCTTCTGAAATGGAGGCACCAGATAGAAGGTGAGACATGGAACAGAAAACAACGGGACTAACTGAGAAAACAGAAAAAATAAAGGAGGGGAAAATTATTGAGGAACTCATATGAGATCATCTCCCAAAATCAAATGATATGATTTTGCAGATCAAAAGTACCCTAAATAAGAACCTAGCAGGATAACTAAAAGAGACCCACATCAAATGTTTCAGAACACTGGGGATAAAGAGACTGTAAAAACTCCGGTTTAAATATAAAGTACTGAGATTCAATATGGCATCAGACTACTCAAGATCAACACGGGAAATTAGAAGACAAAAAAAGCAGAGCTATCAAATTCTGAAGGAAAATGATTTCCAAACTAGAATTCTATACCCGGTTAAACCTTCAATTAGTGTCAGTATTAGAACAAAAAGATAGCTTCACATACATGATGTCTAAAAAAACATACATCCCAGGTGTCCTTTCCTAGAAGCTAACTGGATACATGATGACTTTTTCTTAAAAACAAAAACAAGGCCGGGCGCGGTGGCTCAAGCCTGTAATCCCAGCACTTTGGAAGGCTGAGGCAGGTGGATCACGAGGTCAAGAGATCGAGACCATCCTGGTCAACATGGTGAAACCCCGTCTCTACTAAAAATACAAAAAATTAGCTGGGCATGGTGGCGTGTGCCTGTAATCCCAGCTACTCAGGAGGCTGAGGTAGGAGAATTGCCTGAACCCAGGAGGCGGAGGTTGCGGTGAGCCGAGATCGTGCCATTGCACTCCAGCCTGGGTAACATGAGTGAAACTCCGTCTCAAAAAAAAAAAAACACATGAGACAGTAAATCAAGAAAGAAATGGGCCAGGTGTAGTGGTTCACATCCGTAATCCCAGCACTTTGGGAGGCCAAGGTAGGTAGATTACCTGAAGTCAGGAGTTCGAGACCAGGCTGGCCAACAAAGTGAAACCTGTTTCTACTAAAAGTACAAAAATTAGCTGGGCATGGTGGTGGGCGCCTGTGATCCCAGCTACTTGGGAGGCTGAGGCAGGGAAATTGCTTGAACTTGGGAGACAGAGGTTGCAGTGAGCAGAGATCACACCACCACACTCCAGCCTGGGCGACATGAGTAAAACTCCATCTCAGAAAAGAAAAGAAAAGAAAGAAATGGACATAGCATAACTAAGAAAAAGGAGATCTAGAGAAAAGTGAAGGGAAGTTCCAGAAGGACAGCTGTGCCTGAGGTCTAGACAGTAACCAATACAGAATGGAAGAAGAGAACGGGATGCTCTGAGGAGTTTCTAGGAACAGATAAAAATGGAAGAGAAGAGCTGTATGTTTGACCATGTGGAAAAATAATATTCAGTTTTTGAAACTGTTGTAGAATTTGAGAAGAAACAGTAATAGGAACAGAAAACTAAGCATATTTTCAAAGGAGGGAAAAATTTGAATATTGAATTCAAATGAATAATACTTAAAATTGTTTTTTAGAGACAGGGGTCCTACTTTGTTACCCACGCTGGTCTTGAACTTCTGGTCTCAAGCAACCTCCTGTCTTGGCCTCCCAAAGTGCTGGTATTACAGGCATGAGCCACTGTGCCCAGCTTTAAGGTCTTCATTAAGTAAAGAATGAGTACTGGTTTAACCAAATAGGGTGATAATTATATTGGGAGGACAGAGGAAAGGAGAATACAGGTGAGGGGTATTGCAAATGTGCTATATCGACATCTAGGAGCGGAAAGTCAATAGATAATGCTTAAAATGTAAAAATCCTATTTAAAAATACAGTATCAGCATATTATTTAGAAATAGAAAACAACAGAATAAAAGCTAAAAGAGTTTAGGGAGGGGATCTTGAAGGGGGAGAAGTTGGACTTTGCAGCACAATTTGACTTTTTAAAACTATATAATATATTGCTTAAAGAGATATAAAAATATAAGGAATTTATTATAGGGATCCTTAAGAGTGATAAGTAAAAAATTACATATGAAGATATTTATACTATATTGCTTTTAATATTGAAAGATTGAGAATAATCTAAATAACCGCTGGGTACGGTGACTCATGTCTATAATCCTAGCACTTTGGGAGGCCAAGATAGGTGGATAGCTTGAGCCCAGGAGTTCAAGACCAGCCCTGTCTCTACAAAAAAAATACAAAAATTAGCCGGGTGTGGTGATACGTGCCTGTGGTGCCAGCTACTTGGGGAGGACTAAGGCAGGAGAATCACTCGAGCCCAGGAGGTTGAGGGTGCAGTGAGCTGTGCCACTGCCTTCTAGCCTAGGCAATAAAGTGAGACACTATCCTAAAATAAATAAATAAAGGGCAGGCGCGGTGGCTCATGCCTGTAATCCTAGCACTTTGGGAGGCCGAGGTGGGTGGATCACCTGAGGTCAGGAGTTTAAGACCAGCCTGGCCATCATGGTGAAATCCCATCTTAAAAAA
>NW_016107386.1:1726105-1744833 GCF_001604975.1 Cebus imitator
ATATATATATATATATATATGTGTGTATAATAAATAACCAATAACAGGAAGCTCCTTAAATAAATTCAGTAACATTCATACAGTGAATAATATCATGAGATCTTATTTTCTAAGAATGTGTAATGATGTGAGAAAATGCCCATAACATGATAAAAGAACAAAGAGGCCAAAATGTATAGAATATAATTCCAATTTTGCTAAGGGTGATATTGTGTTTGCATGCACTAAAAGAAGATAAAATAATAGTTATCTCTAGGTGATTGGATTACGGATGGTTTTTGTTCTCATCTCTTTAAACTTTTTTTTTTTTTTTTTTAAGATGAAGTCTTGCTCTCATCACCCAGGCTGGAGTGCAGTGGGGGAAATTATGGCTCTCTGCAACCTCTGCCTCCTTGGTTCAAGTGATTCTTCTGCCTCAGCCTCCAGAGTAGCTGGGATTACAGGTGCCCACCACCATGCCCAGTTAGTTTTTCTATTTTTAGTAGAGACGGGGTTTTACCATGTTGGACAGGCTGGTCTCGAGCTCTTGACCTCAGGTAATCCACCTGCCTTGGACTCCCAAAGTGCTGGGATTACAGGTGTGAGCCACCACACCCAGCCTCTTTAAACTTTTTTGTATCTTCCTAAATTTATATAATATATATAATTATATATTTATTTATTATATATTATATATTCTGTATATTTATATAATATATAATTTAAATAATCTATGTAGACATGAGCTATTATTATTCTTTAGATATAGGGTTTCACTATGTTGTCCAGGCTAGACTTTGACTCCTGGACTCAAGCAATTCTCCCACCTCAGCCTCTGGAGTAGCTGGGAATACCAACACATGCCACTGTGCCTGGCTTATATTATTACTGAATGTTATTTTTAATATATTTTTAATTTTTAATTTTTATTTATTTATTTTTTAAAGACGGGGTTTCACCATGTTGGTCAGGCTGGTCTTGAACTCCCGACCTCAGGTGATCCGCCCACCTTGGCCTCCAAAGTGCCTGGATTACAGGTGTGAGCCACTACACCCAGCCTTATTTTTAATATTTTTAAGAAGCTAGTTAGAAAAAAGGGGCACTGGGCAGCCTAAATCACAGAGTCTGAAGACTATTATTACTAAGTTTTAGTAAAACTCGCTTCCCAAAACATAATATGAGCACTACTTTGTTGTTCATGAATAGCTAAGAATGATTGTTTAGCATAATCTCCCATTATTAGAGAATTTAAAGTAATCATTAAAAATGGCATTTATAGGAATACTGAAAGAATACTGGCCTTCCTGGATTCAAATCCCTCATCCTCTCCTTCAGTGAATATTATTTTGTACTTTCTGTGCGCCTGGAACTATACTAGCCATTGGACATACAAAGAATAACCCAAAGTCTTGCATACAGACTATAGACTACACTAGCTTGTATGACCATCACCAAACTTCAAACTTTCAAATTTTCTGGGTCTTAATTTATTAGTTAATCTATCTGTCTATCCATCTAAAAGGATAGAAATGGAAATGGCTATATGGCTCTGAAATTCAATGACCATGATTTCTGATTGTCAGGCATGCCAAGTATTCCACTTGTTAACTGTTGCACAGTTTTATATCTGTGGCTCACTGAAGACCTAAATGGTGATTCTGTTCCTAATGCTTGTTGAATAGACACTAATATTGTGATGAGATGGAGAAAAACAGGTAAGGGGAAGAGAACAACTGAAATTACCAGGAAGTATAAGCAACCCATGTCCTTACTTAAACTGTACTGAGTTAAAAACTAGAGGGGTAAAAAAGTAGAGGGAAGGCCAGGTGCAGTGGCTCACGCCTGTAATCCCAACACTTTGGGAGGCTGAGGCAGACAGATCACCTGAGGTCAGAAGTTCAAGACCAGCCTGACCAAGATGGTGAAAGCTCATCTCTACTAAAATTACAAAAATTAGCCAGGTGTGGTGGCATATGCTTTTAATCCTAGCTACTTGGGAGGCTGAGGCAGGAGAATTGCTTGAACCCAGGAGGCAGAGGTTATAGTGAGCTGGGAATGCACCACTGTACTCCAGCCTGGGTGACAGAGCAAAAAAAAAAAAAAAAAAAAAAAAAAAAAAAAAAAAAAAAAAAAAAAAAAAAAAAAAAAAAAAAAAAAAAAAAAAAAAAAATTAGAGGGAAGGAAATGGAAATGGGGGTGAGTATGATCTCAAGTATGATCTAAACAGAAAAGTAAATGACAAAAGACTACTGTTCTCATCTTGATATGAATTGGTAAGAGGATTACCACTGCCCTTTGGAGTAAAAGTAGGAAGTACTATTGCTACCATGATGTGTCAAGGTCCCTATTCTAGGTTAGTTTTTATCCATTAGCTCAGGGTACACAAGGTCCCTCCCTGCTTTGATGGCAGTAAAAGTCTGTCAAAGCGCAGACTTCTCAAAAGTCTAGGCCTGGCTCTCCCGCTGCTCAACTTTAACAGGGATAGACAGCTATCCTTGATTTCTTGCATCAGAATTAATTTCTTCCTTCTTAGAATTTCTATAGAGTTCTGTTGATTTAGTATAGCATATTCTAGTTTATAGAATAGCAAAACTGTAGACTGCAAGCTCCTGAAAAGCAGAAAGGGACAAGGTATCTTTGCTTGTCTGTTACCTATAGCAGGGGTCTTCAACCCCCAAGCTGTGGACAACTACCAGTCTATGTCCCATTAGGAACCAGGCTGCATAGCAGGAGGTGTGCAGCAGTCGAGCGAACATTATCACCTAAATTCTGCCTCCTGTCAGATTAGCAACAACATTAGATTCTCATAGGAGCATAAACCCTATTGTGAACTGCGTGTGCAAGGGATGCGAGGGATCTAGATTGTGTGCTCCTTATGAAAGAATCTAATGTCTGATGACCTGAGGTGGAACAGTTTCATCTGGAAACACCTCCCTTGTCCCCTACCCCGCTGTCTGTGGAAAAACTTTCATGAAACTAGTCCCTGGTGCTGAAAAGGTTGGGGAACTGATGGTCTACAGTGTTTGTTAGATTATCATAAGGAGCAGGTAACCTAGATCCCTCACGTGCGCAGTTCACAATAGGGTTCCCGCTCCTATGAGAATCTAATGCTATGGCTTATCTGACAGGAGGCAGAGCTCAGGCAGTAATGCTCACTCGCCCACCACTTATCTCCTGCTGTGTGGCCCAGTTCAGGGCATTGGGGACCCCTGAAGTAGAGGACCATGAACATAGCAGTGCTCAACTGATGTTTCTGAATTGCTTGAGAAAGGTCCCATGCAAGTACTGAAGGAACCTATACTTCAGTATTCCTATCAAAGATTTCTCATCATTTTCAGGAAAATTGGTAATAAGCAATGTTTACAAGGAATAGGGCAGCACCTGAACAGAAGGTCCCCCCATATGTGACCAGTGGCTGTTGGCCAGGAGTGTGAGTTTAGAGAAGTAACATTTCTGAGAACAGCCTGCCGATGGTGATGGAAAGCAGCCTAAACTTTGAGGTGGCTGTATTTGGAGGGGAGGCCATTTTGTGCTCTTTGGGGAAAATGTTAATGAGAGGTTTCACAAATGTCAGACTTGCCTGATTAAACGAAGCCAGCTAGGTAGATGTTTTTCATATTAATGCCATCTCTGCTGAAAGAGCAAAGAAGGGGAAGAAAAGGAGGTTTGAGAAAGGAAAATGATAAACCTCAATTATTTACCAAAGAAATTATGCTGCTGCTAACTTAGGCAAGGATATCAGAGAACTGTTATATGGCAGGCATGGCTATTCCACCTCCTTACCCATTTCAAAAAGAAAAATTCAAGCCTTGAAACACAAAGAAGAAATAGAATAGTGAGACCAGTGCCTGGCCTACAGTGTCTACTGATTAAGAATTTCAAGGAAGCTAAGGAAGTTAAGTTGTAGAGAAAGTTCCATTTGAACAGTTACTCTTAACACCTAAAGGAAGAAAGTATAGGAGGAAAGTCATTCAAATAATTGATAGGCTGCTGGGCACAGTGGCTCATACCTGTAATCCCAGCACTTTGGGAGGTCTAGACAGGAGGACTGCTTGAGCCCTGGAGTGCAAGACCAGCCTGGGCAACATGGGAAGACCCCTGTCTCTACAAAAAATTTAAAATTAGCTAGGTGTGGTGGTGTGCACCTGTGGTCCAGCTACTTGGGAGACCGAGACAGGAAGATCACTTGAGCCCAGGAGGTCGAGGCTGCAGTAAGCCATGTTCACACCACTGCACTCCAGCCTGGGCAGAAGAGCACGACCCTGTCTGAAAAAAAAAAAAAAAAAAAAAAAAAATTGAATGTTTAAAGGATTTGTCTTTAAATTTTTTCAAATGCATATTTTTTTTTCCCTCTTCTTTGACTTCACATGCATAGAACTGGATTACTTAGAAGCCCTGTTTCTGACATACACTCTCATCACTGCTCCTAAAACTCTTACCATAGTTTCTGCCACCTAAATTAAAGGGTGGAGGTGAGCAAATACTGTTGATTAAGAGAGCTCAGCCTCCTTTTGCCCTTGTTTCTCCCCAGCCCAGCCTGCAATTGTGTCCCAATCAACCAGCATTAATACAGATACACAGAGGTATTTATTTGCTGCTGATTCTGCCTAGCTGTATTCAGACTCGATCTCCATGTGTATTTAATAAATCACACTAGTTAGGTGGACAGGATTAGTTCCAAGTCACCTAATGACTATATCATGAACTGCAGCATTAAAGGGATTAATATTAATCTGAGCCATTGCAGTTCAGTGGAAAAGCCAGTTCATTCTCCAACAGAAGCTCAGGCCGGCAAGAAATCCTCAACAAGACCAGGAAGATTAATGAGGGCTTCTACATTCTGCCTGCAAATCTTCACCTACTAGGGTGTGGGGTAGTGAATCCCAGGCCAGACGAGCTCATAAATAACCTGCAATATCACAAGTATTTGGGGCAGCTGAGCCCCAGCAAGGGAGGGCCAGCTAGCCCTCTCCATCTTCTCCTCCTGTAACCCACACCACTGAGATGGCACAGGAATTTTACAGGCCCACACAGCGGCTGGTTTTGTTTTCTTTCATGAAAGGGCCCACACCTCGTAAATCACTTTCTTATTTCAGGAGAAGTATACTGACTGCAGTACCGACTCGTATGTACTCAGAAGAACATGAAACTTGTAGTTAGTGCCACCTGCCTAAAGCTGGAAAAATAACCCGGCTTCCGTGATACACAGAATGTGCTTTCAAGTCACAAAAGCTTTCCTTTGCTCAGCAGCACAATTCCTCTTCATTAGCACCTACAATGTGCTATATCTGCACTAGGCCTCTGGAGTTCTCATTCAGAAATACTTTATTGGCCCTGCCAAAGTGAGCACTCACTAGAAAGTACTGTACCTATAAGACACCACAGGAACCAGCATTTCCACACACCTTAACCCCCATTTCACCATTTGGAGACCATCAAGATGAGCCTAGCCAAGCCTCAGATTTCCACGGGACAAGGTACAGCTTAAATTTAGCTGTCTCAGAACGGAAACTTGTGATGCCAGTATGAGACACAGAGAAAGCAACAGGCCACAATTAAACTCAATTCACTGGAAAACCTGTTTCTTCCTCAGTGACTTTACAGGTACCCGAGGCAAACACAAGGAGCAGTGTCTCATGGGCAGAGCTCTATCTGCTGATGAAACCCAAACAAACAGTTGTTTCTACCTGCAGCAGTTTCATAGTCTGGGAACACCAAAAGTATGGGTTTACCCCAACTAAGATCTTTTAACCTGCATAGACAACAGCAGGTCAGCTGTCCGCATTCCCTTACAATGTAGAATCATGGAACTGCTAACTAGAATGGTTAGCCCCTACTAACAAAGGTTACTGAATTGAAAACTAAACTTTAGTAGCATTAAAATAAGTGAACTGAGGGCTGGGTGCCAGGTTATCCAAAGTTTATAAATGCTTGCCAATCAACCTACACACAGAGCTGCCGTGGCTACAGCTAAGCAGAAGAGAAGAGGCCCATTAAGTGCATTATCCTTCAACCCCACAGCAGAGTAGGGCAGAGAGAGATTCAACATTTTCTAAGTTTGTAAACAGTGCACCATACTTATAGAAGACATATTTAAAAGTGGAACCCACTCAAGCTCTTCATTAAGTAAAGGAGGAGCTGAGGGAATTGTTATAGCTGGGTCTCTGTTTTTCAGTCATAAAGGATGAAAAATTCTTATTTGTTGGGCAAATGCCCTGACATGGTAGGGAACCAACCCTCAGTTCCACTGGAGTAGTTCAACTTTGGGGAAATTCATGGGGCAAAGGAACAGTTGATTCTACAGCTAGCAAAGGCAGTTCACTTGAGTGGGAACAGAAGAAATTAGGCCCATAGCCAGAATTTATGTTTTCCTGAGAGCCAAGCTGGTTTACATGAAGTCACCAAGGGACTGATAGGGTCAAATGACAGAGGTTTTCTCATCACCCTTATCAAACCAAGGTTCGTAAGTTCCCATCAGACACCCTAGCCTTGCTTCTGACAAGTCAAACACATAGCAGTAGCATAAGACCAACCCGGAGAAAAAGATGGAATGTGCAGCAACTTTTCTTGATAGATACAAAAGGCTCAATTCTCTCTTCACCTACATTTCCTGTACCATTACTTCACTTTTCCTTCCCATCCCCTGCAGCTGCTCTCTTAGTTCTAAGAAAATTAACCATTCTACACATAGACTCTAAAGCCCTTTCTTCAGAGCTGAGTCAGGTTTTTTTTAGGCTCACACCAGTGGTGGCCCCAGAACAACTAAGGGCATTAAGCAGAAGTGTCATCATACTAAGATCATGTGTATACACCACAGCAATCTGCTTAAACATGCACCCCTAATGTAGAGTGACCAGAAGTATTTACAGTACTTAAGAGCTCCTCTGCTTCTTGCCACACATTCCTGCCCTTTTAATAAATAAGTCCTGAAACCAACAGAGGAAAGATGTTCCCTGGACATGGGGTACTTGTGTTATAGTACTCTATGGAAAGGGGACTTCTGTAAGTGGCAGCAAACTTCCTTTCTTCAAAGCACCCTCTAAAGGAGAGTACCCTGCACACTGCTGAGTCCCCAGGCCATCATGTACACAGGAACAGGGCCATCCAGCGGGATGCATCAGGCTCCAGGAATGCTGAAGTCCACATATTTGCCATTCAACACCAAAATGGCTTTTCAAGTTCAATCAGCTATAAATGTTGCTTTGTTTTAATTTTCCACTGAACTTCCTGGAACCTATTATCCAACTGTCAGGGATGTATATTTAGCAAGAGCAACATGGCCTCTTTGCCGCTGCCCCACTGCTCATGTCACCTCTAATAAATAGAAAAATCAACCCCTTCCTCAATCCCTGCTGCAAATGTGGCTTGGGGGTGATAAAGAACAGTCTCGGTGTACAGGCCACAAACTGATCAACCTCCCACAGTTAACGTATAAAACCCCAAATCTCTCCTAGGTTAATGCTGCTGCACGGTTTTCTTAGTGCCAAGAAAAACCTCTAGTGCCTATACTCATTGGAATACAAGTGTATATGCCAGCAGTAGAAATGACCTAAAAGAGATCTAACACATACTAATAGAAATCTCAACCAATACAGGTATATCACACTCTAAAATATTTAGTGCTAATACAGCGTATCATGTTTAATAGGAATAATCTGAAAAACCCAAATCAGGACAAACAAGAATAGGCAAGGCAGATGTACAGCTTCAATTTCATCTCAGGAAGCTAGTTTGAAAATATAACCTCCTTTTGGTCAATAGAACAAGAGGCAAAACTATTCCTACTCTGTCAAGATTCTTTTGCCTTTCCCAGCTACTGACACTTTTTACTCTGACATCAAACAGTAAGAATAGACTTGCCTTGAATGAGAAACACATGTACCCTATCACTTTTCCAATTCACCACTTCTACCAACTACAAATCCACCTAAATCCCGTAACTATCCACATGGCCTCTTTCCAGTTCCACATTAACCAGCACAACTCTTCAAGCCCAACAGAAAAGATGAGGCCTATATATGTTTAAAATATAGTTGGTTGTATTTTACCTAAATTATACAAATGAAAACAAAGAACCAAAAAATGACATTTTTCTATAAGCCAGAAACAAAGAATATATTAACACTAAAATTGAAAGCAATTTCTAGGACTAACTCAGCATCACTAAATTAGCTTCTGGTTAAAATTTTATGCCAACAGATCTAGAATGGGGAGAAAATTCAGAAGAACAGTAAAAAAAAATCTTGCCTTTCATTCTGCAACTAATAATGAATTAAATTCCAGATCCATAAACAAGGACACACAAAAATCATTAAATAGGAAGACCAAAAATTCTAAAAGACAAAAATGAAAACAAAATCCCAAACCAGCCTTATCTCAACAAATAATAGTGCACAAGAATCAACTCATCAGCTATGGGAGGTGAAAAGGCAATATCTCACTTACAAATAAGAACAGTGAAGCAAAGGTTTAAAAAACCACAAACTCAGCTTACTAAAGAAAAAGAACAAGCTTCACATTTACAACTTCTGGGGACTGACCCTGACAGAGGGCAAAAATCAGTATTACAGGGGAAATAGTAGACCTCCTTCTTGCCATTTCATTTTCATGATCTTACACTCATTTCCCCAAAGGTCATCTTACTAGAGCTAATGACTAAAATAATATACACTCTTGCATCCACAGATTTAACATTTACTATTTCAGCTATTCAAGAGTGACTCTGAAGGAAGTCCCAAGACAAGCTGTAATTAATAACTTTTCTGAGACACGAGTTTGATTCCTGCTCCAAGGCTGACTGGTAGCAGTAAGTTGTTCACCTAGTGAGTGGGCCTAGCAGATTACTCAGTTGTGCAAATTTAAGACCTCCCTCCTTTTTTAAAAAAGTACATAACACTGTAAGTGCATAACTCAATGAATTTTGCAAACTTAACCACCCATGTAGTTGGCACCCAGATCAAGACATAGAGTACTGTTAGGACCCAGAAATCTCAGTCATGACTTCTTCCAGTTGCAATCTCTCCAAAGATAACCATCATTCTAGCTTCTTAAACTACTGATTTTCTCTGCCTGGACTTTATATAAATGGTATCATGAAGTAGAAGTTCCTTTGTGTTTGGCTTCTTTCACTCAATATTATGTTGGAGAAATTCATCTGTGTTGCAATATATTGTAGTTCACTAATTCTCATTTATGTATACTATTCCATTAAGAGAATACACCACATTTTGCTTATCCTTTTATTTCTGATGTAGTTTCCTCTTTTTTGGCTTCTATGAACAACACTGCTATACACATTATTATAAACATCTTTTGGTGAACATATGTATGATTACCTACTGGGCATATCCCTAGAAATGTAATTGCTGGCAAATAAATTCTTGTAGATGCAGCCAGCTTTCCAATTTACCCTATTTACCCTTAGGGTATGAAAGTCTGAGTAACTCTACATCCTTGCTATCCCTTGATAGTGTGTGTCTTTTTAATTTTAGCAGACTATTATGCTCTACGTGTAGTAGTATTCTATTGTGGTTTTGAAGTTCTCTAATGACTAATGAAATTGAGCACCTTTTCTTATGTTTACTGATTATTTATGTATCCTCTATTGTGAGTGTCTGTTCAAATCTTTCTCCCATTTTTCTACTGGGAAATCTGCTTTTTTCTTATTGATTTATACAGGTTCTTACAGGGACTTCTTTTTTTTTGGCCAAGGTTGGTGATTTGTGAGTATCACTATAACTATTCCTTTCAAAAACAAACGTTTACTGTATTTCATGTATTTTCTATCATTCTCTAGTTAGGAAATGCAAACTAAGCTCACATTCTAATTTTTAAATAGCAGAATCAGAATCAGAATCTTCTGATTTTATCATCCTGAGGCCCTTGGCATCTAATAGCAGCATGCACTGAAGTCCATGTTGCAGTAAGAGAGCTGAAAATCATCCTCCCACTGTAACAGGAACAAAAGTGTGGGGAAAGAGGAAGAGAGAAAGCAATACTTTCCCTGGGTTGAAAGCTCTACAGCACAAGGCCTGATTAGTAAATGGAAATTCTAGATAGTCTCTGAATAGAATCCTTTTCCACCTTTCAAATAATTTACAGCTTAATGTCAGCTAAATTTAGCAGCTTCTCCCATTTGTCCATGGCAAGGAGATTCTTGGCGGGCTTTCCATGGTCATTACGGACCTTCTCGTAGATCCCTGAAATACGATGTGGCCATCAAAATGTCAGCACTTACCTGCTGCCCACACTCTGGACACATGGTCCAGTTCACAGGTCAGTGACTGATAACAAGAGGAAACAAGACCAGCTTTAGATCTAACTCAAGAATAGATACCCGGCCATCCCCATGTTCTCAATAATATAAGCTAATAATAATAGCCAATTACTTGGCCACATCAAGAACTATCTAAAGAGGCAGTCCCAGTTGGGCACGGTGGCTCATGCCTGTAATCCCAGCACTTTGGGAGGCCGAGGCGGGCAGATCACCTTAGCTCAGGAGTTCAAGACCAGCCTGGCCAACATGGCAAAACCCTGTCTCTACTAAAAATACAAAAATTAGCTGAGCGTGATGGCAGGCACCTGTAATCCCAGGATCTCAGCTGCTCAGGAGTCTGAGGCCAGAGAATCGCTTGAACCTGGGAGGTGAAGGATGCAGTGAGCAGAGACTGTGCGATTGCACTCCTGCCTAAGCGGCAAGAGCGGAACTCCGTCCCCGCCGCCCCCAAAAAACCACACACACACACACACACACACACACACACACACACAAAACAAAGAGACAGTCCCTCCCAGAGCAATTACATAAAGCTGGAAGAAGCAACATTAATAAATAGGAACAACCAGGTAGTGGAACAGCAGTAATTCTGTTGATGAGAACGCCCGTGCTCAGAAATCTTCAATGAATGATTTCCCACTTCTATTAAAACTGAATTAAGGGGAATAACAGAATTTAGAGCTGTAAGGAAACAGACACTCACCCAACCCATTTCCTATCTCATTTGTGTTTATGTGTGTGTGTAAAATGCAGCCAAGGTCAAGAGAGGTAAAATCACTTACCTAAGGGTAACACATGTAATTATGACAAAGCCCAGTCTATATCTCAAGTCTTTGGACTTCTTCTTAGGTATCTTTTAACTATACATACGCAGTAACCTTGCTGAGTTGGTATTTAAGGCCATCCAGAACATGAATCCAACCTATCTATTAATTGTTCTTTCTGACTGGAGATCCTTGCTTTCCCCCAAACCTATCATCCTATCTCCATCATTCTCCTTTTACCCTTCACTTCTCCAGAACAGCACCTCACACTCATTTAATGTGATTATATTTGTATTACACAAAGCACCCACAAGTGTCTGGCACACAAAAGACATTTAATAAAAATTTATTGAAATGACTCTTTAGTAGAGAAACACAGTGAAAGGACTCCAATTTCTTTTTCTTTTTTTTGTTTTTTGGAGTCTTGCTCTATTGCCTAGGCTGGAGTACAGTGGCATGATTTTGGCTCACTGCAACCTCTGCCTCTCAGGTTCAAGTGATTCTCCTGCCTTGTGTCCCAAGTAGCTGGGATTACAGGTGCATGCCACCATGCCCAACTAATTTTGTATTTTTAGTATTGACGAGGTTTCACTATGTTGGCTTGGCCAGGCTGGTCTTGAACTCCTGACCTCAGGCAATCCGCCTACCTTGGCCTCCCAAAGTGCTGGGATCACAGGCATGAGCCACTGCACCTGGCCAGAACTCCAATTTCTATAGCTAGGAGACAGATTTGCCCAGAATTAGAAGTAGAGTACTACCTCTTAATATTTCACTGAGGTGACCAAGTAAACAAACACACACACACACACACACACACACACACAAATCTGCAGATAATTTCAGGAGGTTCATTAATCTCCTGAAGCCCATTCCTGGATCCCAGATCAGAATGCCTGATCTCAATGCTTCTTGAACCAATGTCATATAAAATTTTCATTTTGGTATGTGCTACCACACCCAGATAATTTTTTACTCTTATTTTTTTTTAGAGATTGGGGTCTTGCTATGTGGCCCTGACTGGTCTTGAACTCCTGAGCTCAAGCAATCCTCCTGTCTCAGCCTTCCGAGTAGCTGGGACTACAGGCTTGCACCACCACACCTGGCTTGTATAAAATTTTTAAAATTTACTTACTACTATATAAGGAAGAACTTTTCCTTTTACCTAGTTTCTTTTATTTTTGGGACAGAGTCTCACTCTGTCACTCAGGCTGGAGTGGAGTGGTATGATCTTGGCTCACTGCAACCTCTGCCTCCCAGATTGAAGCAATTCTTCTGCCTCAGCCTCCTGAGTAGTTGGGATTACAGGCACATATCACCACACCCAACTAATTTTTTTGTATATTTAGTAGAGATGGGTTATCACCATGTTGGCCAGGCTAGTCTTGAACTGCTGACCTCAAGTGATCCACCTACCTTGGCCTCCCAAAGTACTAGGATTACAGGCATGAGCCACCATGCCCCATTTAGTAGAGATGGGTTACCACCATGCCCCATTTAGTAGAGATGGGTTATCACCATTTAGTAGAGATTAGCCACCCTGCCCCATTTAGTAGAGATGGGTTATCACCATGTTGGCCAGGCTAGTCTTGAACTGCTGACCTCAAGTGATCCACCTACCTTGGCCTCCCAAAGTACAGGGATTACAGGCATGAGCCACCATGCCCCACCCCTTTTACCTAATTTCACCTTGAAGATTATGTTCCTAAATGCTAATATTCCAAGACCAGAAGGTATTTTTTTTTGTCACTCTCTGAAATTTTCTCAGATTTAAAAAATATGTATCTTTCTTAGATGCTGCAACCAGAACCACATATGGCATTCAAGGTCTTTGCATGCTGTAATTTTGTTTTCAAAATTCTGTAGGATGAGGCCCATGACTGTGAGGACCTCTTTAGCTATAAAGCAAATAAGTACTCAGAGAACAGTCCACATCCCCTTTCTAAGTCAGAATATAGATTATAAAAGGCCAATGAATCTTAAATATAGTTTAGATTTTCCCATTAAGTATATATTGGCTTAAACTTAAACCTTATATACCATTTTTCTGTTTGGATATATTTTTGCAGTTATTTTATTCCTATTAGAAGAACTTAATTATATGTGAAGATGAAGACTTCACATATAATTCATTATGTGCTTTCTAAAGGCAAAGGCTTTAGAGTCAAAAAGACCTGGATTCAAATCCCAGTCCTGATATGACTACAGCAAATAAGCTTCTCTAAGCCTCAGTTTGTGTATCTGTAAAATGATGAAGAAAATAGCCCAACTCTACCTCTTTGGCTTGATAATTAAACAAAATCATGTCTATAAAACATTCAGATAAAAATAGCTAAGGAAATTTTTGAAAAGGTAAGTACTAAGAGGGTACTTGCTTTGTATATTGAGATTTATCATAAAACAACAATAATATTTGAGATAATTTAGAGTACTTGGTAGAAAGTTGGATTAAATTTTTGGAGTCCTTCGCAACTTTAATGCCATGCCTTAGCCTGGAGAACTAAGGCTGCACAGTGTGAGCTGCCTGAATGACAGGAAAAGGCTTACAGACACCTTAATCTTTAAGCTGTTCTCACTCAGGTGTAGCAGTATTCATATGGAAACAACTTGAATTATTCTTTAGGTAGCTATAGCAGTAAAAAGTCATCAAGATTTTCCAAGACCTCAGGGAGGCTGTGTAAGGCTTTTTCTAGGAGAAATCTGTACAGACATTAGCCATTTTACACCAGGGCCATTTACATTCAATTGATTTTGACAAGGGTGCCAAGACCATGCAATGGAGAATAGTCTTTTCAACAAATGTTGGTGGGACAACTAGATATCCACATGTAAAAGAATGAACTGAAGCCCTACCTCATATCATATACAAAAATTAAGGCCAGGCACAGTGGCTCACACCTGTAATCCCAGCACTTTGGGAGGCTGAGGTGGGTGGATCACTTGTTCAGGAGTTCAAGACCAGCCTGGCCAACACAGTGAAACCCCATCTCTACCTAAAATATAAAAATTAGCCGGGCCTGGTGGCATGCGCCTGTTATCCCAGCTACTCAGAAGGCTAAGGCAGGAGAATTGCTTGAACTCGGGGGGCAGAGGTTGCAGTGAGCTGAAATCACGCCACTGCACTCCAGGCTGGGGGACACAGAGAGACTCTGTATAAAAAAAAAAAAAAAAAATTAGCTCAAAATGGATCAAAGATCTCAATGTAAAAGCTAAAACTCTTAAAAGAAAACATAGATGTACATTTTGTACAAAAGTTTCTCAACCTTGGCACTAATGACAGTTTGGGACACATAATTTTTTTTTTTTTTTGAGATAGTCTCGCTCTTTTGCACAGGCTAGAGTGGCGCAATCTGGGCTCACTGCAACCTCCATCTCCCAGGTTCAAGCGATTCTCCTGCCTCAGCCTCCTGAGTAGCTGGAACTACAGGCATGTGCCACTACGCCTGGCTAATTTTTTGTATTTTTAGTAGAGACAGGGTTTCACTGTGTTAGCCAGGATGGTCTCCATCTCCTGACCTCATGATCTGCTCGCCTCAGGCTCCCAAAGTGCTAGGATTACAGGCATGAACTATCGTGCCCAGCCACATAGCCCTTTACCATGAGGGCTGTCCTATGCATTGTAGGATGTTCAGCAGCATCCCTCCTGGCCTTGATCCACTAGATACCAGTAGCACACCCGAGTTGTGACAACCAAAATGTCTCCAGATATTGCCAGATTTCCTCTGGGGGGCAAAATCACCCAGTTCAGAATCATTGTTTTAGTCTTAGTGATGATCCTTATCCTCCTCCCTTGTGAAATTGACAATGACTACATCATAACTACATGAATGCTTATTTGCTTAGCAGATGAATTCTAAGAACTCTTCAGAAAAGTCATTAAATAGTCTAAATCCATAATTTTGGGATAAACTCAGGACCTTGCCTAGTGCCAATAGCACCATTTTGAAAAGTTAAGTTTAATTCCTTCCATTGGAAGGTCATAGATCAGTATGATTATTACTATTATTTTTTTTGGTATGGCATTTCTGTTTTGTTGGTAACAGCTTTATTGAGATATAATTCACCCCTTTACTGAGATATAATTGACCCCTTTATTTTTTAGTATATTCAGAGTTATGTAACCAAGTACTATATGATGATTTTTGAAAATACTGATCCTCTTATATTTTAAACCACTGTCCTAATTACTCGTAGCATAACTAACAGGGAACTAAAAAACAAAACCAAAATAAAACAATAGGCTAGTCAATTTGGCATTGTCTACTCAAAGCCACAAAAAAGTTATGTTCTTCACAGCAATCAATAACTTAGTCACATATGTACAATACAACAAGCTATAAAAGAAGCAAACTGAATGACAGAGTTTTGCCTGAAATTTAGTGTCACTGTTGTAAAGAATTAGGAAAAATTAAGTCACTCCTAAACCAATGACCTGTACCAGGAACCACAAACATTCCCTCTTTCTGCCTGCTTCCTGAATTCTGGTGTCATCAGCTAAAGGTGAATATACAGACAAGTGCCAACTAACATAGCAAGCATCCTAAGGTCAGAATCCTTTTTACCATTTATTTAACTTGTTTTGATTCAGATTGTGAGTTCCTGTAGAAAACCACCACCCCACTTGATGGAAAGGTCATGGTTTCATTTTTCTAAAAAGAGGTTCTACCTCTTTTTCACTGCTAGTATAACTACAACACCACTGCGACCTTTTTTTTTTTTTTTTTTTTTTTTTTTAGCTCTGGAACAATGCTTGCCTTACTGCTATCACTGTCTAATCCAGAGACTGTGGCTGACAGGAAGAAATGGCTCTGGAAGCCACAGCTGTTATATGGAACAGCTACCATCTTTCAAGTATGAAAACTACTTCCAGCTCCTTCTTTGACCAGTTTGTTCAGTCCAAATTTCAGATCTAATCTGAAGCCAATAAAAGGAGCTGCGGCTTCCAAGACCAAAGCTATTTTGTTGAAGAATACTATCAAGGGAACTGTATATGCAGCCAGACAAGAAGCCAGTTGCAAGATACTCCAGAAATACTAGGCCTAATCCTTCCCCACCGTCCAGAAAACCTCAGATCTCTTGCCAAATCATGTGAAAACATACTCCATCTGACTCAGTTACTCATTTTTCTCACATTTACTGACCATACCCATGCAGATGGTATGAAAGTTTATTCTATCTTACTTTCAATTAATGTCACCATATTTAATATTATACTTTTAATAACAATGATAAAATGACAATAAAAACCATTTAGTCATTATGTACTATATAGTAGGTAGTATACAGGTATCTGTAGGTTTTGTTACTGCCCCATTTTTACATTTATTTAAGAAAATTAATGGATAGTAAATGGATTCCGTGGAGGAGTGTATTATCTATGAGTTTTAACACATGTACTGACTCATGTAACCACTACCACAATCAGGATACAAAAGTTTCATCTCAAAAATCACCTCATACTAACCCATGGTAGTCACACCCGCTTCCCACTTCTTTTTTTTTTTTTTTTTTTCTGTCACTTAGGATATGCTTAAGTTACTCCTTTTCCCACTTCTAACCC
Organism: Cebus imitator; assembly: GCF_001604975.1. Classification (NCBI taxonomy): domain Eukaryota; kingdom Metazoa; phylum Chordata; class Mammalia; order Primates; family Cebidae; genus Cebus; species Cebus imitator. The sequence continues at coordinate 1,742,682 of NW_016107386.1, forward strand.
CTGCCAATCATGCATGTTCCTTTTTGCCACAGTTTGGCCGTTTCCAGAGTGCTATATAACTGGAATCATTCACTCAGCAGAATGACTTTGAGATCCACCCAAGTTATTGCATGTATCAACAGTTCCTTCTTATTGCTGAGTAGTATTCCATATTGTCCTCATTTTATAGATAAGGCACTGGAAGTACAGAAAGGTTAAGCAACCTGCCCAAAGTCATCAAGGGAGGCCAGTATTCAAAACTAGTCTGCATGGCTTTAGAACTGATACACACTCTTAACCACTATGTTATACTGCGCCTATTAGTCTAAGGTCTTAGAAGAGGGGGACAGGAGTCTATGATCCTGATTTAAACATTAAGAGCTTTTGTCGGGCGCGGTGGCTCACGTGTGTAATCCCAGCACTTTGGGAGGCCAAGGCGGGCAGATCACGAGGTCAAGAGATCAAGACCATCCTGGTCAACATGGTGAAACCCCGTCTCTACTAAAAATACAAAAAAATTAGCTGGGCATGGTGGCGTGTGCCTATAGTCCCAGGTACTCAGGAGGCTGAGGCAGAAGAATTGCTTGAACCCGGGAGGCGGAGGTTGCAGTGAGTCAAGGTCGTGCCACTGTACTCCAGCCTGGCGCCTGGTGACGGAATGAGACTCTCTCTCAAAAACAAACAAACAAAAAAAAAATCAAAAACAAACAAACAAAAAACAAACATTAAGAGTTTTTCTGGAACAACAGAACAAGTAAGTTTCATATTTACTAAAAATGAGGCTGAGAATAGTTTGTCAAGACTTCTAACGACAATTCCAAAACTCTCAAGAGATCTTGATGTAGAGGTAAGAGTAGGAGCTATAATCAGTGAAACAGGCCTAGGTTTAGAATCCCAGTTCTGTGACTTACTAAGTATGTGACCTTATAAAAGTTCTTCACTTTGTAGAGCTTCTGTTTCCTCTTCTATACAATGGGTATAATATTATCTTGAAATATCCTTGGGAGAACTATAATGAGATGATACAAAGTTCCTGACACACAATAATTATTACCACCTAAACTGAATAAAGACAATAAAGAAATGCCCAAATACTTACTAAATATACAAGTGAGTATTTATTAATCTCTGAAAGATTTAGAAGGCATGGTCCCTGACTACAAAGAGTACATATTCTAGCTAAAAGACACAACTTTTCTAAAAGTAAAATCAATGCCATTATATAATATGATGCTAAATTATGTGGCTAGATCTATAAATATAGAGATAAACTCACAATTAATTTTAGCCAATAGCTTTAACTTTCTATATAAATTGTTTAAGTCAAAATCAACACTCAGGTGTGGACTCTACTTGTCATCTAGTCTAGAGCATTACCTAGGCATAGATAACAGCAAAACCTTTACTAGTCAACATCTAGCATACGTTTTAATAATTACTCGTTTTGGCCAGGCGTGGTGGCTCACACTTGTAATCCCAGCACTTTGGGAGGCCAAGGAGAGCGGATCATGAGTTCTGGAGTTCAAGACTAGCCTGGCCATCATGGTGAAACCCTGTCTCTACTAAAAATACAAAAATTAGCTGGGCATGGAGGTGGGTACCTGTAATTTCAGCTACTCAGGAGACTAAGGCAGGGGAATCATTTGAACCCAGGAGGCGGTGGTTGCAGTGAGGTGAGATTGCGCCACTGCACTCCAGCCTAGGTGATGAGCTAGACTTAATCTCAAAAACAAACAAACAAACAAAAAACCCGACTAGTTTCAACTCTTTCATTCCAGATGCCTGCATCAATTTCAAAGTGATAAGTATTTGTTCTAGCAGCTTTTTACCTGTGAAAGGAAAAAAATACATACAAGGCCTCAGTTTTGTACCACTTAATGAGTGATTAGTTTATAAAATTTTCAAGTTCTTTAGGAAAACGGTATGATTCAAAGGGGTTAAGAAAAGGTCCAGAAGGACTCAAATTCTATGCCGTAAGGAATTCAGTAAGATCATTTCTTTCTCTTCTGCTTCCATTTGGTCTGAATGGAAAAATACATAAACAAACAGGAGTAGTGGAGAAAGGTAAAAAAGAAAAGAAGAGAATAAGCTGGAATGGTAGGAAGACTATTCAAATCTAGCTATAAGAGTCATTCTAATTTCTTCTGGTGCTTTCTAAAAGTCTTCTCTCGGC
>NW_016107386.1:1745815-1749574 GCF_001604975.1 Cebus imitator
GTAGAGATAGGGATTTCACTAAATTGGCCAAGCTGGTCTCGAACTTCTAGCCTCAAATGATCTGTCAGCCTTGACCTCCCAAAGTGCTGGGATTACAGGTGTGAGCCACTGTGTCCAGTCTATAATTCTTTATCATTCAAAGAAATATAACCATCCCTAGACCTGGATTTCTACTAGAACTTTAAGGATGAATCTCTTATCCTTATAATCTTACAAAAAGAGAGAAGCCAAATCTCAAGTCTATGTTCTAAAAACAAACAGTCAAGGTTAGATAACAGGAGATAATTGCCAGGCAAAACCATAACCCTTCTTTCTTATTTAAGTCAGTTGGACAGTTTTTCTTTTTTTTTCAATAAGCAGCAGCAATGAATGGGGAATCAGGAGACCTGAGTTCTAGCTTTACCCCTGATAAGCAATATGACCTTGGTTTATGTTTTAGTTTCTTCTGTAAAACAAGCTGGTGAGAACAGACTCAAGAATCATGAACTGAAGGCCAGCTTACAAATTTGGGCTGGTCCATACATACGTTTTGCTCAGTATTATGCTATGTTTTTTTAAAAATAGCAATAAATGAGTTTATTGAGAACTGAAACCATATTTGGGAATGAATGTTATTATCACTACTTAAGAATATAAGCAATGACCGTGCATGGTGGCTCACTCCTGCAATCCCAGCACTTTGGAGGCCGAGGTAGGTGGATCACGAGGTCAGCAGATCGAGACTATCCTGGCTAACATGGGGAAACCCTGTCTCTACTAAAAATACAAAAAAATTAACCGGGCATGGTGGCATGTGCCTGTAGTCTCAGCTACTCAGGAGGCTGAGGCAGGAGAATCTCTTGAACCCGGGAGGCTGAGGTTGCAGTGAGCTGAGATAGCGCCACTGCACTCCAGCCTGGGTGACAGAGTAAGACTTCAAAAAAAAAAAAAAAAAAAAAAAATTGAGTATACAAATAAACTTAACAGAATATACCAAACAAATAAATATGTATAATAACAAATACCTATTTATTAAACAGAATATACTACTAAGGTTCTGGGGCAACCCTTAATCAGTATAGCTAATAGAACTACCTTTGTTCTCGCCTAATCTGGATTCCTTTTCTCCTCATTCTAATATTCCTCTTCTAAGGAGACGAGGTTTTACCCATATAAGTCTTTTAAAAAACGGTTATGAAAATTTTCAAAATTATATACATGTAAATTATTACGTAAATAAACTAACAAAATCCCACATACCCTGAACTCAGACTGAATAATTACCAACTCAGGGCTTATCTTGTTTTTTGATTATTCCCTTCTACTCCCATATTGTTTTGAGGCAAATCTTGCCTATTATATCATTTCATACATCTTTAACCTTAGTATCATTACCATCACATCTAAAAGGGCAATACTGCTTTAATATAAAAATTTTAGTGCTCAATTTGCAGTTATTCAATTTCTATAACTGTTATAAACTTTTAAAGATAGTTTGTTGTATAAATCGCTATCCAAACAAGGTCCATATATTGCAACTGTCTGATATGTGCAGAGTTAAAAACTGAATTCAATGTCCTTAGATGGGATAGCATTCTAGTATGCCACAGTCCATACTACTCCCTATTCTTTTCATTTAAGTTATCTGCCAAAAGCCCTTGACATTTTTTGTTTGATTCTCTGGAGGATCTAAAGTCTCTTCCAGTTCTAAGATAACTTGACTCTTGTAAATATTGACAGAGAAACAAAACAAATGAGTGGAGCTCTATCCTTTAATCTGAAAAACTAAGCAGCAGCAATATACACTTGTTAATTAGAAATATGGAAGTAAATTCCAAAAGAATCTACTAAAAGAGATGAAAGAAGCTGCCTCTTGGGAGTAGGATATGATGTAGAGGGTAAATATTGGTGTCTGCTATTCCATATCCTCCGGCCTACCTCACAGGCTTAACTGATATGCATTCATTGCTTAAAGACAGAGATACATTCTAAGAAATGTATTGTTAGGTGATTTCATTGTTGTGCAAAAATCATAGAGTATGCTTACTCAAACCTACATGGGATAGTCTATAGCATATCTAGGCTATATGGTACAGCCTATTTCTCCTAGGCTACAAACCTGTATAGCCTGTTACTGTACTGAATACTATACATTGTAAGCAAGTTTAACACAATGGTATTTGTATATCCAAACAAAGAAAAAGTAAAGTAAAAATACTGTATAAAAAATACAAAATGGGCAAGGCATGGTGGCTCACGCCTGTAATCCCAACACTTTGGGAGGCTGAGGCAGGCAGATGGTCAGGATATTGAGACCATCCTGGATAACATAGTGAAACCCCATCTCTACTAAAAATATAAAAAATTAGCCAGGCTTGGTGGTAGGCACCTGTAGTCCCAGCTACTTGGGAGGCTGAGGCAGAAGAATTACTTGAACCAGGAGGCTGAGGTTACAGTGAGCCGAGTTCGCGCCACTGCACTCTAGCCTGGGCAACAGAGTTAAACTCTGTCTCAAAAAAAAAAAAAAAAGTTGTTTTGGATAAGTCAGTGAGTTAGTGAATAAATGTGAAGTCCTAGGACACTGCTGTACGCTGCTATAAACTTTATAAACACTACGCTTAGGCTATACTAAATTTAGTTTTAAAAAGGTTTCTCTTTCTTCATTAATTAACCTTAGCTTACCATAATTTCCCTCATAACTTTTAAATTTTTTTAAGCTTTTGGACTTTTATAATAATACTTAGCTTAAAACACACATACTACAGCTGTATAAAACCTTTTCTTATATCTTTATTATACAAGGTTTCTTCTGGTTTAAATTTTTTTTACTTTTTAAAACTTTTTTGTTAAAAACTAAGCCACAAACATGCACATTGGCCTAGGCCTACAGAGAGTCAGGATCATCAGTATCACTGGTTTCCACCTCCACAGCTTGTCCCACTGGAAGGTCTTCAGGGCAATAGTACCCATGAAGCTGTTGTCTCCTATGATAATAATGCTTTCTGGAATACCTCCTGAAAGACCTGCCTGAAGCCATTTTACAGTTAACTCTTTTTCTTGATAAGTAGGAGTAGTATACTCTAAAACAATGATATATATTAAATATATAAACTAGTAATGGTCATTTATTATCAAGTATTTTGTTCTGTATATAATTATACGTGCTATTCTTTTATATGACTGCCAGCCTGGGTTTGTTTACAACAGCATCACCACATCCACATGAGTGATATGTTACACTATGACATTATGATGGCTACAATATCACTAAATGATAGGAATTTTTTTTTTTTTTTTTTTTAGTTGTGATAGGAATTTTTTACCTCCATCATAATCTTATGGGTCCACTATCATGCATGGGGCCCACTGTTGACTGAAATGTTACGCAGCACATGACTATACAGTGATGCATCTTCAGATAAATTAATATAGAGACAGTATAATACACACACACACACACACACACACACACACAGAGAGAGAGAGATATATATAGATATATCTATATATATATATTTTTTTTTAATTTTAATTTTTCTTTTTTTTTTTTTTTTTTTGGTTTTTTATTTTTTTACCCATTTTTTTTTTTGCAGTGGCACAATCTCGGTTCACTGCAACCTCCACCTGCCAGGTTCAAGCAATTCTCCCACTTCAGCCTCCTGAGTAGCTGGGATTACAGGTATGTGCCACCATGCCCAGCTAATTTTTTGTATTTTTAGTAGAGACGGGGTTTCACCATGTTGACGAGGATGGTCTCGATCTCTTGACCTCGTGATCCAC
>NW_016107386.1:1750014-1753635 GCF_001604975.1 Cebus imitator
CGGGGTTTCACCATGTTGACGAGGATGGTCTCGATCTCTTGACCTCGTGATCCACCCGCCTCGGCCTCCCAAAGTGCTGGGATTACAGGCGTGAGCCACCGCGCCCGGCCCTATTTATTTATTTCTTAAAGATGGGGTTTCACCATGATGGCCAGGCTGGTCTTGAACTCCTGACCTCAGGTGATCCACCCACCTCAGCCTCCCAAACTGCTAGGATTACAGGCGTGAGCCACTGCGCCCGGCAAAGTTAGACTATCTCAAAATGCACAGAAGATTGTGTATATTTACTTCTTTAAAATATCTTCTATAATATTATAACATCAAAATTTTCATTAAAATTGTAATGACATTCATATGGAATAGAATTCCTCTGAATGTATTTCCAAACTTGTGTGGGAAGACATCAAACTCCAAAAAATCTTAGGACTTTAGGTACTTAGAGATCATTTGGGCCAGGCACAGTGGCTCATGCCTGTAATCCCAGCACTTTGGAAGACCAAGCTGAGAAGAACACTTGAGGCAGGAGTTCAAGGCCAGCCTGGGCAACATAGTGAGACCCCCCCCATCTCTAAAACTACGAAAAAATAAAGTATTAGAGAATGGTGGCACACACCTGTAGCCCAGCTACCGGAGAGGCTGAGGCAGAATTGCTTGAACCCAGCAGTTCAAGGCTGTAGTGAACTATTTCATGATTGTGCCACTCACTCCAGCCTGGGCATCCGGAGCAAGACCCGGTCTTTAATTAACAAATACATACATACACCATACATAAGAGATTGTTTGGTCCAATTTTCTTTTTTTTGTTGTTCCTTTATCATTTTTTTTTTCTTTTCTGTTTGTCCCAGGCATTCCAGAATTTTCTTATTTTAGAGAAGAAAATGGAAAGCCCAAAGAGAATACTAGAAACTAGGACCATAGAAAAAGTTCTAGGCATCTGGGCCCCTCTGCAGAGAGCCCAATTAGAATGACTGGACACAGCAGCCCATGATAAAGGTAAAAGAGAACCTCTGTCAATGGTAAGGTGAAGGACAGATGCTGGGTAACTAGCTCCCTGTCCATCTGTCCAAGGCATGGTGCCACAGCAAAGGGATACAGGCAAGGCCTTTCACTGTTCAGAATTCCACTTCTTACTTAGGAAGCCAAATATCAAGTCTCCACTCCTACACTTTCCATTTGGTCACCTCAGTCTAACAGAATTGAGAAAACAAGAGGAAGAGCTGACCAATATCAGCATTTTCCACTTTTCTGAGAGCTGAAAACAGTAACATTTTCTCTAAAAGTCCTAATGCCTTTTCTCCATGGCCAACCAGTAAAAAGTCTGGGGAAGACAATAAAAGTGACCTAATTCCTATTTCAAAGTACAAAGCTAAACTTTAGGGTATTTATAGGTCTGGTGTCAGCCTTGTCCTCATCTTCCCTCCTTGTATCTTGGATAGTCTGCTCTCCACACACACACTGCTCCCATGCACACTCCCATGCCAAAAGTTCAGCCAGGACCTCTTGTTTCTACACTTCAGTTGCAAATAAACTATTTGATTCCCATGTACTTCTCTGTAAGGATAAAAAATAACCCCACCTATCTAGGTTTGAAATAGTCCATAGTCTCAGACCAGTCTGGGTATTATTTCAAACAAACAAACAAACAAGCAGTGAATAGCTCATAGTAAAGAAAAAAAAATAAAAAAAAGAGGGATTGGCAATTAAAAAAGCACTATCCAGATATGAAAGAACCTGATACACGTGAAAGGTTCTGATACAAATCTGAAATTTTCCTATCCAACTTGTGTCAAACAAGTGGGCAAGAGATAAGAACAGATAATTCAGTAGGAAAAACCCCAAAGAGTAAAACACTTGAGAAAATGCTAGTAATTAAAGAAATGTGAAACAAATTATATAAGCATTACCTTGTCAATTAAATTAGCAAAATTAAAGAGAAGTTAGAAAACTCAATATAGGATGTAGCATAGCTACAATACCCACTCTACTAATGGGACTATTGCTTTGAGAAAATAATTAAAAAGAAAAGCATGCTGGGTGTAGCGGCTCATGCCTGTAATCACAATACTTTGGGAGGCTGAGGTGGGTGGATTGCTTTAGCCCAGGAGCTCGAGACCAGTCTGGGCAAGATGGCAAAAACCTATCTCTAAAAAATATTAATATATAAAAATAAGCCAGGCGTGGTGGTGCATATCTGTAGTCCCAGCTACTCAGGGAGGCTAAGATGGAGGATCACCTAAGCCCAGGAGGTCAAGGCTGTAGTGAGCCTTGACCGTACTACTGTACTCCAGCCTGGGCAATAAAGACCCTGTCTGAAAATTTAAATGAAATTAAAATTTAAAAACATAAAAAAGAAAAACAATGTTATCAATACAGAGATAAGGTTGTACTACATATAATTAATCAAAATTTAAAAAAAGATAGTTAATCTATGGCATTCTGGTTCAATGTATTTTTATATTGTCATTAAAGATGATAAATATATAGGTAAATGCATGGAAAATTCTGTATGAAATCATGCTAAGAACTTCTGGCGCCACTGAACAGTATCCTAAGCCAGTTTCAGCAAGGTTCTAGAGTGACTATAAAAATATATTTTTAAAAATGATGCTAAATGAATAAAAGGAACAAAAAATAATGTGGCATACTAATTAAACTATTACATTATATTTACATAATGATAAGGGTTAGAAAAGGTAAATAGTGATTTTTGTGGTTTTTTTGAGATGGTCTTACTCTGTTGCCCAGGCTGGAAGGCAGTGGCATGGTTATGTCTCACTTGCAGCCTTGACCGCCTGGGCTCAAGCAATCCTCCTGTCACAGCCTCCCGAGTAGCTGGGACTATGGGCACTTGCCACCATGCCCAACTAATTTAAATTTTTTTTTGTAGAGATGGCATCCCACTATGTTGCCCAGGCTGGTCCTGAACTCCTGTGCTCAAGCAATCCTCCCATCTAGGCCTCTCAAAGTGCTGGAATTATAGGCATGAGCCACCATACCTGGCCTAAATAGGGATTTTATGGTACAAAGGTTTTATTCTTGTTTGCATGCTTTGTTACTTTTATTTATAGTCTTCTATAGAGTTTGTTAAACATAATTTTGGAACCTCTCTGATTCTATAAAGCCTAAATCAAAAAATCACCCGAATGATATTCCCAGTTATGAATTCTCTACTAGGCCAGTCAATGACAACAGGAATATGAGGCCAGGGTTTATTTATTGCCTTAGGCTATTTCCCAGGAAGCCAAAGATGCTAGGGGATTTTTGGTTGTTTTGAGACAGCATCTCACTATGTTGCTCAGGCTAGTCTCAAATACCTGGGTTCAAGTGATCCTCTTGCCTTAGCCTCCCAAGGAGCTGGGATTACAGGAACATGCCACCATGTAATGGCTTCCAGAATTTTTGAAAAAGTAAACTGATTCTCCATTTTAACAACCTCACCCTTGTTCCCTGTCCCACCCTTCCACCCACCGCCTGTCACCAAGAGCTGGATAAGTACATTCTCACAAGAATTTCTATTATCAGTTACAGAGTTAGGTATGTACCAAGGAGGGAAAGACATCAATGAAACTGCATAGCTTAAATGATTACAAAACACAGAGGCAGGACAGTGTCCCTGGTTAG
>NW_016107386.1:1753868-1764796 GCF_001604975.1 Cebus imitator
GTCTCAGTCTGTCACCCAGACTGGAGTGCAGTAGCATGATCTTGGCTCACTATAACCTCTGCCCCCTGGATTCAAGTGATGCTCATGCCTCAGGCTTCCAAGTAGCTAGGATTACAGGTGTATGCCACCACACCCAGATAATTTTTTTATATTTTCAGTAGAGATGGGATTTCACTGTGTTTGGTCAGGCTGGTCTTGAACTCCTGGCCTCAAGTAATTTGCCCACCTCAGCCTCCCAAAATGCTACTATTAGAGGCATGAGCCGCCACACGCAGCCAACTCCTAAGGCTCTTATCTGACTGGTATACAAAGGACCAAATGAATCCAGTGACAGAAAAGTAATTTAGTTTTTAAATCGCTCTTGATCATTAGGTCTTTATCTTCATTTTGAAGATCCGGGATAGAATACAAAAAGAGCTCATATCATTATATATCTCAGTCTGAAAAAACCATGGTAACACTATAACTCTAATCAGTCTAGTTCATTTGCACCAAATTTTAGAGGATCAGTGGTAAATAGGTGGAGGAAGCACAAAGGATTATCTGAATCCAACTGAAGTGTTCTCATGAGAAGAAGGCTCCTTTGTCCAGCTACCATGGATATCCCAGCAGAAGAGGGGTTGAGGAGGTAGATCGATCAGGCTTACTTGCTTGTTTTAGAAAAAAGGAAAGTTTCTGTTAGTGGTTATGGCTGAGATAGCAATGGAAGATAATGAGATTAACATGTTAAAGCAGTATTCACGTACATATTTGCCATATACATACTGTACAATTTCAGAGACATAAAGGTTTGGGAGAAGACAGGGAGAGAGGGCTGAATGAGGAGAACAGAATTTTTCAGATTAAAAAGAAAATCAATCTTTTAAGTCCCAGTGAACATCCAGAAATTTCCATTTAACTTCCTACAAGGCCAGCCTCCAAGATGACTCCCAGTGATGTTCCCAATTACATCTTTGTGTATCTGGATTGGTCTATATGACTAATATAATACGGCAGGAGTGATGGTATATTACTTCTGAGGTTGGGTCAGAAAAGAAAGTGTGGTTTCTGCTGTCTCTCTTGGATCATTCACCTAGGGAGAAGCTAGTTTCCATGTTGCAAGGAGTCCTACTGCGAGGCCCACATCGTGAGGAACTAAGGCCTCTGGCCAACAACCACACCATGAATGAACTTAGAAATGGATCTTTCAGCCCAGACCTTCAAATGACCACTGCCCTAGCTGACATCTTGAGAGACCCTAAGCCAGAACCACTTGCTAAGCAGCTCCCAGATTCCTGACTCTGAGAAACTGTGTGAAATAGGCCAGGTGCAGTGGCTCATGCCTGTAATCCCGGCACCACTTTGGGAGGCCAAGGTGGGAGGATCACTTGAGCCCAGGAGTTTGAGACCAGCCTGTGCAACACAGTCAGACCTCATCTCAAAAAAAAAGAAAGAAAGAAAAAGAAAAGAAACTGAATTTTTTTTTTTTTTTAATTTTAAGCTGCCACATTTTGGGGTAATTTGTTATCCAGCAACAGAGAGGTAGGAGAGGTAATTTGCTGGGGTAATTTGTTAACCAGCAATAGATGACATAATAACATAACATCAAACTAAGCAAGTTTGATGGGGAAATGTACCATTTGATATCATGATTTCATCTACTAGGTGAGAAAGAATCATCTACAAATTAAAAGTGGTTATTGCCTTTGATACCATTAAAAGCTTAATATGCCTAAAGAAGGGGCTCCACTGGAGGGAATGAACCGTCCTTCTCTTCCAACACTAATCTAAGGCTTGTCACAGTCCAAAAGGCCCCATCAGAGGAGTCCAACACAGTCCCCTCCCAGTAATTATATTACATATCCTACAGCCATAAATGGGGGTTAGTTAAGGGTAGGTTTCACATACGAGGCAGCCACTGTAAGGGTGTTGTCTCACATCAGAGCAGTCAAGGGGTTAAAGTTGAGGCAGCAAATTTATCCCCAGAGATATATGCCCAGCACTAAGCTGAGATTCACAAGATTCTCCCTGAGTTTTCCTTACCTCTAAATGCTGGGATAACTGATGCTCACTGAATTCCGATATTTGCATGAATAAAAATGAAGGGATTTAGCAAATCTTGTTCCTGCACACAGTTGTCAAAAAAAATCTGACCTTTACAACAGGAAAAAGAGGGGGGATTTAAAGATTTAAAGAAGAGGCAGTGACTGTCTGATGTATAACAAACCTTTGAAAAATTATGAAGCAGTGAAAATCCCCTACAGGTCCCAGCAAAATGTGTCCAATTTGCATTCCAGCAAAGCTTTCCATACATACCATTTGGCTCCTGTGTGTACTTCCAGGCAAATAAATCCCGAGGAATAATCCCACTGGGACCTAAGTCTGATCTCTGATATATTGCTGCTACACAGCTCCAGACCAGGCTCCACAAACTGCCTTTTTGGTTCCAAATAACTAAATCAAAGTCATCCTGATAAGCTTTGAAAACAGGGAGTGTGAGGAGTGGTTTAATGAATGTTACAACTCAACCTATTATAGACCACAGTGCATTAGGAGAAGAGAAAGAAAGAAAGAAAGAAAAAAAAAACCTTCATGCTTTTACATCCCCAAATCTCTCAAGACCAAATCCAGACATACCTGTCATTCACCACACCTGACTATAAAGCCTTGTTCAAAGCCTGACTTTGATCAAATGGTTAGGATGAATTTGCAAACCCAACATCAGTGTGTATTGTGGTGGGGAGAGGAGGAAAGTAAGCAGAGGCTACAATTTTCTGTTTACTTTGAAAATGGGTTCAATCTATTTTTTTAAAAGCAACCAATAGCAGCAATAAACGCTAACATGTATTCTGATTCATAATATTTCAAGGAAATACAGCAAACGTATTAAGTAGCAAAACAAATTTTTTTCTAAAAGTTAGAAACATCTACCACTCAACATATAAACTTGAGAAAATAGTCAAGGAAAAAAAGGTCGGAAAGATACAATTCTGGAGAAAACGAGACAGCTAGAAGTTCCAGTGTCCTAGATTTCTGCACCAGTTTTCTCCTTTCACAAAAAACTAATTTTCACCTTTCACAAGAAAATAATTTTCACAAAAGAAAAATAAACTGAAACATTGATCACAGTGACTACTATTAGACGAATCACAAAATATATAGATGCAAGAAGTAGAAACTGAAGGACTAAAAAAGAGAAGGGTAAGGGCCAGGCGTGGTGGCTCATGCCTGTAATCCCAGCACTTTGGAAGGCCGAGGCAGCTGGATCACGAGGTCAAGAGATCGAGACCATCCTGGCCAACATGATGAAACCCCATCTCTACTAAAAGCACAAAAATTAGCTGGGTGTGGTGGTACGTGCCTGTAGTCCCAGGTACTCGGGAGGCTGAGGCAGAAGAACTGCTTAAAACCGGAAAACAGAAGTTGCAGTGAGCCAGAATCGTGCCACTGCACCCCAGCCTGTTGACAAAGCGAGACACTGTCTCAAAAAAAAAAAAAAAAAAAAAAAAAAAAAAAAAAAAAAAAAGAGAAGGGTAAGAAGAGAACACTTAGGAACTCAATAATTTGATGTAGATGACATCAAAATAAGAAACCACCCAGCCACACAGTAAGGAGATGGGAACATTAGCATTTTAATAACTGTATATAATATCATTATAAGTAGTGGCAAAGTAACACCCAAATTCAGTTTATATAGCACCTTAAAAAGAGCCAGTCACTTATCAGGAATTGGAGTAAACTCCCTCCCCAGAAGGTTATTCTGCAAGCAGGAGGATAAGCTGGTAATCTGTAAGCAAACTGAGCTTCCTGTATAGTCAGCAAGACCTAGCCTATTGCCTGGTCCAAGATTCTGATGGCAGATGAAACCAGAAATACCACCGTCTACTTCCAAGACCCAAAGTGTAACTGACACTCTCTTTTTGGCAAGTCAGAATTCGACCCTGTCTAGGCAACCTGTATGATCTGTGATTGCTGTTTACTGCAAATTTTGGAAGAAAGTCATCCTTTAGTATAAAAGCTAAAACCTCAATACCTTATTTGGCCCAGAAAAGCCATCCAGTTATTTCAGGAGAGAAGTATGCCAGAAGATCCAAAAGAACTGAAAGGAGCTTTACCATCAAAGTCCTATATAGTCTCAAAAGCTTTTGAAGCTATAATAAACAAACAAAAAATAAAGTGTTGGTAAGGATGTGGAAAAACTGGAAATCTCATGCATTCTTGCTGGGAAAGTAATATGGTTGAGCTGCTATAGAAAACTGGCAGTTACTCAAAAAGTTAAACATAGAATTACCATATAACCCAGCAATTCCACTCCTAGGTATATGTCCAAAGGAATTGAAAACAGAAACTCAAATACATGTAAACACATGTCCCTAGCAGTACTGTTCATAATTGCCAAAAGGTAGAGATGGTCCAAATGTCCATCAACAAATGAATGAACAAATTGTGGTATACATACACACGGAATATTACTCAGTCCTAAAAAGAAATGAAGTGCTGATTCATGCTACAGCATGGATGAACTTCAAAAAGATTAAGCTAAGAGAAAGAAGCCAGACATAAAAGGTCACATATTTTATGATTCCCTTTATATGAAATATCCAGAATAGGTAAATTTATAGAAACAGAATGGAAATGGATGGCTACCAGGGGCTGGAGAGGAAGGGAAAGTGTGGAGCAAGTGCTTAATGGGTACAAGATTTCCTTTTGGGGTGATGAAAATGTTTTGGAATTAGATAGAGTACATTGTGAATGTACTAAATGCCATTATATTGTTCACTTTAAAATGGTTAACTTTATGTTACATGTATTTCACCTCAATTTTTTAAAAAAGCTCTTGGAAATGCAAGTAAAGATCCTCTTATCTCTAATTTGACTTTATTTTTCTAAAGTGCTTTAACAGGATATGTGCTTCCCTTTTAAGAAACCATGAATGATTTCCAGTTAAAGCCTGTCGTGTCTCCTCTATAGTTTTTTGGTTTTGTTTTGTTTTGTTTTGTTTTTGAGACAGAGTCTCACTCTGTTGCCCAGGCTAGAGTGCAATGGGGCGACCTCAGCTCACTGCAAACTCCATCTCCCCAGCTCAAGCAATTATCCTGCCTCAGCCTCCTGAGTAGCTGGGATTATAGGCACACATCACCAAGCTAATTCTTGTATTTTTAGTAGAGACAGGGTTTCACCATGTTGATCAGGCTGGTCTCGAACTCTTGACCTTGTGATCTGCCTGCCTTGGCCTCCCAAAGTGCTGGGATTACAGGTGTAAGCCACCATGCCCAGTCCCCCTCTATAGTTTTTGTAGAGACTATAGGGTCACTTTGAATTCTTGCAAAAGTGAAGTATACCTGGTTGCTTTCCACTCACCAAAACTGGTTGCCCCAAAGCAGAAATGTCAGTGGGAATCTCTGTATTCCCACTGGAGGCTCATTGAAACTTAGCTTCTTTAGCTGCTACAAACCCCTCCTTAGAGACTTACATCTATTGAGACTTTACGAAGGTTTCACATTATACAAGACCACAGTAAGCAATCTCCTCCTCTTCCATCACAGCTCAATTCAGAGTTCTTTCGAAACACTGGTACTTCACTGTCTCCTATTTTGCATTCTGAATAAGATATCCTCCCACGTTTTTCCCCTACTTACCCGTTAAAACTTGCCAACAGACAAGACTTACTGGTAGAAGCACTGTGAATAGTCATTCTTCATATTGCCACTTTGTCTTTCACATTTCTCTTTCAAATTGTTGAGGCAAAAGCATTTTCAGAGTATGAGATGAATCATCTAGTATTCAATACCTTTTACATCTTTGCTGTCATCAACAACCTCCCAGCCTCCTGGCAGAAGGCCTCAGTCACCTAAGCCCTTAAAGAATCCTATAATTGGTGGTTTATACTTTCTCCCCCATCCTAAACCCACTCCATGATGCCATGAAGATACATAATATTTGCAAATTTTCTAGAGCTCTTTCTCATTGCTTTGCTCATTGCTATTTCCACAGCTTCCTTTTGGAGATAAAGCCAGGCCCTCCCAGGCCTCAGAGTTTACCAAAGAGGGCAATAGTCACCAAAGGGTCCCAAACCAGCTTCTATGCTCATAGCTATATACAATAAAAGCATAAACAGAGAATCATCCCCTTTCTCATTAATTAGAATGGCTCTACTAAGAAGTGGTTGTTAATGGTATCAATAAACTGCTTACCCTATGTCAGCTTAAGTTGAAGTACTTTGAAAGTTACCTTTTAGGATCCAGGTACAACCTTTACTATTGCTTCTCTAGGCAAGATGAGTGGCTCCTTCCCTTAAGATCTGATGGTTTGTTTCCTCAATAGTTTCCACCACCTTGTGATAATCTTTTAATAGTATCTAGGATCATTAGTAACATGCTACTTTACCTCCTCTCACCTCTCCCCTTTACTCATCCCTCTGGACAGAAGATTCAGAGTCAGTAATTGCCATGTCTTATTGAATTTTTAATTTTTCTATCTCTTAGCCCTGCAGCTCAGTGAATCTCCTAACTCCAAGCCAGAACTTCGGCCTGCCCAATTAATTAGACACTGGAATTTAAAAACTCACATCCCTATTCCCAGTTACCTCCACACGTGCTGGAAATAGGCTGGTGGTGTTTGTCTGCATGCTATGCTCTCAGCAGACCTTCCTATTGAACCTAGTATCCAACAACAGGGACCAGTAAGCAGCCTGAAGTCTGTTGCCAGAGAACAAGGCTAACTCAGAATTTTCTGCCATCAGTTCCTTTGGTAGACATAAAAGCATCAAAGAGAAAGGGGATTTCCTCAAATTGTGATTTTGTGATTAAAATAGTAATGTTAATTTGTCTCCAGTAAGACAGAAGAGTTCAGGAACAGCTAGATTCACCTCTGTCTCTTGATCCTCTTCCGCAAATGGCCCACCTGAAGTTAGCTATAGGTCTGCCTTTATTCACATGAAAAGCAAATAACCTCACTGCCTTTTTCCAAATCATAATCACTTTTTATTTATTTATTTTAATAAAAAAAAATTTTTTTTTTAAAGACGGGGTTTTACCATGTTGGTCAGGCTGGTCTTGAACTCCCGACCTCAGGTGATCCGCCCGCCTTGGCCTCCAAACTGCTTGGATTACAGGCATGAGCCACTGCGCCTGGCTCATAATCCCACTTTAAAAGAAGCTTTTACTGTATGCCCTTGAACATGTTACTTAATCTTTCTGGAACCTAAGTTTTATCTGCAAAAGGAGGATACTAATAAAGGCACAGTCTACTTTGTGGGTTTTTGTGAAACTTGAAAAGAATACAGGCAAACTGTCACAGCCAAGTGGAACCTAACAAGATGTGACGACTAAACGTAATGTGGTATCCTAGATGGAATCTTTGAACAGAAAAAGCCCGTTAGGTAAAAACCTAATGAAATCTGAATAAAGTATGAGCTTTAATAATGATGAATCAATATTTGTTCATTAATTGTGACAAATGTGTCATACTAATATAAGATGTTAATAGGGGAAACTGGGCATGGGATAGATGGTAACTTACAACTTTTCTATAAATACAATATGCTCATAGAAATAATCCATGATAGATTATATATATTTTAGAGTCTAAGTTATAATTTATATAAATATAATTTATAGATTGTCATGTGCTTTATAGATTCTAAAATTAAAAGGCTATAATGAAAAACTATAAAGTTCTAACCAATTGTAAAATATCACATAATTTAGTAGATTTAGTTTTTTATGCAGATAGTTGGTAAGTAGGTAGCTACCTTAAGTAGCTCAGATAACAAAGATCACTTGAAGAGTTAAGTACTGGTGTGGAAGAGTCTAGCCCCCAGAAATATCCCAGCTGTTTCCTGCCAGCTGGTGCCTCATGTCTGACTTGCAATAGAGCTGATTTTCTTTATGTAATTATTTTTGTCTCTCAACCTATTTCGCTAAAAGAACAGCTACTTTTTAAAAAGAGTGCTTTAATTTAAAACTTCAAAAAGCACAGATATGTGCTTTAATTTAAAACCTCAAAAAGTGAAATATAAGGCATGGATATGATAATTTATTGGGTCCATTTCCTAACTGCTAATAATTTATTGGGTCCATTTCCTAACTGTTGAAACAGATCTGATCTCTACTACTCCCAACTTCAAATGTAGAAACACATGGACACCCAGAGACAGAATTTAGCAAGTGTACCCATCCCCTGCCAACTTCTGCTCTGCCCTGGAAAAAAAAACAAAAACAAAAAGAAGAAAGCAAAAGTCCCAGAAGTGCAGGAAATTGTTTCTCAGACGAAAGACAACACTTCCTTTCCCAGAACAATCCATCTCCCACACTGACATCCTGCTCCTGCTATATTTACCCAACCCAAATCTGCCGATGATATACTTCCAGCTGCACTCCTGCCACATGGTCCTGTCACTCAACTGGAGCACTCAGAGGGGAATCTGTCCAGAGGGCAGAGCCTAGAAATCACTACACACTAATCCATGCTTCCTCTATTGCTAGCCTTCAGAGTAAAGTGAGACAAAATATGGACAGTATTACTCCCTGTTTATTTTGGAAGTGACTGGGGAGACAAGAGGTACTTCATTTTATATAGTTGCTAATTTTGACTGCTCTCATGGTAGCCAGTGGAGGAACCTGAACAATGAAGAGATTGAAATGGGAGGTTAAAAATAACTGTTAATGCTAGCAAGCCAAAAAACATCACTTAATAACCTCTTCCAAGCCAACCCACTAGGATCAGGCTATCAAGTAACATTACAGGGTAAAACCTTCAGTTCTAGGTAGACAAATCCAAGGAGTCAAGACGGACAATTTCATTCACCTCATCTCATCCTATCCCATAGCATACTCTACTCAAAGGGGAAAACCCACACACTGGACTGGGTAAAGGTAAATGTTAGAGCTGACTCCCATTTTCCAATTTTAGTAGTTCTGTATTCTTGGTCCTTCTCTCCTACCCTTGCTTCCCCATCCCCAAGTTCTTTACTTCTGCCCCTTTCCTCTTTCTGACTCTCTAGTTGTTTTCTTTTCTGTCTCTACTTACTTCTCTCTCTCTTTCTTTTTTTTTTTTTTTAAGACAATGACTCCTCTTTCACCCAGGCTAGAAGGCAGTGGTGCCATTATTACTCACTGCAGCCTTGACCTCTGGGGCTCAAGAGATCCTCCTGCCTCGGCCTCTCAAACAGCTGGGACTACTGGTGTGCATCACCATGCCTGGCTAATTTTTTTTTTAAATTTAGTAGAGCTGAGGACTCACTAGTTAGGCTGGTTTCGAACTCCTGAGCCGAAGCAATCCTCTCGCCTCAGCCTCCCAGAGTGCTAGTGATTACAGGCATAAGCCACTTTTTTGAGGGCAAGTCTCCCTCAACAAAACACAACTGATAGCTGATAAGGCATTCATTAGTAATGGTCATAATTATCATATTGCTGGCCTGTTCTCCACAGTAATAACAGTAAAAACCTAAGTCTCAAGAAGCAATACTACTTTTTCTCTCAGCTTTTGGAGGCTCAGTCATGCATCCTAATCATGCTTCAAAGGAATGAAAGGAAAGGCACAAGGAAAAATGCATAAAAATAAGAGGGAAGGAAAGAAAAGAATGACAGAAAAGGAGAATAGGAAAATATTTCTTCTAACCTTTTTCTCTTAACACTCCTGGATAATGGGCATTTCCAAACTTTATGGATTTTGTTAAAGCTTAAGTGGAAGTTCTTAATAAGATGATTCAAGTTATTAAAATATATTTGAGAATAAAAGCTGAAATATAATGATGCATTCATAGGAAATCCCACTTATTAAAAGAGGGAGTAAATTAAAAAAAAAAAAAAAAAAAAAAAGAATCCACTTCACAGGGCTGTTGTCAGTCTGACTTAGAGAAAACGCATTTATGCTGTTGGTTGAGTGGAGAACAAATTTCACTGGGTGATGTGGTCACATTCTAGGAAATTACCAAGCTCCAAGTCAAGCCTCATTGAGCCAAACCTTTTCCCAATTTTCAACTCTTTTTAGTTACTAGACTTAGACATTAAGAAAAACGTGGATCTTTAGGGTACGCAATTATGTTTCTAATAGGAAGAGAAATAAACAGAAGAAAGCTAGAAAGACAGTTTGTGTCCACCTAAGAACAAGTATTTTTAAGCAACCACTCCAATTTCACCATTAGTGCAACCAGAAATTGGTTCAGGCAAGAATTATCAATGTATGTTAGGTCTTAGAGGGAAAGTTTAAAGAGGAATAGTATCTTCAAGTGTTTCCCTACAGATTGCTTATGAGTTGCAAGGGGAAATAACATCGATATAGTAAGTAAGTTAGATTAACACTTGACCAGATGATCAAAATTAGTATCACCAATGAATAGCACGTGCAGTTGCGATAACCTGAGAAGGACACTATATCAATAGTGGTATGCATTATAGAGCCAGACACACACCATCTGAATCTAATTATGAGAACACATCAGACAAACCCAAAATGAGAAATATTATTGAAAGAAATAAATAAATGAGGGTGACTACAGTTAACAATAATTTGCTGTGTATTTCCAAATAGCTATAAGAGAAGATTTGAAATGTTCCCAACAAAAAGAAATGACAAATGTTTGAGGTGATGGATATCCTAAATACTCTGATGTGATCATTACACATTGTATGCATGTATAAAAATATCACATGTAACCAATAAATAAGTACAATTATTATGGATCAATTTTTTAAAAAAGAAAGAACACAGAGATGAACTGGTCTGTAGTTGTTAAAAAAAATGTCAGTGTCAGCTGACTGTGGTGGCTCATGCCTAAAATTCCATCACTTTGGAAGACCAAGGCAGGAGGACCAGTAGAGGCTAGAAGTTCTAGGCTGCAGTAAGCTACGATCCCACCACTGGACTCTGCGAGCAGTTACAGAGTTACAGATAACTCCATAACTCTAGAAAAAAAAAAGTGGGTTTTTTTTTTTTTTTTTTTTTTT
>NW_016107386.1:1766082-1767704 GCF_001604975.1 Cebus imitator
AGAGTGAGATTCTGTCTAAAAAAAAAAAAAAATGATATAAATAACCTCTCAAATGATTTAGAAAAATTTATTTATTTATGTATTTTTCTTTTTTTGAGACAGGATCTAACTCTGTCACCAATGGTGGAATGCAGTGGCGTGATCACAGCTAACTGCAGCATTGACCTCCCAGGTTTAACTGATCCTCTTACCTCAGCATTCCCAATAGCTGGAGGCTTACTTTTTAATTTTTTATAGACATGGAGTCTTCCTCATGTTGCCCAGGCTGATCTCAAATTCCTGGGCTCAAGTGATCCTCTCATCTTGGCCTTCCAAAGTGCTGGAATTATAGACGTGAGCCACTGTGCCCAGCCGAAAAATAATTTTATGTCTATACATACATACATACATATATACATACGTGTACGTGTGTGTGTGTGTGTGTGTGAGAGAGAGAGAGAGAGAGAGAGAGAGAGAGAGACAATAGTAAAGTAGCAAAAGGATAGATGGGAGATTTCTGCATTATTCTTGCAACTTTTTTGTAAGTTTGAAATTATTTCAAAATAAAAGTTCAAGAAAATTCACCATCTGTTCCTTTGATTAAATGTCCTGACGCCAATTAGGTAAAAGGGAAATAGGGATGAACTCACAATCTAAATAGCAGTAAAACAACCTCTGGTAGACAACTTTTTCCTTCCCTCTGGAGCTTTTGGAAGAAGACTATTACCAACCTAAATATTTCCCATTCTCTACGTTCCTTTACTACATGCAAAAAACCCATTTTGTTGACTACTGAGCCTACAGCCTACCCGGGATTACTTAAGACCCTGGCACCATCTCCCATTCCCTAAATAAAAAGGAGTTCTACTAAAGGCAAATACTGTTCATTTTCTTCCTTATAGAACCCTGGGAACAGAAACTTTTTTTTTTTTTTGAGACAGAGCCTCACTCTGTCGTCCAGGCTGCAGTGCAATGGCGTGATCTCAGCTCACCACAATCCCTGCCTCCTGGGTTCAAGTGATTCTCCTGCCTCAGCCTCCTGAGTAGCTGGGATTACAGGTGCCTACTACCACACCAGGCTAATTTTTGTATTTTTAGTAGAGACAAGGTTTCACTATGTTGGCCAGGCTGGTCTCAAACTCCTGACCTCCGGTGATCCACCTGCCTTGGCCTCCTAAAGTGCTGGGATTACAGGCATGAGCCACCACTCCCAGGCCAAAAACATTCTTTAAAACCTCTGAAATGAAACTATGAAACTGATTAAGATGTAGTCTTGGCTCACTTGGGAGGATTAATGAGACCTATTTGGAGTCTGAGAACCAAGGTCCATTCTCCCTTGACTACTTTCCCTACAATGTTTCTGTACAGGTGGACTGAACAAAGAACTTCTTTTCCTTGGCCAAAGGAAACCAAGATCCTGTCAGAGTCAATAGGCTCTGGTCACAAAAAGTATTTAGCTATAGTAGGTACTAATAATATAACTTGATAGACAAATGGGACCTAATCAAACTCCACAGCTTCTGCACAGCAAAAGAAACGGTCATTAGAGTGAATCGGCAACCAACAGAATGGGAAAAAATTTTTGCAGTTTACCCATCTGACAAAGGGCTGATATCCAGAATTTACAAAGAACTAAAACAGAT
>NW_016107386.1:1768446-1789662 GCF_001604975.1 Cebus imitator
GAGGGGAGCACCACACACTGTGGTCTGTTGGGGGGAAATAGGGGAGGGACAGTGGAGGGTGGGGAGTTGGGGAAAGAGAGCATGGGGAGAAATGCCAGATATAGGTGAAGGGGAGGAAGGCAGCAAATCACACTGCCACATGTGTACCTATGCAACAATCTTGCATGTTCTTCACATGTACCCCAAAACCCAAAATGCAATAAAAAAATAATAATAATAATATAACTTGGATATAGATTCATCCCAGAAAAAAAGAGGCAAAGGAAAAAGTACTGCACTTTAAATTCAGAATACAATAAGCCATTCAAGCAAAGACAGGTCACAGGTCTTTTTGAGGAATACCTTTGTCCAACTTTCTCTTTTAGAAAGATCTTAACCACTGTTAACTGCTTCATTGCCTCTATACCTCTTTCTACCCTTGAAAATCCTAGGAATACTATTCCTAAACAAGGGGATAGTCTCTTTGAGGTCCCAATGCTCCCAAGGGCTACTTCTAGGTGCTTTCTCTGGGATTCAAAAGACAAATGTACGATGAAATTGTTCTATTGATTATGAAGCCAAATCCTGTCCAAAGTTACAAGGGCTTTGGTACTACTTTTCTTACATGAGACCCTTGGGCTAAAGGTAGTAGGTTGCTACCAAAAAACACTTATGTTATTTGTGAACTGGGACAAGAGCTTTCCTTGCTGTTTTGGCACCTTAGGTAAACAGCTACTAAAATCTTTGTTTTTGGCTAGGTGCAGTAGCTCACATCTGTGATCTCAGCACTTTTGGGAGGCTGAGACAGGCGGATCATCTGAGGTCAGGAGTTCGAGATCATCCTGGCCAACACGGTGAAACTCCATCTCTGCTAAAAATACAAAAATTAGCTGGGCGTGATGGTGGGCGCCTGTAATCCCAGCTACTCAGGAGGCTGAGGCAGGAAAATTACTTGAGCCCAGGAGGTGGAGGTTGTAGTGAGCAGAGATCATGCCACTGCACTCCGGCCTGGGCAACAGAGCGAGACAACGTCTCAAAAACAAACAAACAAAAAATATTTGTTTTGCACCTCTAGACTTCAATATCCTAAAAATTGTGTCAAAAGCCAAGCCAAAGAGGACTCAAATGCAAAGTTGCATTTTATTAGAAAAGACAATCAGCCATTGATAACTTATCTTATGGTACAACTGCAGTCAGTTCAGTTCTGAGATGCACAGACTGATTAAACAAAGGCCAATATAAAGAGACTAATCATACCATAGAACACATTATTAGTGAAAAAAATTTTTTAACAGACTAATCAACTCTAGGACATTCAAGACCCTAAAAGCAGCTAACGAAGCGGCCATGTACAGAAGTTCCAGGGTCACTGCCAGGCAGTCAGGGCTAGGGCAGAGGGTGGGGGTGGGATGGACAATGTAGACAACACCAATGCTATTCTTTTGACCATCCTAGAACCTCTTTCAGCAAACCAAAGCATACAACAATTTCCTGAGGTCACGTGTGGAAACTGGCAGACTTCAAACTAGTGCCCAGTTGTCCACTCAAATTCCAGAGCTTCTCAAATCACCAGCCCACTAGACCATAAACTATGAGAACAGGAACTGTGTCAGTCTCCTTGAAAATTAGGTCCCTAGAACTTAGTTCCGCTTCTGGCACATAGTAAGTAATCAAGAAATATTTGTTGAACTTCCACCAAGAGAAAAGTTCCTGGAGAAGATGCTCTTTTGGAGTCTTTCCAGGACAAATAATTCCCTCAGCCCACCAAAATGATTCAAAAGGGTGGCCACATCTAACATGATATATTTAAACAATCTGTATAGCATCACATAAAAGAGATAAGGTATGAAGTGCAAAGTGACTAATCAGTCATAATTACTTCCACAATTCTTATTTCCTTGGGGGAAGAATACTTACTGTAATATTCTCCAGGATTATAACGACTCAAATAGGCTCAAATTAATCTCTGCCTGGCAAAAGCTGATTCATCCAGAAACAACCACCTAAATAGAACTGTCTCACTGAAAGCAAAGTTGACAGGAATGAAGAATCCACTCATTCCCAAGAGTCAAAAGAGCTAAGGTGCCTCACAGAGTCCTTCAAAGAATGTCAGGAAAATGGTGAGAGGGTCACCCTGACTCAACAGCCTCCTTGATTCCTTGTCCATGAAATAACATTGCAGACAGACAAATTCAAACCAGTGCTAGAACAGGAGTAAATCACAAACTTTCTACCAAGGCTTTCAAACTTTTTGATCATAATGGATAGAAAAATGTACAGCTTACACTGCAACCCAGAAAATAAGGTTTCTAACTGAAATAAAAGTTTCAAAAAACAACACTCACCCTTCTTATTATGTATAATACACTGATAATTTCCTTTTTTAAATTTTTTTCTTTTTTGTGGGGAATAGGGTCTTTTTTTTTTTTTTTTTTTTTTTTGACGGGTTTTTGTTTTTTTTTTTTTTTTTTTTTTTTTTGAGACGGAGTTTCGCTCTTGTTACCCAGGCTGGAGTGCAATGGCGCGATCTCGGCTCACCACAACCTCCGCCTCCTGGGTTCAGGCAATTCTCCTGCCTCAGCCTCCTGAGTAGCTGGGACTACAGGCACGCGCCACCATGCCCAGCTAATTTTTTGTAGTTTTAGTAGAGACGGGGTTTCACCATGCTGACCAGGATGGTCTTGATCTCTTGACCTCGTGATCCACCCGTCTCAGCCTCGCAAAGTGCTGGGATTACAGGCTTGAGCCACCGCGCCCGGCTGGGAATAGAGTCTTGCTCTGTCACCAGGCTGGAGTGCAGTGGCACTGCCTTCCCAGTTCAAGCAATTCTCCTGCCTCAGCCTCCCGAGTAGCTGGGCTTATAGCTGTGGGCCACCACAGCCAGCTAATTTTTGTATGTTTAGTAAAAACGGGGTTTCACCATGTTGACCAGGGTGGTCTCAAAATCTTGGCCTCATGATGCACCTGCCTCAGCCACCCAAAGTGCTGGGATTACAGGTGTAAGCCACCGTGCCTGGCCAGATATACTGATAATTTCTTTCTTTCTTTCTTTCTTTTTTTTTTTTTTAAGACAGAGTTTCACCATGTTGGTCAGGCTGGTCTTGAACTCCCGACCTCAGATGATTCACCTGCCTTGGCCTCCAAAGTGCTTGGATTACAGGCGTGAACCACCATGCCCGACCCTGATGTACTGATAATTTCTATTCTTTTTTTTTTCCCTTCGTGCTGGTTGACTGTACCAGAAAGCAGGAAGTGCTCAAAGAGGTCATGTCAAATGACAAAGGAACCAGTTTGAAAAGGATGCTCACTGTGGCCATACTTGAAACAATGTGAGCACCAAAAGTAACAATTTAAAAAAATGTCTGTAATTAATTGTAAAACACTGAATAACATTCATAAGACCCCAGGAAACGGTAGACCCACATTTGCCACCACTAGTGATCATTATCAGCGCTCACTTCTGAATCTGAAAACTGACAATTAAAGGGAATGAATTAAGCATTTATCCTGCCTTTTTAGAAAAAACTGGTTATCCTCCAGTTGATGAGGGAAAGCAATTCTTTACAGAGAATGCTAGCTAATAGATGTAGAAAGAATGACAGAATTAGAAAAATCATTCTGTCACCAGTGAAATAAGTGATTCAGTCAAACAATCAGTGGATGACCATTAGGTAAATGGATATTATATTAGAGGACAGGATATTTACAAGGTACAAAATATTACTTCACATATTACTTAAAATTACAAAAAGAAAAATTAACATATTTCACAATGAGGAGATTTGGCAGTCACCATCAGAAGCAAGTAACAAAACTTTTCAAATCAACAACTGCAGGACAACCTGACAGGATGTGCCTCCTGTGACGATATAATATGAAATAAGGCCAGGCACAATGGTTCACACCGGTAATCCCAGTACTTTGGGAGGCTGAGGTGGGTCAGTCACTTGAGCCCAGGAGTTTGAGACAGGCCTGGGCAACGTGGCAAGACCCCATCTCTACAAAGAATACAAAAAATTAGCTGGGCATGATAGCATACACCTCTAGTCCCAGCTACTTGGGAGGCTGAGGGTAGGAGGATCACTTGAGCCCAGGAGGTGAATGGAGGTTGTGGTGAGCCAAGATCACACCACTGCACTCCAGCCTAGGTGACAGAGCAGGACTGTCTCCAAAAATAATGATGACAATGATGATAATAATAATATGAATTACATAGTATCATCTATAACATACTCTTGCCAAAAATATTTAAGCTGAATCTAATCAAGCCTTTAATCCTTTTAGTATGTAACGTATGGGAAAGAGGAACAAGTTAAATGATACCACAAGGTCACAGACAAACCCAGAATGTAAAACATTCTAAACATAAATGGGCTGGAATTCTCAAAAAGCCAACGCAAGAGAGAAAGAAAAAAAAAAAAACAGAGAAAATTGTCTTTTAAAAGCCTAGGGCCGGGTGCAGTGTGGTTCACACCTGTAATCTCAACACTTTGGGAGGCTAAGGTGGGAGGACTACTTGAGGCCAGGAGCTTGAGAACAGCCTGGGAAATAGAACAAGATCCCATCTCTACAAAGTTTTAAAAATTAGCCAGGTTTAGCGTGAGCCTATAGTCCCAGCTATTCAGGAGGCCAAAGCGGGAGGATCACTTAAGCTGCTGTGAGCTATGATTGTGCCACTGCACTCCACCCTAGGTGACACAGTGAGACTCCATCTCTAAAATAAATTAGTAAGTCTAAAAGGACATAAGCACCTAATGAAATGAGAATTTTGCTTCGATTTTGGTTTGTAAAACCAACTATGGCTATAAAAATTTGGGGACAAATGGAAAATGTTTAATATGAACTGGATATTAACTAGTATTGGCAAATTATGGTTGTTTCTTAGTTGTGATAATGGTATTATGATTATGTAGCAGAATGTCCTTATTTAAGATGCATGCTGAAGTATTTAGGGGTGAAATGTCAATATGTTTGCAATTTATTTTCAAATGATCATGAAAAAATAATAGATACACATATATGGATAAAGCAAAAATGCCTAAATGTTAGTAATTTTGACTCTTAAGTGTGGAATATGGGTGATCATTATTCTTTCAATTTTTGCTAAGTTTAAAATTTTTCATCATAAAAAATCGGAGAGAAAAATGCCATGCAACCCATTACAGTGATATAATTCACTAATGGAAAGCAACCTACAGTCGGAAAAACACCACTCTAGCCCATAGCAGGGCAGTTGTAATACCATCTCAGCTCTCACTTCATTTAATCAATTTGGTACCAGTTTTCTTAAATTCAAAAACTAATTTGGAATGAGGCTTTCTTATTCTATATCCTCTTATCAAGGGTCTCTCAAATTTTAAATTTTTCCTGACAGTAATTCACTGTACTTGAAAACAAATAATAATCAGTGGAAAAGTCCCTGTCAGTATCAGGGAAATCTCATTTTTCCCTCTATTTTTACAGAATTTTTTTTTTTAAATTCAGGGCCAATCCCAGATAACACCAAAGTGCTTTTGATCCTTTTCTTCCCCAGTGAATGTCCTCAACTACCCTTACCCTCTAGTTCCCAAGCTGCTTTCCAGGACACCTGGAAGCAAGCTGCATGGCTGACTGCAGAAAAACCCCAGCTCCCACACTACATCTGATCCTGCCTTTCCACCAAATCATATGCCAATTTATTGCCCTCTGATGTACATTCTATTAGGCCACTTCCTGGATGCCCCACTTCACACTGGGCCAGAAACGCAAGGCAATAATGTGAGTTCCACAAACGGGCAAGTAATTGCTCAATAAGCGTGGAATAAGAAAAGGTCAGTTGTGATCTGTGCACATGTGGCAGCCCTTCACAACTTGACCTACAGTGGTAACAGTGGTAATAGAATGCTGATGTTACAGAAGAGACATGCCATGAGAAGCTAGCCAACAGACTGCCAGAAGTGCTTGTCCATCTAAGTTCTTTAGGATCTTCAAAGAACAAAGAAAAGGAATAAAGGCCCCTAAACTGGTGAGAAAAAAATTATCTCCTGGTTTCCTAGAGCAAAACTGAAAGCCTAAAGTAGTCATTGTTCTCCATCTATCACTCTTTCTTAATGAAGTGATCTGAACTGAAATGATTTTATCTCCATTTTGCTCTATAGCCAACTCTATCTTCTAACAGATGCCAGGAGAGAAAAGACAAATGCACTCACCCTTTCCATAAACATATCCACTATCACTTCAGAAACTAGTGTGATCAACTAAGCATCTATGAACATAGAGAGGTAGTCAGAGGGGGACAAGGCCGAGACAAACTCTTCATTATCTCTCCTAATCAAAATAACACATTGAATTTCAAGCATTTGGCTTCTTCTGAAACCCTTTTGGCATTTGTCCTGAGTTTGAATGGGTGGAAAAGCAGGAAGGAACTCTGCCTGCCTCCTTGTTCGAAACAAAACAGCAGCTGGCTTTCTCTCTTTTTACACATCTGACTGCTGTCATGGTAAGTTGGGCATATACTCCGATGTCTGAGGCCTCAAGAGGTAGCTGTGCTAAAGAGGACAAAGGCAATAACACCACCAGCAACTCTGATACCCACCAGAGACCACACTGTTATACTGCCCCCTAACCTTTGCTACAAGAAATTAGGTTTCTCCTTTTGAGAGCTCAACTATTAAGAATGCTCTTTCCTCTTTTTTCACAACTCTTTTTCTGATACATGCAATAGAAAATGTGCCCTCCCACCAGCCAGCAAACTAGTTCTGACGGCTAAGTATGCCTGGGTATGAAGAAGAGAAAAAGTGAGAGCTGAAGCCATGTGAAGTCAGATTATGCAGAGCTGTTTCTTCTCAAGAGTCTTCATTTTCTAATCTTGAGTACAAACAAATGTTTGGAAGAACTTCTTGGTTTAGAAGTGTCAAGTGAAGAGTATTAACAAATCATTTGGGGAAGGCTCCAGTAAAAAGAAACAGCAAAGTCAAGTCATCAAAATATAGGCCTCTTGGAGCCACCCTATTAATATGAATAGTCCTGGAAGAAAAAAAGAATCACAGTACCTTTATTTACTCTATGCTGAAATGTCCACAAGTCTGTGACCACTCAAGTTACCAAGATTCTAAGGTGCCAAAGCCAGTCTGACTCAAATTCAAGTCATATTCTAATGTATTACTCAATGACCTTCAAACTAATATAGTCTTATATTATAAACCAAGAAAGTAAAACAGGGTGCAAGAAATGGATACTTTTAAGTATGCCTGTTGCCTTTCCTAACACTCGGCCCTTCACAAAATTTGTTGGCCAAATTTTATCACATTTGGTTCTTTCAGTTTCTACTTAGGCCTTGAACAATTCACAAGCTCAATTCCAAGTGGGACAAAGCTAATATTACTCATTCAACCTTCTTCTCATGCTGATTAATAATAATATATTACTTACTCCTTAAACTATAGACCTCTGTAGGAAAAAAGTATGCATTTAATCAACAGGACTCCAGCAAATTATTTTCATATAACATACTCACTTTTTTTTGAGACAGAATCTAACTTTGCCAACAAGCTGGAGTGCAGTGGCACCATCTCGGCTCACTGCAACCTCCACCACCTAGGTATAAGCAATTCTCCTGCTTCAGTCTCCTGAGTAGCTGGGACTACAGGCATGTGCCACCACACCTGGCTAATTTTTTGTATTTTTAGTAGAGACAGGGTTTCACCATATTGGCCAAGCTGGCCTCAAACTCCTGACCTCAAGTGATCCACCTACCTCAGCCTCCTAAAGTGCTGGGATTACAGGTGTAGCCCAGCCCATATAATATACTCTTATTTCTTATTCAGTCTTTTCCCTTAACAATGACTACTAAAATTTCTTTTCTCTCCACCTCCTCATTTTCCAAATGAAACAGATTAAACTTGAGGTAGGAGGCATTCTCAAATAGTTTCTTTTCTATCTAAGTGGCTTACTTCTAAGAGGCTCAGGCTAGACAGGTGTTAAGTCATAGTTCCTCCCAGGGTGGCTTCCAGACTCTGTTTAAATGTTCTCTGCAAACCTCTGGAGGTTAGACGGACTCAAACGTCCTAGCTCAGAATCTGAATTCACAAAGCTTGAGACAGACAGTACCATACAGGTGTGTTTGTCCAGGATAAACTATATTTAAATAAACTCCTGACACATCCACTTTCTCCTGGCACCTGCTTCTCCCTCCTAAACTCAAGCACACCATAACCTGCTGTCCTAGTAAGCTCTGTAAAGAAATATCCTATCCCCCAGAATTACGCTATGCAACCCACCCATGACTTTGGGAATATCTAAACTCTGGCCATAACAGCTTTACATGCAAAAGCCAGACAAGCAAATATAAGCTATTGTTTTTGCTTATTTCTCTGGCTTGTTCCTTAAGGAAAGAACAGGAATAAAAAAAGATGGCAATAGATTGCTCTCGCTCACTGTCATCCATTCCAGGCTTAATAGGGACCATATAGCATAAAGTAGAGGCCAAAAAAGGTTAGCTTTGGAATGATCAGCTAGAGTCATTAGTCTGGTCAAACCAGTGGCTATGAGGGCAGGAAGTCTGACTGTTTGCTATTATAGACCATTTCCTAAGTACCTAAGAAAAATGCCTGGTACATAGTAGACAGTCAATAAATATTGGTTAGAAGCAACTCAATAACCTAGGCCCTGAAGGAATCCAAATCTTGGGGAACCCACAAAAGAAAATGTCTAAGAAGCTAGAACAATGTTATAGTTAATACACGTACCTATAATAAGCCTCAAGATCACCTTAGTCTTACACTGAGAACCCCCAATCCTGATAACCAAAACTGCACATTAGGTCCTCAGAGCAAAAAAAAAAAAAAAAAGGCCTGGGACGAAATCTCCAAAGGCAAACTCCTTGCCACCACACCCCCGACACGCACATAGTCACATGCACATCTTAAGACATCTTCCTCAAGCCCTGACCCTGAAGGCTTTAAAGTAATTAAAAGATGATCCCATAAGAGATGATTTTGGTTGTCTGTCCCTCTCTCCCTCTCTGTCTCTGTCTCTGTCTCTCTTTCTTTCTTTGAGATAGGGTCTCACTCTGTCACCCAGGCTGGAGTGTAGTGGTGCAGTCATGGCTCACTGCAACCTTTGGTTGTCCCTCCCTCCTCTCTCTCTCTTTCTTTCTTTCTTTCTTTCTTTCTTTCTTTCTTTCTTTGAGATAAGGTCTCACTCTGTCACCAGGCTGGAGTGCAGTGGTGCAATCATGGCTCACTGTAACATCGAACTCCTAGGCTCAAGTGATCCTCCCACCTCAGCCTAAGTAGCTAGAATTATAGTTGTATGCCACCATGCCCAACTAATTTTTTTTATTTTTATTTTTGTAGAGATGGAGGGGTCTTGGTATGTTGCTGCCCAGGCTGGTCTCGAACTCCCAGCCTCAAGCAATCCTGCTGTCTTGGCCATCCAAAGTGCTAGATTATAGATGTGGGTCACCGCACCGAGCCTGGTTGTAATATTTTTGCTTTAAACCAAAAATTTTCTGGAAAAGAATCTCTTTGTAATGATCTAAGTTTAAAGACCAAGGACAAAGACAGACTATATCTGGAGGTCAATGACCACAACCAAACACCACAAATCACAACTGACTATAGCCCTTTCCATAAAGCTACACTGGATGAAGAAAACTAAGGCTTGTAAGGACTTATCTAGTCTGGGAACAAAGAGATGAAAGACCATAGACCATACTGGCTAGAAGCATTCCTATAAACTATCTACTAAACTATCTACTTTTGTCAGACCCAAAACCAATAGCAATATCAAGTATCCTGATATTTCACTTTCCCTTCCATGCCCCATCCCATGCCACAGACCCTACCACAAGGTCTAGCTGTGAGACTGAAGATAACTCCGATATGCAAGAGCCCCAAAAGATTCCTAGAAGGATAAAAGGAAATGTGTCTTTGGACTCTAAACCCATGGCAGGGCTTGGGCAGATGTAAGAGAGAGGCAGTACCCCTTCTGCCCCTAAGGCCAGGATACCCCAGCCCTGCAGGCAGCACAGAGTTAACTACCCACCCGCTTTGAGAAGCACAAAGGTACATCACTGCAACATGCCTAACATTTACATTGCCTCTCTCTGCTCATTAAACAGGTTTTGGTTAAATAATGAACAAACTGTATTACAGACTCCGATGAGAATTCCAAAATTATAAATCAACTGGGAAAGCCCAAAGGGGCAGACAGACAGGGAGGGGGGAGAAGGATAATATTGACTAATATAAAGGGCGCAGCTTGACAGTGGATATTCCTGCCACACCTGATCAAACACACTCCGTGGGGGGAGGGGAAAGAGAGCAAGAGAGGGGAGATGGGACAAGACAGCCTGAAATTTGCATCCGGAAAAGATTAAAACAGATTCTTTGGGGATAGAGAAAATACATAATATATATTACTATAAATGCAAAACTGTACTAAAAGCTAACTCAAATGTCAAAGATTACAGTTTGAATAAATTTAAA
This sequence comes from Cebus imitator, assembly GCF_001604975.1. NCBI lineage: Eukaryota > Metazoa > Chordata > Mammalia > Primates > Cebidae > Cebus > Cebus imitator. The sequence goes on from NW_016107386.1 coordinate 1,778,895, forward strand.
TATAAAAGCCATGTGCTTCCTTGAGTTAATGAGAGAGACATAAAAGGACAAACTGGGCCAGAAGCTGAACAGTACCTTATGCTGCCTTTGCTGCGCAATGGGTCCAAAGTACAACAGTGACTATAGAGACTTCCCTTCACAGCTCTGAGCCCTAAGAAAAAACTGGCAAATCCATCACTTCTGACACCTACATTTGCCTCCTTTATAAATTGAGATATTATTCAAGTATACAATTCAGTGATTTCTTGTATATTCACAAAATTATGCAACCATCACTACTATCTAATTCTAAAACATTTTCATCACCCCAAAAAGAAACCCTGTACCCACCTGCAGTCACTCTCCATATCCCCTCCCAGCCCCTGGTAACCACACAACTGTTTTAACTCCTTCAGAATAATCTAAAAGGAGTCCTGAGAGGACTTCAAGGCCAAATGAGGGAGTGCAGTCAAGTCTCTCTCACTGGTGGTAAGCTAAGGCTTCATCCAAAGTAACAATATGCAAACTTTGCTGTTGGACATCCTTTTTCTTCTGAGGGCAATCCTCTTTTCAAATTTGGTATTATTAGAATATCTTATTACTCTAAATGCTATAGAACATGTAGTCATCACATATTTTGGGCAAATACTGACTGTAAATGTGGTCCAACGACATACATCTGTGAGAATAACTAGTATGCACTTAGCTAACCTTACTGGAGAAAAGGACTTATTTCCTTCACAATAATCAGATAATATTCCTGGAGGAGTAGTGTAGGTAGTACTTACATATTTTAAAGATTCTTTCTACAAGAAAATAAAACAAAATCATTTTGGTTTACTGACAACGTCCAATGAACCACCCATTTCCATCAGTGATAGTCTTACCAACCAAGCCAACAGAAAGCCTAGAAAAATGCAAACAGAAATCCTTTGAAAAAAAGGACCATGTCCAAGTCAGTTTCATGAGTTAAACTGCATAGAAGCCTAGAATTCCTGCTATCCCTCCTCCAATCTAAGAGGTATACCTTAAGTCGTCATATAACACAAGCACATTCCCTTCAGTTTTCTCTCCAAATTCAAAACCCTTTCCCAGCTTTCTACCATTAATAAGCTTCCAGGAAAGCAGTCCTCCTGACACTGCCAATCAGAAAAATCTGTTTGTTTCTGTAAAAGAAACAAGAATTAGTCATGGGTTGCAGAGTCCAGGACCACAGGGACAGCTGATCCATAAACCTGCTCCTGGGAACCAGCACTGTGTGTGGGGTCAGAAGCACTGTGAAGACCATGAAATGCTCTATTTTAGGTCCACTCTGTCATTTTCTCAGGCAGGTAATATGCTAAAACCTAAGAACAATGTAGCAACCTTGGCAGGCACCATTTCAACATATGCCACAGCTGTTGGCCTTGGAAAACACTACTACCTTCCTTCTCACTCCAGGGGAAAGCTTAGCAACACCCAGCAATGTTCCTACTACCAGTGACAGAACTGGCTCCTAAACACTCTGGTTTTACTACTTCCAAGAGCAGATAATCTGGCTGGATTTCTAACCCAAGGACCTAAGAAAATCAGGCGGCAGATTCAACTTTGCTAGCTCTTAAATAGTCTACAATTCCTAGACTGCATCACTCACCACAGATATGGTCTCTGAGGTAAAATCTTGGGACATGTTAGGATGAAGAAAATAAGCAGGGGATCTGGATTTGATGGGAGACAGGAACTGTGGCTCTGTCAGGATAGCAGAACGACCTTAGCTCCTCAAGGTTTGCAGAGTGCCCAATAGGCCTACAAGGCTACTCCAGTGTGAGCTCAGTCATTTTAGGGTATTCCTGGCCACTTATAACAATCCTTCACTGTGTATAAGATGTTTACCAAGTGTTCCTATTGTTATTAACTTGTTTGATCCTCTTAACATCTCTTAAGAAGATAGTACTCTGAATTCAAAACCAAACAAAAAGAACTGTAAATCTCCATTCATTATCTTTCCTTTCTAGTTAGGATATGTAAGCTTTATCTGTAAAATTAAAGAAAAAAAAAATCTGTGCAAGTAGCCAACATTCTAAAGCAGCCAATTACCCATAAGTACAGGTTGTAAAATAAGAACCTGCCACCTAGTAGCAGCATTAGCCCAGCTAACTAGTTAACAATTGCCTCCTCTATACTTGGTCCTTCTTGGCTAACATTTCCAAAGCTGTTTCAATTGAGTGAAATTTGCTCCTTTAAAGAAAATATGGTTGGCAGGCCAACATGGGTAGATCATTTGAGGTCAGGAGTTCGAGACCAGCCTGGCCAACACGATGAAACCCCGTCTCTACTAAAAATACAAAAATTAGCCAGGCGCGGTAGTGCATGACTGTACCAGCTACTTGGGAGGCTGAGACAGAAGAATCCCTCAAACCTGAGAGGCGGATGTTGCAGTGAGCCAAGATCATACCACTGCACAAAAAGAAAATATGGGCTGGGTGTGATAGTTCACATCTGTAATCCTAGCACTTTGGGAGGCCAAGGCGAATGGATCATCTGAGGTCAGGCATTTTAGACCAGCCTGGCCAACATGGTGAAACTCTGTCTCTAGTAAAAACACAAAAATTAGCTGGGTGTGGTGGTGCACGTCTGTAATCCCAGCTACGCATGAGGCTGAGACATGAAAATCACTTAAACCTGGAGGCAGAGATTACAGTGAGCCAAGATCACACCACTGCATTCCAGCCTGAGCAACAGAGAGAGACACTGTCTCAAAAAAAAGAATAAAAGAAAATATGTAGGGAACCCTTAGATAACTTCAGCCCATGTTTAGCAAAGTAAAAGAGAATTTTTCTCCAGATCTTCTCCCACATTTCTAATGAAAAGAAGAAATTTTCTTGCTTATTGTTTGTTTAATTTGCATAAGCCTAAACACTATCCAATGATAGTCTGACATATGTCACTAGTAAAAAGCATTCCAGTGTTATACACTGCAGGAGCCCTTTACAGTCAACACATGAACATAGCTCTGAGACTCTCCCTTTCAGTCTGTATCTACATCCCCTTGGTTTTGACACTTTCCTCCTTCCCTGCCAGTGTTTGTGTTTGTGTGTGCATGTGTATGTATGTATTTTATATATATACATACACACACACATACGCAAACACAATATAAGGCACTTAGTGTATATATTCTCCTCTAATCACATATACAGAAGCAATATAGAGCAGAGGAAAGAGCCCTAAACCAGGCATCAGAGTCCTGAATTCTAGTTTTAACTCTACCTTTTAAGATTAGTGTGACCTAAGCTAAATCACTTTAAACCCCACTGGGCTTCAAATTCTTTCATAAAAAGGGGACAATAACTGTCATGCCTCTCTCACAGGGTTGGATAAAAGTTCAATAAGGTAATAAATGTGAAAATGGCTTTGAAAATTCTAAACATATGAATATATTACATAAGCTTATCATGATTAGGAAAATGAGGCAAACAAAGGGACAAATGACTCTGTAATACATGAAGATTGAAAGATCATGAAGACTGAAAGCAATGCAATAAACCAGGGGTTGGAAAATTGCACCCATGGGCCAAATCTGGCTTGCAGATTCTTTCTTTCAAAGAAAACATAGGCCAGGTGCAGTGGCTCATGCCTGTAATCCCAGCACTTTGAGAGGCTGGGGCGGGTGGATCACCTGAGGTCAGGAGTTTGAGACCAGTCTGGCCAACATAGTGAAACCTAATCTCTACTAAAAATACAAAACTTAGGTGGGCATGGTGGTGTGTACCTGTAATCCCTGCTATTTGAAAAGCTGAAGCAGGAGAATTGCTTGAACTCAGGAGGCAGAGGTTGCAGTGAGCTAAGTTCATGCCACTGCACTCCAGCCTGGCAACACAGCAAGACTCAGTCTCAAAAAAAAAAAAGGAAAGAAAATATAGGCCAGGCACTAAGCCTGGAATCCCAACACTTTGGGAGGCCAAGACAGGAGGATTGCTTGAGTTCAGGCTTTTGAAACCAGCCTGGGCAACATAGCAAGACCCTGTCTCTAAAAAAAAAAAAAAAAAGAAAGAAAGAAAAGAAAAAAAGAAATACATATTGCTCATTCATTTATGTATTAGCTATGGCTGCTTTTGAGCTACAAAGGCAGAGTAAAGTAGTTGTGCAGTTATATATGGCCCACAAAGTCTAAGTTATTTACTATAAAGTCTTTTTTTTTTTTTTTTAGATGGGGTTTCACCATGATGGCCAGGCTGGTCTTGAACTCGGGACCTCAGGTAATCCACCCATCTCGGCCTCTGAAAGTGCTAGGATTACAGGCCTGAGCCACCGCACCTGGCCTTTACTATAAAGTCTTTTACAGAAATAGTTTGTCCGTCTTTTCTCTTTTTGATTTTTTTCAAGACAGAGTCTCACTCTGTCGCCAGGCTGGAGTGCAGTGACATGATCTCGGCTCACTGTAATCTCCACCTCCTAGATTCAAGCAATTCCCCTGCCTCAGCCTCCTGAGTAGCTGGGACTACAGGCATGCAGCACCATGCCCAGCTAATTTTTTGTATTTTAGTAGCAACGGGGTTTCTCCATGTTGGCCAGGGTGGTCACAATCTTTTGACTTCGTGATCCGCCCGCCTCAGCCTCCCAAAATGCTGGGACTACAGGCATGAGCCACCATGCCTGGCTATCCATCCTTTCAATAAATCAAACACTATTTTTTACCAGGCCTGGTAATCCAGATACATGTGGAGACTTACCTGTTATGTTGTTCAAAACCTCCTTTAGATGACCAAAACTATGCAGCAGAGGATCCCGTTCTTCATCCTGTAGAACACACAGATTAAAAGTAAGTCATTCTTGTGCCAAAAGAGGAAAAGGACAATAAAGGACAGATCAAAAGCTCCTTCTCTGAATCCAATCAGAAAATACTTTAAGTTTTCCTTCTGAGGAAAAGAAAATTAGCCATAGTTCATATTTTTCTGTTCCCTAATCTCTTATTTCATAGAGATACTCTGGACTTACCCAAAACAGTGAATCCTTAAGTGCTAATCTATATCATCACCATAGCACTCAAGCTACTACGGACTGCCAGATTCTTTATATGTGTATTACTCTGTCTTCTCTCCTTTTTTAATACTCATTATATGATCATACATATTCATTTCAAAGATATTCCTGATGCCATTCTCACTTCTAAACCAATACATTTTTATCAAAGAACTTGAGAAATTTCCAAATGCACTTACCAAATAAATATGTTCATATAAACTTCCAAGTTGGCAATTTCTAAACTTGTTTTTACAACTGCGCCAAAAATCGTCTTACCCAATTCTACAAATAAAATCCTCAAACATACATATATAACAAAGAAAGCCAACTGTATAACAGGTAAGATATATTCTTACTCATCTGATTGGCAAGATATGGCTTACTCCGTATATGGAAGTTTGCTGAACTCCCAAGAAGGAGTACCATCACTAAGACATGTTCTATGTATCAATAACTACCCTGATTTAAATAAATTTGATAGCTTATGACAGCCCTACAGAATCAGAAAATAAGAAATCTTTCTGACACTTTCGGGCATAGTAAAGAGGTCCTAAGCACAGAATTAGCGTAAGCTGTTTACAAAAATATCCAGAAGAATTGTGTCATCTTTTGGGTCCCAGAGAAAAAAAGACAGCCTATATATCTGATGCTAGTTGGGATAAAACAAAAAACAAGATATTAAGAACAACTCTGAAATCCTACTATTCTCATTATTACTGGGAATTTGATTACTCTTTTAACCACGCAACAGATCCCCTACAAACACTTAGTGACCAGGCTATTTATCCATTTCCCACTTACCAGTGGTGTATGGGTGCTCCATCGGGCATTTCGTTTGATGGCCCCAACCACAATGTTAATCTCCCCTTGAATGATGTAAATATTCTTATCCACCATCCTGGCAAACCTACCAAAACAGTTAAGAGAATAGTCTGCTGGTTAATATTTGGTTACCCAGAGCATACTTATGCTTAAAAATCAGTATCTGATGAGGTTAGAATTGTGATTTAACTTTTCAGCACCAAGATTTTCTATACTCATAAAATTTGTAATGCTAAAATGAGATGAAGTCTAGATTATGTTATGAATCCAACTATCTGGCTCTCCTAGGGGGTCTTTGGAAGTTCAGGGTAGTTCAAGATACAACTCAAAAAGAATCAATCCAGAAAATTTCTCAAAGGCACCTCAACAATCTTCAGCAAGCATGTCAAATTCTTCAAAGTCAATGTTCCCAAAGTCCTATGAGGCCTTTAAGTACACAGATTCAACTGTAATGTCAGCTTGTTATAAACAATATTTCTGGCCAGGTGTGGTGGCTCATGCCTAGAATCCTAGCACTTTGAGAGGATGAGACAGAAGGATCTCTTGAGCCCAGGAGTTTGAGACAAGCCTGGGCAGCATAATGAGACTCTCTCTCTCTCTCTCCTAAATATTATATATATATATAAATACACACACACACACACACACACACACACACGTGATATACATAAAAATATAATAGTCTATTTGTTTTTTATCTACTCAATAAAGTAACAGTGAAGACTCAAGTTAAAGAAAAGAATAAAGGTTGCTGGAAGAATAGCATTGGTTTGGAATCACAGTTGTAATATCAACCTGAAGGCTGCATCTGAGCCTGGTGAAGTGGCTTACTCTTATAATCCCAGCACTTTGGGAATCCAAGGCAGGAGAATCGGCTGAGCCCAGGAATTGAGACTGGCCTGGGCAAACAGTGAGACTCAGTCTTTACAAAAAAAAAAACACTCAAAAATTAGCTAGGCATGGTGGCATACACCTGTAGTCCTAGTTACTAGGGAGGTTGAGACAGGAGGATCACTTGAGCTCAGGAGTTCAAGGCTGCAGTGAGCTATGATCCCGCCACTGCACTCCAGCCTGCGTCACAGAGCAAGACACTCTTTAAATACACACACACACATACACACACACACACACACACACACACACACACACACACACACAAAATATATGACTGCATCCAATCTGCCCAGTCAGCTCCAGAAAATTGGACAGTGGCAGCGACAAGACCTTTGAAAGTTCTGAAAACTCATGTTAACTTATAGCAAGAGAGCACTAAAATGATATGTAAATATAAAATAAAAGGTCTGGGCTGATGTACCCAAACTTATAACCATAATTACTTCTAGAGAAGGTGCTGTGAAATCAGGGTGCTGTCAGAGGATACTTGAGCCTTATTTGTAATGGTTTTGTCTTTTGGTTCTGTGTGTGTGTGTGTGTGTGTGTGTGTGTGTGTGTGTGTGTTGTTTTTGTTTTGTTTTGGTCTGAGACAAAGTCTCGCTTTGTCGCCCAGGCTGGAGTGCAATGGCGCGATCTCAGCTCACTGCAAACTCCACCTCCTGGGTTCAAGCGATTCTCCTGCCTCAGCTTCCTGAGTAACTGGGATTATAAGCACACGCCACCACGCCCAGCTAATTTTTGTATTTTTAGTAGAGATGAGGTTTCACCATTTGGTCAGGCTGTTCTCGAACTCCCAACCTTGAGATCCACCCACTGTGGCCTCCCAAAATGCTGGGATTACAGGCGTGAGCCACCAAGCCTGGCCTTGGTTTTTTTTTTGTTTTGTTTGAGACAGGGTCTCCCTCTGTCACCCAGGTTGGAGTCCCATGGCACTGACATGCCTCACTGCAGAGTTGAATTCTTGGGCTCAAGCAACCCTCCCTGCATTAGCCTCCTGAATAGCAGGGACTTCAGGCGCACACCACCACACCCAACTAATTTTTGTATTTTTTGTAGAGATGGGGGGTCTCACTTTGTTGCCCAGGTGGATCTGTAATGCTTTAATTTTTTACAAGGAGGTCAGGGATGGTGGCTCACGCCTGTAATCCCAGCACTTCAGGAGGCCAAAGTCTGTAGATCACTTGAGGTTGACACCAGCCTGGCCAATATGATGAAACCCCATCTCTACTAAAAATACAAAAATTAGCCGGGTGTGTTTTTGTAGCTGGGAATACAGGGCTCCTGTAATTAATTACAGCAACCGGAGTAGCTATAATCCCACCTACTTGGGTTGCTGAGGCAGGAAAATTGCTTGAACCTGGGAGGTGGAGGTTAAAGTGAGCTGAGATCACACCACTGTACTCCAGCCTGGGCAACAGAGACTCCATCTCAAAAAAATACATAAATAATAAATAAATAGGCTGAGCGCACTGGCTCACACTTGGAATCCCAGCACTTTGGGAGGCCGAGGCCGGTGGATCATGAGGTCAGGAGTTCAAGACCAGACTGGTCAACACAATGAAGCCCCATCTCTACTACAAATAGAAAAATTAGCTGGGCATGGTGGCAGGCACCTGTAATCCCAACTACTTGGGAGGCTGAGGCAGGAGAATCGCTTGAACCCCAGAGGTAGAGGTTGCAGGGAGCCAAGATCACACCACTGCACTCTAGCCTGGGCAACAGAGCAAGACTCTGTCTCAATAAATAAATAAAAATTTTATTTTACAAAGAGAATGTATTACTGTACTATCAATATAATTAAACATTAATAATGATAAGAGGTATATAATTTCTGCCCTTGAGGCATTTATACAGTTTAGTGGAACAGATAGGAAAACTGAGACACAGCCAGAAATATAAAGAAATTTTCCCAGCAAGTAGCTCCATTTGTATATTTTGCATAAGATGAGGCCCCCCAGAAAGTAAAAGGCATGAAAACCACTGTGATAAAGGAAAAAGAAACTGGGTAAAAATTTTGTCCAGGGGCCAGGCACGATGGCTCACACCTGTAATCCCAACACTTTGGAAGGCCAAGGTGGGCGGATAATTTGAGCCCAGGAGTTTGAGACCAGCCTGTACAACATGGTGAACCCTGTCCCTATAAAAAATACAAAAATTAGCCATTTGTCTTAGTGCACACCTGTAGTCCTAGCTGCTAAGGAGGATGAGGTGGGAGGATTGCCTGAGGCTGGTAGGTCGAGGCTGCAGTGACCCATGTTCTCGCCACTGCACTCCAACTTGGACAACAGAACAAGACTCTGTCTAAAAAAAAAAAAAAAAAAAAAGCAATAGGCTGGGAATGATGGCTTACGCCTGTAATCCCAACACTTTGGGAGGCCCAAGAGGGCAGGTCAAAAGGTCAGGAGTTCGAGACCAGCCTAACCAACATGGTCAAACCCCATCTCTACTAAAAATAAGGCCGGACGTGGTGGCTCAAGCCTGTAATCCCAGCACTTTGGGAGGCCGAGGCGGGTGGATCACGAGGTCAACAGATCGAGACCATCCTCGTCAACATGGTGAAACCCCGTCTCTACTAAAACTACAAAAAATTAGCTGGGCATGGTGGCGCGTGCCTGTAGTCCCAGCTACTCAGGAGGCTGAGGCAAGAGAATTGCTTGAACCCAGGAGGCGGAGGTTGCGGTGAGCCGAGATCGCGGGTAACAAGAGGGAAACTCCGTCTCCAAAAAAAAATACAAAAATTAGCTAGGTGTGCTGGCACACACACCTGTAGTCCCAGCTACTCGGGAGGCTGAAGCAGAAGAATCACTTGAACCCGGGAGGCAGAGATTGCAGTGAGCTGAGATCACACCACTGCACTCCAGCCTTGGCTACAGAGCCAGACTCCGTCTCAAAATAGTAACAATCATAATAATAAAAATTTATTGACACCCACAACACCTCCCCAGTCCACAAGGGCATCCAACACAAGATTTATATTAATGACGATTTAAAGAACTAGGTTAGTCTCAGAAGACTATCTGCTTTCCAAATGCTCTAGGAACATAACAATGTTCTCTTCTCAGAAGGTTCAATGATATGAATGTACAATGCTCTCTTCTTCTGAGGAGGAGGAGAACTTAGAAATAGAAGATAAATTTAAAAATGATTTAAAGTATCAGAAGAGAAAAGATTAAATCTCTCCTAGTATTTCCCCTTCCTGCTGTAGGTCTCTGAAAGGACTTATAAGAAACTGCTAAGAGGTTGCTGCCTCCAGGGAAAGAAACTGGATGACTAGGGAACTGAGTGACTGGGGATAGAAGTGAAAGGAAGACTAACTTTTCTTTGTATATATTTTTTTACCTTTTGAATTTTGTGTCACGAACATTTATTACCTATTAACTATTTTTAAATTTTAATCAACTGATTTACTAAAAACAAATAAGCTCTTTAGAGAAGAACTAACCACTATCTAAGATAGCAAAGATCTCAGCCAAAAAATCATTGTAAAAAAGAAACATCTAGGGAACAAAGAGGAATTACTTTCAAGTACTATGCAGAGCTGCCTAAAATCCTTCTAGATCTCTGAGTGTATGTCTCCTCACTCAGGGAATCTCCAAGAGATTGTGCCCTTCAGCTTCAGATGGAAAACTGATGAAGCACCTACAGCCTCATAGCCAATGGCTGGGAAATCCCTTATCACAGGTCACAAAGGCCTCCAGAAATCTCATAAAAATATAGTAGAAACGAACTTAAGATTCATCTTGAATCAGAAATAACAAAAGAAATACATCCATTATGTACCCACAAAAATGAAAAATTAACAGAAAAAAAGAAGAGAGAGAACAACTAAATACATGCCAATTAACACCCTTAGCCAGATAAGTCACTGGCCCAGAGACTCCGAGTAACATGTACCCTTGAAAGCACTGTCCACTTAAAGCTAGGCCTAGAACATTCCCCTAGTGCTTTGTGGCATCCCAGTTACCTCAACAGGATCCAAAGAGGAGTCACTGTATCACTTGGCAACTCTGTCTAGATCTAAACAATCTAAACAAAAGCAGGAGAAAAAGAAACAATAAATTGGATTCTT
>NW_016107386.1:1789812-1795477 GCF_001604975.1 Cebus imitator
ACCTCCGCCTCCTGGGTTCAAGCAATTCTCCTGCCTCAGCCTCCCGAGTAGCTGGGACTACAGGCATGCGCCACCATGCTCAGCTAATTTTTTGTAGTTTTGGTAGAGATGGGGGTTTCACAATGTTGACCAGGATGGTCTGGATCTCTTGACCGCGTGATCCACCCACCTCGGCCTCCCAAAGTGCTGGGATTACAGGCTTGAGCCACCGTGCCCGGCCAATAAATTGGATTCTTATTTAATGGAACACCAAAAATATAACTCAGATTATTTAAATGTGAAAAACAAAACTTAAAATATCTTAGAAGCTAATATATGAGAATATTTTCTTGTTTATTTATTTATTTATTTTTTAGAGATAGGGTTTTGGTATGCTGCCCAGGCTGGACTCAAACTCCAAGGGAGAAGTACCTAAACAGGAAACAAAAAGCAACACCTCTGAAAAAAAAATGGTTAATTCAGCCATGTTAAAATTTAAAATGTCTGTTCAAAAGACACCATAAAAAAAAGGAGGAAAAAGATAAGGCAAAAACTGGGAGAAAATATTTGTAGCACATATAACTAATAAAGGAGTAATATCCAGAGTATACAATAACTGCCCCAAAACTATAAGAACTAGACATATAATCTCTCCCCTAAATTGGCAACAAACATAAACAGAATAGGCATTTCACAGAATAGAAAACATAAACAGCAAACAAACATATGAAAAGATTATTGGCTTCAGTAATCAGGAAAATTACAAAATAAGATTATAATGACATACCACTTTACACTCCTGAAATAGTAAAACATTTTAAATCTGACAATACTTAAAAGGCCAGGCATTCATGCCTGTAATTCAGCATTTTGGGAGGCCAAGGCAGGAGGGTCACTTGAGCCCAGGAGTTTGAGAACAGCCTGGACAACATGGCAAAACCCCATCTCTACAAAAAAAATTTAAAAATCAGTAGGGCACAGTGGCAGGTGCCTGCAGTCCCAGCCACTTGTGAGGCTAAAATGGGAGGATCACTTAAGCCTAGGAGGTCAAGGCTGCAGTGAGCCATGATCATGCCACTGTACTCTAGCCTGGGCAAAAGAGTAAGACCCTGTCTCAAAAAAAGAAATGTTTTTAAGTTGGTAAAAAATGCAGACCAAGTAGCTGGTATGTATCTAAATTAATATGAATTTGAATAATAATTTGGCATTATCTTACAAAGTTAAAGCACTTCATATCCTGTATTTCAGCAATTCCACTGCTAGGACTACAGAGCAGCTCACAAAAAAATTGAGAATAGTGGCAAGGGGCGGGGAGCATGGGGGAACAAACAGGGAAGGGCATACATGCAAGCCTCAGTTTTGGCGATGTTTTTCAAGCTGAGTGGCAGCCATTAGTGCCCCATATATGCTATACACATTCTCTGTATAAAATAGACCCTTGGTTGGGCGTGGTGGCTCACACTTATAATCCCAGCACTTTGGGAGGCCAAGGTGGGCAGATCAACCGAGGTCAGGAGTTTGAGATCAGCCTGGCCAGCAGGGTAAAATCCCCACTCTACTAAAAATACAAAAATTAGCCAGGAGTGGTGGTGGGCACCTGTAATCCCAGCTACTTGGGTAGCTGAAGCAGGAAGACTGCTTGAACCCAGGAGGTGGAGGCTGCAATAAGCCAAGATTGTACCACTGCTCTCCAGCCTGGGCAGCAGAGCAAGATGCCATCTCAAGAAATAATAATAATAAAAGACTCTGAAAATTTCCTTTTTTTTTTTTTTTTTTTGAGACAGGGTCTTATTCTGTCAACCAGACTGGAGTACAGTGGTACAATACTGGCACACCGCAAAATCTACTTCCTGTGCTCAAGTGATCCTCCCGCCCCAGCCTACCAGGTAGCTGGAAGTACAGGGGTGAGCCACCATGCCTGGTTAATTTTTTTGTATTTTTTAGAGAGACAAGGTTTTGCCATGTTGCCCAGGCTGGTCTCAAATTCTTGAGCTCAAAGCAATCTGCCTGCCTTGGCCTCCCTATGTGGTGGGATTATAGGCATGAGCTACCTCCCATACCCTGACATTCCTACTATTTAAAGTCACGGTCTTTGCTGCCACTTTGCCTTTGCACGTGATGTTCCCTTTCTATTCTAAATGTTTTTTCTCATTTTTGTCCATCTGATAAACCCTTACTCATTCCAACCAAAAGTCAATGAGGGAGTCAGAAAACTCAGTGGTTCTAAGAACAAGCTTACCACCACTTATTTACTTATTTTTCTTTTTTTTTTGAGACCGAGTTTCGCTCTTGTTCTCCAGGATGGAGTGCAATTGCGCAATCTCAGCTGACCGAAACCTCTGCCTCCCGGGTTCAAGCAATTCTCCTGCCTTAGCCTCCCGAGTAGGTAGGATTACCGGCATTTACCACCACGCCTGGTCTCAAACTCAGCCTCAGGTGATCTGCCCACTGCGGCCTCCCAAAGTGCTGGAATTACAGACATAAGCCACTGCGCCTGGCCCCTTTTTCTACTTTTTTAGTAGAGTATTTTTAGTAGAGTCAGGGTTTCACCATGTTGGCCAGGCTGGTCTCAAACTCCTGGTCTCAAATTCCTGATCTCAAGTGATCTGCCTGCCTCGGCCTCCCAAAGTGCTGGGATTACAGGCATGAGCCACCATGCCCAGCCACCCACAGCACTTTGTACATATCTCTATTTAAACAAATCTTGGCCGAGCACAGTGGCTGATGTCTGTAATCCCAGCACTTTGGGAGGCCACGGCAGGAGCATCAGTTGACCCTAGAAGTTCAAGAACAGCCTGGGCAACATGGCAAGACCCTGTCTCTACAAAAAATTTTTAAAAATTGGCCAGGCGTGGTGGCACACACTGGTTGTCCCAGCTACTTGGGAGGCTAAGGCAGAAGGATCACATGAGGCCAGGAGTTCCAGGCTGCCCTGAGCTGTGATCCTGCCACTGTACTCCAGCCTGGGTGACAGTGTGACACTGTCTCAAATAAATAAATGAAAATAAAAATAAATATATCTTATACCAATTTATAGTTATTTATTTGGTATATTCCCACCATGAGACTATCGGGCTCTATCTCAGGGGGAAAGACCATGATTTATTTACCTTGTTATCTCCAAAGCCTGACACATAGTAAGAAAATGATCAATAAATACTGGATGAACAAATAAATAAACTAACATCAAGACTCCAGATTGACTCAGTAGTGGTGCAGCACACATCCACCTGATGAAAAATGACTTCGTAGAAGACAATGGCTCTGAGCCAGACTGGCAAATCTTTTTTCTGTATTCTACATTTGCTTCTCTACCAGAAGTTAAAAACCTTCATACGGGCAAAAAGAACCCATATTTACCTACCAGCCAAATTATAATGCTTCTTTTTCCACATGTATCTTCCTGACATCTCCTCAAGTGTTATTTGCACATTCACATTTTTGTGAAATATATAATTTTTTAATGTAACTGTCAATTCTTCATATATATCTTATTGTCTTTGGTTCTAAATAGCTGTTTTTAGTACACTAGTGTTTAAGTTTTTTTTTTTTCTTCATCACTTTTATTTATTTTTTTGAGACGGAGTTTCGCTCTTGTCTCCCAGGCTGGAGTACAGTGGCTCGATCTCAGCTCACTGGAACCCCACCTCCAGGGTTCAAGTGATTCTCCTGCCTCAGCCTCCAGAGTAGCTGGGATTACAGAAGCCAGCCTTGGTGGTGATTACACCACCACACCTTGTTAATTTTTGTATTTTTAGTAGAGGCAGGGTTTCACCATGTTGGCCAGGCTGGTCTTGAACTCCTGACCTTATGTGAATCCACCCACCCTGGCCTCCCAAAGTGCTGGAACTACAGGCATGAGTCACTGCACCCGGCCTCTTGATCACTTTTAAACATTGTCTTTGACCAGGTGCAGTAGTTCTCATTTGTAATTCCAGCACTTTGGGAGGCCAAAATAGGAGGACTGCTTGAGCTCAGGAGTCAGAGACCAGCCTACGGAACATTAAAAAAAAAAAAATTAGTGGGATATGGTGGTACAAGCCTGTAGTCCCAGCTACTAGGTAGGCTAAGGCAGGAGGATCACTTGAGACTGAAAAATCAACACTGCAATGGGCTATGATGACACCACTGCACTTTGGGCAACATGGTAAAACCCTGTCTCTACAAAAAATGAAAATATCAGGCAGGTGTGGTGGCATGCACCTATAGTCCCAGATACTCAGGAGGCTGAGATGGGAGGATCACTTGAGCCTAAGAGGCAAAGGTTACAATGAGCCAAGATCTCACATCACTGTACTCCAGCTTGGGTGGCAGAGAGAGACTCTGTCTGAAAAAAAAAAAAAAAAAAAAATTGTCCTTATCCAATTAGCAAATAAATTCTCCAAAGGCAAAAACGCAAGTTTTTGTTTTTCATGATGGCTTTGTGTCTATTACAAAGCTGTGCAAACCAAGAAAACTGATGGACTTCCTGAAAAGGTAGATGGTAGTTGAGAGCTGAAGGACCAGTAATAGGCCCTTCTAAGGTTTAAGTTTACTCAATCCCTTTAAAAGCCAGAGAAACACTAAAAATGTAGAGCTTTTAACATTTCTAGAGCTGGCCTAGGAACACCCCACGGTTCTGTGATTTACTGAGAATACCCAAAATTACTAAACTAGTGAACAACTTATTAAGCTCAAGAAATTTACTAAAAGGGTGGAAGTAAAAAGTTAAACTGGGAAACAAGCTGGTGCCATGACAGGGCATCACTGGAAAATCCTCCCAGACCTGATCATCAGGTGACCCGTGTACCTCAGCTCTGCCATGCCATATCCTACCACTGTGGAGATTCTGAGAGTACCTCAAGAACCAATTACAAGGTAAGCTACTAATATGTCCAAAGCTGTCCAAAGCTGTCCCTTCTGCCAGCTTGGAAATGAAAAATGAAACAAAGCTTCTCTATCTCACTCCCATCTTTTAGCCACTCAGGGCACCCAAACTATAAAGGTGACAGTTGGCAGAGTAGGATAAAGAAAAAAAGTCTGTGTGATTACTCATAGAGAACTGCAGTGATTAAGTCTCATAAGTCCTGCCCATTTTGTATATCAAGGGTCATCATCCAGTAGCCATTGGGCAGAATCCAGTCCACAGACATATTTTGTTTGGTCTGAAAAAGACTTAACAATATTTTTAACTAGTTTCCAACAATTAGGAAACACAATGATCTAAATTTCTAATTTCTCCTGAAAAATAGAAAGAGTAGTCATTCTGTGCCAGCATTCTAAAACAGTAACAATCTGCTAAAAAAGGAGCGGTTGGCTCTTTCCAATAAGGGAATGGGTTGAGCACAGTGGTTTATTCCTACAATCCCAGCAGTTTGGGAGGCCAAGGTGGGAGGATTGCTTGAGTCCAGGAGTTCAAAACCAGTCTGAGCAACACAGTGAGACCTTGTCTCTACAAAATATTTTAAAAATTGGCCAGGCGCAGTGGCTCACGCCTGTAATCCCAGCACTTTAGGAGGCTGAGGTGGATGGATTACCTGAGGTCGGGGGTTCGAGACCAGGCTGACCAACACGGAGAAACCCTATCTCTACTAAACACAAAAATTAGCCGAAAGTGGTAATGGGTACCTGTAATCCTGGCTACTCAGGAGTCTGAGGTAGAAGAACTGCTTGAACCTGAAAGGCGGAGGTTGCAGTGAGCCGAGAT
>NW_016107386.1:1797087-1820464 GCF_001604975.1 Cebus imitator
GTGGCATATGCCTTTAATCCCAGCTACTCGGGAGGCTAAATCAGGAGAATCTCTTGAACCCAGAAGGCAGAGGTTGCAGTGAGCTGAGATCATGCCAACTGCACTCCAGCCTGGGCGACAGAGTAAGACCCTGTCTCAAAAAAAAAAAAAAGACTTGCATTTGAAGGATAAATTTTCTGATTTGTGGGTGGGAGTGGGAATTATTCCCATCTAGAAAATTATTCCTATCTAGAAATGACAGGATAAAAAAAAAAAGAGAGAAAACCTTTTGATGCCTCTATAGTCACCCTCGGGCTCAGAGACTAGATTGCCTGTTATGCAAAACATATCAACTCAACAGGGCAATGGCCCAGGTGAGCAAGGCAGGCTCATCAAATCTGGGTACCTCCTGAGCTATGTCATTTCATTTGCTACATTCAACTACTTTTTGGGGAGTGGGGAGAGGGGAGGAATTCTACAACTTAGATCAGCAAGTTAAAATGCAAATAGTTTCCTGTACAATTTCCATCCCACTAATTCTAAATCAACACACATAAAGCATAAATAATGCCATCCCCCTTCTCCCAACACACATAAAATTTCAATTTCATAAGGGCAAAGGCAGGAAAAACTGAGTTCAGTCATTCTGAGATCCTAAATAGTTTTCTCTTCTAACACTATGAGGTTTTAATCCTCCTAGTTCCTACCTCACCATGCAAAAGTGCAAAGTGTTCCTGACTGCCAGGGCCAAAAGCAGGCCACAAGTCCTGATCACATACTGAAACTAATCCCAGATACAGATAACATTTATTGAGTGCCCACTACATACCAAAAGGCATTAGGTTGATCCTGCTCTTAACTTACTACATGCACCAGCTAGGCTACTGCTCATATATGCTACTACTTTTAAGAAGTGCATTAACTGAGCAATCCCAAAGAAGATCTTTCCATCTGTATCCTCCACAGAGCCTAGAGTGCCTTGTATACCTGAATTAAAGGCATATAAGTTTCCACATTGTGTATTAAAAAACACCATCTACACTATTCCTTACTTCTAAAAGCACTCTTTCTAAAAGCACTCTCCTGCCCTTATCCTACAATTGGCTGAAAATCTCTCATGACTTTTTGCCCACTAAAAATAATAGGCCAACAGTACGAAACTTTGCCAGTATTCTCTGCTCAGTCAAATATGTCATAATATAGTGGCTTCTTTACGATTAAACCTCATCTCCTTAGTGAAGACCTGGGGAAAATAGGTCAACAAAAACATACACCAGAAAAGAATACCTGTGAAAGAGTATCTAAAGGAACAAATAGGCCCAGAAGATAAGTCTAGTGTTTACATACAGACCCAGACTGGCAGCTGAGCTGTCCAATAAGAGGGAAGCCTTCTCATAGCCCAGTTTCCTGTGCTGCTGTAACCTCAAGCCTTTCACACATCTGTCTGCTGACAATCTGATTCTAGGTGCACTAACTCATCATCCAGTATTAATGAAGCAGTTCCTTTGTATTAGTGAGGCAGTCACAAAGAAGCAGACACTGTACACAATCTGGAGTGACTTTCATATCTAAAGTCTGAAAACCCATAAAAGTAGAGACAATGCTCCTTAGGTTTGCTTTCAGCTTTTGAGTACTGGGCTCTTTAGGATGCAGAAAGCGCTGGAAAAGAGGAGCTGAAGACTAAGTCAACCCTGGGAAAATAGAAGATTTGGGCACCTACAAAGGATCACCAATGAGAGCAGAAATCGCCCCTCCTGAAGCAAGGGCCTGACCTTTGCCCCTGCATACCTCCCTGTTCCCTCCCACAACAACCCTTCCCTCGTCTTATTCCTGTCCGCTGCGTCCTTAACCCACCCTGGCTCGCCCAATTTAAGGGTCCTTCCCCCTAATTCCCTATTGCGATGTCAGGGAGGCTTTCACGACACCGGAACTCTAGGAAGAGACTTCGCTGACCTGTCAGCGGATCCAAAATGGCGGGGCCTAGTCCCAGGACCGGCAGCCGCTGCTCATGTCCAGCCCGCACCCCGGAGGCGTCTCCGAGCAGCTCTCCAGGCTCTGGTAGCAGATGGGAGAAGAGAAGGAGCTCGTTTCCTGGAAATTGAGGCCAAAATCAGGGTGGGAATGCACGCTCCGCCAGGATGAGTCGGCCGGGACGGGCAGCGGAGCCGGCTACCTTCCCTGTCAGCTCACTGACGTGGTAACTAGCCTCAGTCTAGCCCGCTGCCTGGTAACTGCGCGAGTCCTGCCGGATGCAGCCAATCATAGCTTTGCACCGTGAAAAGTGGCATTCCGACTATCCAATCGAATAACGGAAATTGGTTTCAGGAGGCGGGTAGTGCCTAAAGAGGCGAGATTACAAGGGAAAGGGTAGGTAGGGGACAACCAACGGATACGAGTACTCTCTGAGTGACAGTTTAAAAATCCAATAAAAAATTAGGAACTGTGCTGGGCGGTTAGAGGGGTGGAGTTAGGTAGAGTTCGGTTGCAGTGCGCGGTTTGGCAGTGGCTGCAGCGCATTACGGGCTACAATTGGCTGGAAAGGGGCGGGGTCCGTTTTGAGAGCTTGAGCGGGTATCCTTATTCCCCTGTCCACGTACTATCAAAGTTACCTGGGCCAAGACCATGCTCCTTGAGGGATCACTCCTTTTCGAGGCAACTCTGGGCTTCCTTCATCCTAAAACAAGTCCAGCGATCCATTCCACACCCTCCTCTCCTCGCCCTCTCGTCCACCTTCCCCGTGGCTTCTCACAGTTGTGTCTGTCACGTCCCAACTCTGTTTCAGCGCCTTCTGCCCGTTCCCATTATCCAGAAATAGAGAAAATGGGAAGTAGCAGAAGCCCTGGATATCTAATTTAAGTCTCTTCATTTTACATCATAGGAAACAGCCCCAGGGTGGGATGCTGGGCCCAGGTTCACATAACTAGTAAATAGCAGAGCAGAGAGACAAACCCCTGGGTCTCCTCGCCCCCAGGTCAACTCTTTTCACTGCCTTTTGTCACCTCTTATGCCTTAGTATATCGGGCTGTGACTCCCGGTCTGCCTCTCATACCAAGCCTTGGACGGGCCTTATCCACCAGGCAGAGAGCTAAATACGTTGCTTAGCCCACATTTTCAGTGATAGGAAACAGAAGTCTTTCTTGTTTGCCTTAGAAACGCTAAGGGGCCTGAGGGTTGGACGCCCACCTGTTTTCACTCTCTTGCCCCCAGCTACCTCCTCCATTTGCAAGAGATGATAGAGGTTACTAAGCTATTTGGAATTACCTGTGTTATCTGGAAGTGAGAATGCGTGGGAAGAGAACAAGAGGATGGGTTTTCTCCTAGCAGACTAAATCGTGTAATTCTCCGCCTGTTTGAGACACTAGAGCCCCAGTGTCCCTGCAGACCTGGAGAAACTGCTGGGAGGCAGTGAAAAAAGATACCAACTCTTTCCATACTTCCTCCCAGTTATGGACAACTCAAGTCCAGGGAAGCTTCATAACCACATAGGAATGTAGTCTCAAAACCATACATCTAAAGACCATCCACGTGCTACAATGCTCTAGCTTTTTTTGTTGTTGTTTTTGGCTTGTTTTGTTTTGTTCTGTTTGTTTTTTGTTTGTTTTTGAGACAGAGTCTTGCTCTGCCGCCCAGTATGGAGGGTAGTGGCACAATCTTGGCTCACTGCAACCTCTGCCTCTGCCTCCTGGGTTCAAGTGATTCTCCTGCCTCAGCCTACCAAGTAGCTGGATTATAGGGGTTTGCCACCACGCTGGGCTAATTTTTATATTTTTAGAAGAGATCGGGTTTCACCATGTTGGACAGGCTGGTCTTGAACTCCTGACCTCAGGTGATCCACCAGCCTCAGCCTCCCAAAGTGTTGAATTACAGGTGTGAGCCACCACTCCTGGCCACAATACTCTAGTGTAAAGCACCCATCAGATCTGACATCAAACCTGAAGAACCCCTCAATAACTCCCTACACCTGCACCTTGGGCTTCTGGTCAGTGGGTCCAGCTGAGGATCTAGCCTCTTTCACCCAAAGAGAGTCAGGAAAAGAGGATATACCATCATAGCACCTCTTTCCACATTACCTCTGAGCCATTTTCTTCCTCATTTGAAAACTGGAAATTGGTGTCCTGGGCCTGTCTCAAATTGAGAGGTCTGGAGACCCCACTGGAAAATCCTCTAAGTGGGCCAAAACTTCCTGCTCACCCATATCCACTTCCACATACCACCAGAAATTCATCATTCTAAAAGCATGTGATTGTCCAATAGAGATGGGGAAGAAAGAGATGACAATTCCCTAGTCCCTCCTAACCACTAATCATCATCTTACCAGGCAGAACATCTTCCTCATAGATTTCATTGTGACATATTCATTGATATTCTACATTATGCCTGGGAATAATAGACATGGTCCTTACCCTCCTAAATTTTAGTGTCATAGTGGACAACACATAAGCTGATCCCTTCAATATGGTGGGTGGTGTAATAGAGGTTATACACAGAGGGTCATAGGAGCTAGAGGCTAACCTGAAAGTTCAGAAAAGTCTTCCCAGAGAAAACAAGGCCTGAGTGGAACATTGGAGGAGTAGGAATTTACAATATAAAGATGGGTTTCTTTTACAGGAAGGGCCAGAGGTGTGCAGGAAACTAGTAGGAAATTGGAGATGAAGACAAGGTCAGGTCCTGAAGGTCTTGTATGTCAGCTATACATACAAAAGGGAGCTTGACCTTTATCCTGAGGGCAATGGGAGTCACTGAACAGTCAATACATGACTGTTCAGATATACCTTAGGGGCATATTATGTGACTGAGCTTAGGCTCTTGGAGCACCCAAGCAACACATCCTAACTGGGAGAAGAGAAGCAGCCTGCTGCCTGGAAATTGAGGCAAAAGTCAGGGTGGGACAGTACCGTCTGCCAGGATGTTCCTTGGACATCGATCCTGTCCCTTGCAAATTCCTAACCAGCAGGCACCACACCTTGCCCACAGAACTTAACCTGGTACCACCAGCGGGAAACCAGCCCTGCCAAAGGAGGGAGAGCACAGCCCAAGCGAGACGACGGTGCAGACTGAAAGGCAATTGGTCCATGCATTTGGAGTGCCCAGCCCAAGCCCTGAGATCCAGCAGGAACCTTCTTTAATTGTTTTGTGCGGGGAGAGAGATGATAGTTACTTGTCCAAGTTCATTCGGTGATGGTGCAGTTCGTGGCAGCGTTGGAATACCACTTTGATTTGTCTCATTCCAAACCCTGCTGTCTCCACGAAGTCACTTTCCTTGGAGAAGAGGGGAGAAATGAAGAGGAGGAAAGATACGAAGAAAAAGGAACAGAAGGGAAGAGAAATAAGTGTTTAAAGTGGCAGAGGAGGGAGAGGGGTAAACAGCAGGAGCGAAGCGGCTGAGGAGAAAGAAGAGGAAAGAAAGGCGAGACGTAGGAGGATTGGAACAGAGACAAAAAGGAGGAGAGACGGACAGCGACAAGTGGAGAAAATCGGCGAAACTTGAGCGGCGGCGAAGTCTGAGCGCTGAGACCCGGCGGCCCCGTGCGCCTTCCCACCTGGCGCCGATCCACTTTGCTCGGGGTAGTGGCCCAGCCCCACTTCGCCGCCAGCCAACCCCTTTTAACCGGGGCTATCGGGACCACTCTACTCTCGCCCACTTGGCTCTGCCAAAGCGTCCTAGCCGGAGCGCGGTCTGTGCCACGTGGGGAGGGGCGCGGCCCAGTTACTGAGGAACGCTTCTGATTGGCCAGAGGGCGGTGTTCTTGGCGTCTCGCCGGTCAGACCCCTCCCTCAAAGGCAGGACCTGGAAATCCACAGCTGGAAAGGGCGGAGCCCCGGCAGCGCAGCTGGAAAGGGGCGGGGCCTGACGCGCGCAGCTCGCCGCGGCGGGCTGGGGGCGCCCTGGTCTGCCATAAAGTGAATGGGCGCCTGCTGGGGGTGGCAGTACGCGGTGAGGCTCACTCCCTCCGCGAGTCCGGGAGCGCCAGAGCCGAGCGGCGGCCCGGGAGCAGGGGGGCGGCCCCCACTCCGGCCGGGTGCCCGGCCCCTGGCCCCTGCCTGCCCTCTAGATCGCCGCCGCAGCCGCTGCCGGGAGTCTGCCTGTTGCGGGACGCACTGTGAGTGTTTGACCATTCTCTGGAGAGGGGCTCATGGGGCCGAGGAACTATTGCTGGACCTCGGAATCCCTAAAACGGGACCTGGGGCAGCTGAACTCCAGTGTCGAGAGAACGGGTTGAGACTGGGAGGGCGGACTGCAGACCTGGGGCCAGGACCTGGGAAAAGGGGAACTCAGGGTAAGAACCAGGGAATAGGGAAGGAGGAGACTCAGAGGATCCAGAACGAAGCCGGAGACTCGAAGCCAGGATAGGGGCTTTGGAGTCTGGAAACCATTACCAGAAAGCGCCCTGGAATCCCAGGGCACAGGGCAGGCGGCCAGGGAGCGAAAGGGGTTGCAGAGGCCCTGTCCAGTGGGGGAATCGGCGGCGGCCCCTAGTTTGGGGGCAGTTGCAGCGCCCGACGCCCCTCGGCCCAGGCTCAGACAGACTCCAGGGGCTGTGAGCCGGGGTGCGCCTGGTCTCACACGCTTCTCTGCCCAGCTGCTCCACAGTTGGAATAGGAACCGTGTTGTGAGAGCCTGGCAGCGACTGGGTCAGATGGCCGCTGTGCGGGTCAGAGTGACCAGGCAGCAGATCTGGTGGATCTGGCTTGGGGTGTCTGGGCCCAGATGGGTCCTGACTAGGGGTCGCCTCAGAATCGGACAGAATGTCCGCGGTGCACGGGGCTTGGAGCGGACAGGATGTCCGGGATAGCGAAGTGGGTTTCTCCGGAGCGGGCGTTGCGTCGGGCAGTGGCGGACAGAATGTCCCTGGCTAGGTGGCATGTCCATCTACCCGGCAGCGACTGCCCAGCTGCTGCGTGTGCGATAGGGTCGGCTGCTGTGGGTCACCTCAAATCCCAGCTCACACTTTGCAAACTTGTTTCAGCTCCTTTGGGCTGAGAAGCTGCAAGAAGGGAGTTAGGGTAAAGGCTGCAGCCCGCCCTTGGGGTGAGGTGCGCTGGGACACATGCCCCCTTCAATTCAGAATAGATCAGAGCATCACTCTGTACTTCCAGAATCCAAATTTGAGGTGAGAAGGCCAATGAAGAGACTGCTAGTGGGAATCAAGACCAGGAAAGGAAAGAACGGGTTACAAAAGGCAATGGGAAAACAGGAAAGAGGTGGGCACAAGCCCCTGGCAGCCTCATTTGCTCCTGAATTCCAATACAATTGACCAGACACCTCTCAGACTCCTTGCTGGAGTGTCAGCCGACCAAGGCTCCTTCTCTACAGTGGGCAGGAGCCCAGGCCAGAAGAGAAACTACAGTCCCATTAGCAAAGAAAACCCTGTACCTGTTTCCCTTTTGCTTCCTCAGCCTTACCAGTCCCAGCACCACCCTGGTGGCTGAGTGGAGATGGGAAGGAGGCTCATGGAATCCAGACTCTGGAGTCCAACAGGGGGCTATCTGGCCCTTTAAATCTGGTTGGGAAGCATGTCTCAGCCCTACCAACCAGACAGGTTTACTTTCCCTGCAGCTGGATACAGCCTTGACTCTGCTGGGCCCATACAGTAACCATCCGCCCTGATCCCAATTCTAACCAGAGCTCAGTTATCCTGAAGAGAGCAGAGTAGGGAGAACAAGTCCATATAAGTGGTCAAGATAGCCCAGCTGGGGACTGAATTTTCACAAGGACAAGTCCAAGGCATTGTATTTAGCAATGAGTAATCTAAACGGTGGTTTCAACCTTTCTCACCCTTCACCTATGAGTGACATACAATACATATTCCCCACAATCCCATTCCATTCCTCAGTTCTGGAGTTTGCTTATCATTGGCTAGGATTCTCAACCTTTTTTTTTTCTTTGCCTTCTTTTGATAAATATAAAGACATACCACAGTTACCCCCATCACATCTGATACACTTTTCAGGGGTGTGTGCTCCCATTGCTGTGCTCCCATAAAATCACTGAAATTATAGGTGAAATGAAGGGCTCTGTGTCAGGAAAGGAATAGGGAAAGCATTGCAGATGGCTCCCTGAAGACTTTAGCCCAAAGTTGTGCTTTTGCCAAAAAGGCCAAAGAGGTGGTATCGTAATGAAGATGATTGGAAACAAAAGACAGAACCTTTTCCCACCCTTGCATAAAGCCATGTAGCTGAATGCATGCCTGGTCACTGGCTCTCAGGAAGAATGTCATGGGCCTAGATCAGGTCAGAGAATGGTTGGCAGAATGGGGAGCCAGGGGCTGCTGGCGAGAACAAATTTCAAAGTTTAGTCCTCTGGAAGGTGAAACAGGATGGAAATCTACTGCAATAATAAAAGGCCTACATATGCAGAAGAATTGCTTGCTCCCCAAATCTTGAAACTGGAGATGAGGGATCCTCTTAAAACTGGAGTGATGCAAGCTTGGGATGAATAGGAAAACGTTCTTTGGCCCACAGTGGGCACATTCTTCCAGAGCTCATTTCCAGAGAGATGGTACAGGCAGGAAGCAGAAATGGAATCCTTCAGGGCTTGGGAGAATCAGCACATGTCAGAGTCACGAATGGCTGCAGGGTGGGGGATTGAGGCATGGAAAGAGTAGAATTAGGTGGTTCGAATCTCTTCAATCTGTGTAGCCTTGGATCCTGCCTTCTTAGAGGTCTAACAGGGCTAGGCACTCCTGCCATAGAGGGCAGTTGTGAGAGTTAAATGAAATCATGTCTGGGAAAGTCCTTTGCAAATGGAGAAGCACCATAGAAATACGAAGCACTGCTATTATTATACCCAAACTCCAGAATCTTTGTTTGGAAGAATGGGACTGAGACTTAGAGCAGCCTAATCACATCCCTGATGCAGTCATAGGAGGGTTATGACAGTTGGACCACCCTACCATGGGCGTCAGATGCTAGCCACTACCCCTACCCCTGTCCAAAAACTCTGGGGAGCTCCCCAGATGCTTAGCCAGTCTATCAGGCCAAATATTTCTGCCTGCCTCCTGCTCAGGGATGGGAACATGGGTCCAGGACTTGGGTTCAGGAAGGGAGGGCAGGCACAGCAGGCTAGAGCTGACTTGTAGTGACAGAGGATGGAGCCAGTGGAATCTTCTCCATTCACAAATGATGCCTCCCAGACTAACCTGAAGGATCCATTAAGTCCTGAGCTTTGGGGTGTCTAGGGTGTCCATGGTCACTGCCAGGGACTCATGAAAATAATGATGGGGAGGTCTAGAAAACCCCACAGTAAAAGAGAGAAAAAAAAGAATGTTGGGGAGGAAAAGGAAAAGCTCATCAGTGGGGTAAGAGTTAGGAGAAGGCAGAGGGGAACAACTTTCAAAACTCACCCTTTCTCTCCTTTCCCATTGTCCTGCCCTGGGGCCGTTTTTACACCTTTCAGTTTATGGTTTCTCCTTTCCTATTTCTTCCCTGCCCAACCCATTCTGCTTACCATTGTCAAATAAAGGTCGCAAAGATGCTGTTTTTGTCACACCCCTAGCTACAAGCCTCTAGTGACCCCCACTGCTTGGTGCATTGCTTCTCATAGTGGGGTGGGGTGGGAGGAGGGCAGTACGCATGTGGGAGAGGCATGACACACAGTCTAAATGGGGCCCCTTTTCCTGGTGTGGGGATATCACTTGAAGATTGGGGGTGGGGATGTGCTTTATTTTTATATTAAAAGAAGTTTTCTTTTTATATGAAAATAAAACATTTCATATTAAAATATTTTATATTCCATGACTATAGTATGAAATAGAATGAAAAAATTTGCTTACATTTTTAACATAAAGCTGGCGACTTCAAAACAATTTCATACTAGCTGCAGCTGTTTTAGGTCATGCTTCTAGTTTCCTATTAGATGTTGGTTTTAACTGGTCTTGGGGTTTGTTTGTTTGTTTTCCCTTTTTTTTGCAGAGAACGGGGACTTGCTATATTGCCCAGGCAGGTCTCGAACTCCTGGGCTCAAGCTATCCTCCTGCCTCTGTTTCCCTAAGAGTTGGGATTACAGGCATGAGCTACAGTGCCTGGTGGTTTTTTGTTTTTGTTTTTTGCTTTATTCAGGGCTGTGGCTCAGAGTGAATCTTAGGGGTTTTTGATGAAAAAGCTGGACGTACTCTAGCCTAGACTTTGTCAAATCTGAACCACCACCCCTTGTCCTCCATTGAAGGCCCCCTCGGTTTGACTCATTTCTCTCTGCTGATCTCTTGTGGCCTACACTGAGACTCTGACTAACCTAGGCTCACCACTGCCCTCCCAACCTGCCAGCTTATTCCCAACATTGCTGATTATTTAGAAGGCCATACCCCTTCTCTGCCTCTAAACTCCCAATTCAGTCATGTGCCTACATTCTCTGAGCCCCCAACACTTGGTACCACCTTCCATGGGCTTCCCTTTCTCTGATCTTTCACAGTCTGAGAGTCAGACCCATGCAGTCCATCTTTTCCTCCTCTGCTCTGTTTGCCTCCCTACACTGCAGACTCCTACAAGTTAGGGTCTATGCACTACTGTTCTTGGGGATCCCTCTTAACACCTAACACTTGCTCAAGGAAGGAAGCAAGGAAGAGCAGGAAGACTGTGGAGTCATTTCTCTGATTCCTGATTCATCCCTTGATAACTTGAGTACTTCAAATCTTTGCTGCCTCCACCTGAGTCTTGGGGCTGTAAGCAAATGTGTCTCGATTTGCTCTCATTTGCACATTGCAGTTCAACAGACCTCAGAGTCTGGCTGCTCAGCGTCCCTAATGAACATGCGACCATGTCCACTTAAGGGCCTCACTTCAGTTTCAGGTTTATAAGATGAAAACGTCACAACTCCAGCTCCTCTTATATCTTCTCCAGTTAGCCCCTGAAAGAGAAAGGCTTTCTCCCATTTGGGGTCCAGATTATGCCTCCAGCCTCGGGCATCATTATTGCAACTGATCATGGGCTCTCACTATGTCCCTGGTCTTCCCCTCTGGCTTCAGGACTTACATGGGTCTACATGAGAGCTGACTTATTGCCATGGGGTTGTGTCCCTTGGAAACCATGGCCTCCCCACTGTGGCCTCCCTGGCCTAAGAGCTGCTCTGTACCTTCATATGTCCTGGATATTTCATTCTTGCTGCATGCATGACCAGGCTTCCTGTAATTCCAGCCTGTACTGCAGAATCAGAACATACCTATAACCCCTCTGTACTCCCTGGGCCTGGGATTGCCACCCTGACCCCAGTGGGACTGGGCCACACATCCCTAGCAGGCTGTGGTAGAAAGGCTGGGGTGGGGCTGGCAGCCCCCTCCCAGAGCTGGACTCACCATCACTGTTATCTCTTGACTCTGTCTGTCCCTGCCTGGGTATTTCTTACTAGCATCAACCAATCCTGCAGCTTCCAGACCTACTGCTTGTTCCTCCCTATCCACTGAGTGAGGCAAAGTCCCTGGCCTCAGTCCCAACTCCCTAGCTTCCTGATCTCCAGCAGTTTGGGGGAGCTTAATCTTCAGCCAGCCTGTCTCCAGTTTAGACAACAGCCTGGCGCCCCCAGCCTTTGCCTGACCAGCCCACCTGGACGTGAGTTGGCTAGAAGTCTATGCCCCCACCCTTCCATCCCTCTATTGCCTGCCTGGCTTTACTGTTCTTTCCTTCTCTCTTCAGTTTCACTGTCAGGGCCCTTCTCAGCCATGGCTCCTCTTTCTGCTGTTACTAGCCCATGCAAAGCCTTAAAGGCTTCCTTCTTTCCTTTACCAGTCCCTGATCCCTAAAGTGGCTCCCAGCTTAGGGTACACTGCCCATGTTGCTGTTACCTTGTTGACTGGGCCCTCCATGCTCAGGACAGAGTGTTCACAGCATGTGTGGCCTATCTCTCAGCAATGCAGTGTACTCACCTTCATTCGCTAGGAAAACACTACACTAGAGGATACAGAGTCTGGGGAGACGATGACCCACTCAAGGAAGGGCAGACACAGGGATGAGATCTTAGCCACCACTCCACCCCTAGTGCCAACTCAATGCACAGCTCATAGAATGTGCTAAATAAACATCTGTTCGACGAGTGAGAAAAAAAAAATTACTCAGGTAGAGTTTTATCCCTACTCATTTTTACATGTTATGTTTTTATCTAAACCTTATAACAATACTGAAGGCAAGTAGGGAAGAGATCATAAACTTCCTTTTAGAGATGAAGAAATATGCCTAGAGAGGTAAAGTAACTTGCTAAGGACACACAGCTAGTAAGTCGTAGAGCCAGGATGTGAACCTAGATCTGTTGACTCCAAACCCAATTTCTTTAGGGTATACCAGATGACTTTCCTGAGAGGGGCCTGGGCACCTCCTGTTCCCCCTCCCCACCCCATCCTCCAGCTCCAGAATTCTATGCCTTCTCACTCAGCAGCCATCCAGTGCAGGACACTCCCCTGGCCCCCTTGGCCTCCTCCTCCCCCACACAGAGTCCTTAGCTCCTGGGACTGAGAGCTGAGGTTCAGAGGGGCCAGGGAGGGGTGGGGGGAAGGGTAATAATGGCTAGCTCCAAAACAGCCCCGGCAGCTGTCCCTGTCACAGAGAGGAGACTGTGTGACGGTGCATGTCTGTCTGCCTGGATGTGGCAGCGCATGTGTGGGAGAGTGTGTGTTTGTGTGCCTCTAGCTCCAAGTCCAAGTGCTTATTATGTCTGATTGGGGGGCCTGTGTGTGTCTGCACATGTGTCTGTCTGTCTCCGGGAACACGTAGCCTGAACTCGGCTTTCTGGCCTCGGCTTTTCCTCTGGCCCATATCCCTTCTCACCCTGCCTCCCTCTGCTGAAACAGAATGAAAGCAAGATGCAGGTATAGAATGCTTGCAGGAGGCGGGGGTTTGGGGGTGCGGAGCAGGGGAATTTGGAAAACTGCAAGTCTGGAGCCAAAGCAGACTGGAAGGCTAAATGGCAAATGTGGGGCTGCTTTTCCCACAGGTAAACCCCTCTCTGGGTTTTTTCCCAGCTCCATGTTGTTCCCATGACCTCTAGAAAAGTCAGGGGCATGATTTGCATTTCAAGGGCATCTTGAGTATGAAGTAATGGGAGACTTTAGAGTACCCCTTTTTCCAGCTCTCAGTTCTAACCTTCCTCCCTCATCTTCCCAGCTATTTGGGAAGAACCACTAGCCAAGGCTGCCATAGTTCCCTCCCAGGGACATCTGTCTTCCATCAGAGCATTGTTGGCCAAAGATTTCCAGCCCCAAGCCTCCTGACCTGACCTGGAAGGGGTCAGTCAGTAAGCCAAGCACACCTCCAGTCCTGGCCTGACTTCTCCTTTCATCCCTGGTTCCCGCCAGCCCTGTCTCTCCACATCCAGTAAAAGGTCCAAGAGCTAGACCCCTCTGCCTGTGGAAAGAGCAGGGACCATTTCTCAACCTCCTGCCTTGACCTCGGTTCTACCCCCAACCTGGCTTGAGAGGTGGGGTGGGGAGTGGGGGCACAGCTGTTATCTCTGAGCTGGTTGAAGGGGGCATTACCATGTGCAAATACAGGCCGCTGCCCATCTGCACCTGCCTGAGAAAGGCTCCTAATAAATCCAGAGCAGCCAAGTGACACACATCTCAATCTAGGCTAATCCATCACATTAATGCCATCCTGCGCAGCCTGCATTAAGCCCCTGTTAATGGGGAAGGGGTGTCAGGAGCAGAGAGGCCCCTCCCACTCAGCTCTCTACCCCTTCCCTCTGTCCCTAGCCTCCTTCTGTTCTCTTCTGACCAAGACGCACACGGGGTCTTGAGCCCTAGTATTGCCCATTTCCCTTCCTCCCCACAGTGGGGTCCTGGGAGAGCAGGCAGAAAAGGGGACCCTGCAGGAGAAACTTGGAAAGGACCCAGAGAGACTCCTGGGCAATGCGAGGCTAGGTTTGAGATAGGAAATATGAGTAGGAAGGTGGTCTTATGAAGTTCCTGCTACAGCCTGGAGCGGGCTTGGTAGAGGCCAAGCATGAGCGGAGCCGTCACTGGTAGGACACAGTGTATGCCGGTGCAGGCATGAGAGCAGGCCCAGCCCAAGCACCCAGTGGCTTTCATACTTGTGTTTGATCTTGTTACCCTTCTTTAAAATGAAATCTCTTCAGAAATCATGAACAAAACAGGCCGGGCACGGTGGCTCATGCCTGTAATCCTAGCACTTTGGGAGGCCGAGGTGGGTGGATCACCTGAGGTCAGGAGTTTGAGACCAGTCTGACCAACATGGTGAAACCCCTTCTCTACTAAAAATACAAAAATTAGCTGGGCATGGTGACACATGCCTGTAGTCCTAGCTACATGGGAAGCGGAGGCAGGAGAATTGCTTGAACTCTGGAGGTGGAGGCTGCAATGAGCCAAGATCGTGCCACTGCACTCCAGCCTGGGTAACAAAGCGAGACTCCATCTCAAAGAAAAGAAAAGAAATCATAAACAAAACAGACCAAAGCAGTGCCTGCCCTAGCTGAAGCAGACCCAAGTAAGGCCAGGCTAGAACTGTAGCTGAGTCCCTGAGGGGATCTCGAGGGAAGGCCCCAAAGAGCACAATGTGAGAAAGCATGTGTTCTGAGTTGACTGGATCAGAAAAATAAAAATAATAAAATAAAAATAAAAAGCAAACAAGGAAAAAGCATTAGGAGTCTCACAGACCTGGTGCAGCTCTCAATCCCACTGCTTACAAGCTCTGTGATCCTCATCGCGTTCCTTCACGTCTCAGTTTCCTCACTGGAAAAAGGGTGATCATATTTGACGTATACTTGTGAGGGGAGAAAGATGAGGTAAAGGCCTATAGTAAGTACACGTAAATGATAGCAACCATTATTCTTAAGGGAGAAATGTCAGGTTTGGTTCAAAGTACAATCTGTCCTAAGGACAGTGGGTTTAACAGACATCTGGTCTGTGTCTCAGGTATGACTGGCTGAGGGCCAGGTATGAGTATAGGGTGATCTTGTGCATTCAGGTGAGAAGGATTTGAAGTTTTTATGGATGTAGTACAGGGTATGTGGTGTGCTACAGCGTAGATTTTTTTTTTTTTTTTTTAAGACAGAGTTTCGCTCTGTCACCCAGGCTGGAGTGCAGTGGCCTGATCTTGGCTCACTGCAACCTCCGCCTCCCATGTCCAAGTGATTCTCCTGCCTCACCCTCCCATGTAGCTGGGATTACAGGCATGCACCACCCTGCCCAGCTAATTTTTATATTTTTAGTGGAGACAGGATTTTGCCGCATTGGCCAGGTTGGTCTCGAACGCCTGACCTCAAGTGATCGACCCGCCTCGGCCTCCCAAAGTGCTGGGATTACAGGGGTGAGCCACCATGCCCCGCTTATAGTGTACATTTTCATTCAATAAATATTGAATCTCAACTGTATACCTGGCACTGTTCTAGTTCCCAGCAGTAAACAAAACAAAGCCTAGTTTATATATCTAGGCAGAGAACCTCTCAGCATGCACCTCTTCCCCCTTCGGCTGCTATTTCCCGATTCTATCTTAGGGAGCCCCACACAGGGGTAGCTTTATGGCTGAGAAAGGCGGCAGGGAACTTACGGGAAACGCTGCTGGGACCCAGCTAAGCCGGAGATTTTACCCCCACTACCCTGGTCTGTCTTCTCTCCCCTCCAGAGCCCTCCCTCCATGGAGTTCGGCCTGCTCAGCGAGGCGGAGGCCCGGAGCCCTGCCCTTTCGCTGTCAGACGCGGGTACTCCTCACCCCCAGCTCCCAGAGCACGGCTGCAAGGGCCAGGAGCACAGCGGTGAGCGCGCCCCCTTCCGAGGGTGGAGGAGATAACAGCTTCATCTGCAGTGCGGGTGGGACCCCGGCTGGGCAGCCCGGGTGGGAGCCAGCGGGTGGTTCAGGAGGTCCCCGAGCCGGAGAATCCGTGCAGGCTTGGGCGCCCTGTGACCTGCCCCACCCTGGCTTCCAGACTCGGAGAAGGCCTCGGCTTCGCTGCCCGGAGGCTCCCCTGAGGACGGCTCGCTGAAGAAGAAGCAGCGGCGGCAGCGCACGCACTTCACCAGCCAGCAGCTGCAGGAGCTGGAGGCGACCTTCCAGAGAAACCGCTACCCTGACATGAGCACGCGCGAGGAGATCGCTGTGTGGACCAACCTCACCGAGGCCCGCGTGCGGGTATGCCCTACTGATCCGTGACTCGCACCCGCGCGGGCCCTCCAGGCGCAGCCTGCGACCCTGAGGCCGGCAGTTCCGCCCCACCTGCCCCCGCCCCCGGGCCCTGGCCGCTAGCCCCCGGCTCCCGGCCACAGTCCCACGCGGCCTCCTGGCTGCCAACCTCCAGCCTCTGCTCGCAGTGCTCCGTACCAGACCGCGCGCTTCTTCGGCCCTGACACCGTCTCTCCTTACCTTCTCCACCTCTCCTCGACCCCATCCTACTGTCCCCCCAGACCCTGGCGCCGATGACTCAGTCCTGCCTCCCGCGCCTTCTGTTCTCCGACCCCGGACTCAGTGCGCTCCTCCCCTCCCACCCCGTCTCCAGCCACCTCATCTCGTTTATTCACCACACTGCCCGGCTGGAAGCCCCGTCGGGGTGGGGTAGGGTGGGGTGGGGTGGCCCGCCCTCCAGTCGGTGGAACCCGGCCCCGAGCCCTGACCGCCTTTCTCCCGCGCTCGCAGGTATGGTTCAAGAACCGGCGCGCCAAGTGGCGGAAGCGCGAGCGCAGCCAGCAGGCCGAGCTGTGCAAGGGTGGCTTCGCAGCGCCGCTCGGGGGGCTAGTGCCGCCCTACGAGGAGGTGTACCCCGGCTACTCGTACGGCAACTGGCCGCCCAAGGCGCTCGCCCCGCCGCTCGCCGCCAAGACCTTCCCGTTCGCCTTCAACTCGGTCAACGTGGGGCCTCTGGCTTCGCAGCCCGTCTTCTCGCCACCCAGCTCCATCGCTGCCTCCATGGTGCCCTCCGCCGCTGCTGCCCCAGGCACCGTGCCAGGGCCCGGGGCCCTGCAGGGCCTGGGCGGGGCGCCCCCCGGGCTGGCTCCGGCCGCCGTGTCCTCAGGGGCTGTGTCCTGCCCTTACGCCTCGGCCGCTGCCGCCGCCGCGGCCGCCGCCTCCTCCCCCTACGTCTATCGGGACCCTTGTAACTCGAGCCTAGCCAGCCTGCGGCTCAAAGCCAAACAGCACGCCTCCTTCAGCTACCCCGCCGTGCACGGGCCGCCCCCGGCCGCCAACCTCAGTCCGTGCCAGTACGCCGTGGAGCGGCCGGTATGAGCGGCCCCGCCCGTGGATCATCCCCGAGGGCGGGGGCGACGATTCGCAGCCTTAGCGGACTGGGGTCGTCTTGACTGGCTTGCCCCCGCTCCAGGGTCTGAAATGGGTGTTTGGGCAGCTGGCGTGGGGGTGGCGGCCGGCTCAGGAGAGGGCCTTCCCCCTCCCAGCCCTGAGGGATGGACTGGGCCCTACACAGAGACCGCGCCCCTGGGACTAAGGCCAGGAACAGGGACCAGCTCCCCGGGGGCCAACTCACCCTTGGCCCATCCCGCCTTCTCCAGGCTTCCCCTCCCTGGTTTTCAAAGATAAATGAAATAAACGTGCGCGGACTGTCGAAGGCCTGATGATTCAGAATTGCGGTTGAGTCCTCTTCCCTTCATCCTACCCCACTGTCTACAGGCGAGCTGGATGTACAGGAACGAGGTGAGGGTCCAGGCTTCTAGGGATTCTGTCCCACTCACCCTCCTACTCCAGAACCGGGCAGCCGGGGATTGTTCCTGGAGCAAAGAGGTGTGTGCGTGCGCGGGGCGTGGGAAACCAGCTACCTGGCTGGCGTCGGCCACAGCCGGTGCTGCGGCGCCACCTCGTGGTCTCAGGGAGGCTAGCTGGTAGATCTAGCTTCGTTGTAGGTGTCAGCTCTGCAATTCAGAGAGCCTGTGACTCTGAAGTTATTCCGCCCTTCTCCACCTGCTTCTCACTGTTCCTATGAGGGGCTTGGGCCTCTAACAGCAATAAAATTCTGGTCTGTAACAGACATTTATTAAGTGCCTACCAGGCCTAGGATTCTTTCAGTGTCTGTGTGTGTGCCTCTCACCCCTCCATGCACTCTCAGGCTTCCCCACTGCCGATCATCCCACTGGCAGCAGCCTCCTGCCATCACAGCGGCCTTCTTTTCCCCCCAAACCCCAAAACTCTCAAAATTTAGTTGAAATCTTTAATTAAAAAAATAGAGCAAGAAGAAGAAAGATTTCTGGATAGAAATATATCCTCCATCCCACCCCCATCCCAGGGCCTGCTTGGCCTTCACATTAAAAACAGAAGCATCAAAGTAACAGACCACACCCCCATCCCAGGGTCACCTTTCTTGTCTGTCAAAAATTCCAGCCACCTTGGGGCACACATCCTCTGGGGAAACCATGCAGGTAAGGCAACCTAATCATTCTCCCAAAACTAAGCCCAGCCTCTTAGTGCCCTGGAGAAGAGAGAGCCTGGAGCTTCATTGTTCTCTCCAACCCTTCACTGGCTCTTTGTCTTGGCTTTGACCTTGGGCCTGATGTAGGCCTGTCTGAAGAAGTGGGCAAAGAGGATGAAATAGGTCATATACAAGATGGAGGACCAGAATAATTGTTCCATCGTGGTGTTGCATCCTGGCTCCTGCCTCCAGATGTATGACAGGATGCTAACAACGGCTCCTGCAAACATCTGCAAGATCTGCAGGCTGGTTATGAGCATGGGCAGCATCTTGGGGGGCTTCACGTTGGCAGCCTTCAGAGTGTAATAGGTGTACATGATGGCATGCACACCAAAGTTTATGGTCATGAACCAGCCTCCTGCAGGCACTTTGTTCTTGTATCCAAAGCTTGTGAACACCAGCACTGTGCTGTGGTGGTACCAGTGGATAAAGATGAGAGGCCGCTTACGCAGGATGATGAAGGCTGTGTCTCCTGGGAGATGGAGAATTATAGGTGGCATACTGCCCATTGCTGGGACCACCCTCTGCACTGGGTGTGGGGACATGGGAGAAATTCTGAGGGGAGGAGAGGGGGTCTTTGTGGCAGAGAATCTGTAGAGGGACTCGGGTGAGAGGTGTTATTAGGACCCAGGGGTAGGAAAGTGACTCTCCATGGGACGGTGAGGGGAGGGCCCTGAGGAGGGATGCAGTTCACAAGGCACCAGAGTGACAAAGCCTTGCCACTCACCAAGTTCTATGACCTTGCTGAGAAGAAAGACCCCTGACCAGAATTTGATTATGGAATGTTCGATGAAGGTGTAGAAGCACACAGTTGGCTTTAGGCCCCCAGTAAGCAGCACAGTCCCCATCACGGTCCACGTCCTCACTGCCCCCACAATACTGAAATGGGACAAAGGAAGATGGTGTCAGCGTCATCCCCAGGCACCAATCCACCTTTCCCCTGGAAGGGTGGCCAAGTCACTGTGTTCCAAGCTGTACCACCTCCCAACCTGTCCATGAGGGATGGGTCAAAGCTCCTGAGATCCTGGGCCAACCAGTAGTCTAGAGGAGATGAGGCCAACCAGTAGTCTAGAACAGAAACATCAGGGAATGCAGGGGGATGGGATTGAAAGTTGACTTAAGGAATGGGGTTCTTGGGAGGGGTTAGGAGCCTGGGAGGAGATGCATAGAGGGATAGGGGAAGACTGAAGGAGTTTGGGGAAGAAAGTATGGGGAAGTTATTGGAGGGTCTTGAGAGAGGGTGTTAGGAGCTGAGAACATTAGAGGCTGGAGAAATTTGTTGTGAGTACAGACTTAATGAACTCAAGAGGGACAAAGCAGAGACCACCAGGTCAGGGTCTAAAAAAGAAGGAAAACAGGAGAATATAATAGAAGAGGGTGAAGGCTGAGAGGGGAACTAAAGCTGAAAGAATGAGATGGGGAGAGTGTTACAGGGCGACTTGGGGACAGGATGGAGGTTGATGCAATCTGGAAAGCTTTAAGGGATAGAATGGAAGTCTAAGATCTAGAGAAAAGGCAGGGAGTGGGAAGGGTCTTACCTGAAGATTGCAAGGCAGAAGGACCAGAGGAAGAGAGGCCCCTGCAGGTTGAAACCCTTACGTTCCTTCATGTAGTTCTGCCCCACAGCGATGAGCACCAGGTAGATCAGGGCTATGGGGAATGAGGTTGCCCTGGCAAGCAGAAGGCAAAGGGGATGGGCTCATGGGGAGTGCTGACTAGAGAAATGCCCACTCATCTCTCCAGGTGAGTGCTCTGGGTTGGAGCCCCAGTTCTGCCACTCACTAGCTGTGTGACACTGGGAAAACCAACTTAACTCTCTGAGCCCTGGCTTCCTCATTTGTAAAGGGGGAATAATACATCTCTCCTGGCAGTATTAATGTATACAAAGTACCTAGCACAGGGTAGGGGCTACGTCCAAGGTTTCTGTGATTATTGCTCTCTCAGTGAGGTTGGAGGTGGGTGATGGGTGTCTGGCCCACACCTAGAAGCAGCCCAGGACTGTGGTGTAAGAAGAATGTAGCAATGGCTTCTCCCCAGTTGGGTCATGGCAAATTGGCTGAAGCATAAAGTCATCCCACGGAACCTCTGGGGAGCTTTAGGGCTAGGCCAGGGAGCTTCTTCCTGGGGAAAGCTTGGAAGAGCTCCCTGTCTTTGCCTCCTTCTCCACAGCAGAAACGGTGGAGCACCTGGGGAATGACAGGGTAACTGTGAAGGGCAGGCTGTCCCCAGGCCCCGCACTGTGCACACACGCGCACACACACAGCAACAAAGAACAGGGAAGTCAGCTAGTAAGGCTTTAGATCAACCTCACGCCTCCACGACCAATTCTCACTACACAGTCTTTGGCTTCTGTATCTTTCCACGTTCTTCTCCCCCATCCTCTTATTACTGCTTTCTTTCTTTCAGCTCTAATCTCTTTGAGGTGCCACACTACCTGCACCTCAGACAACGGTAGTGTGGTGCCAGTATGAGGGAGTCCGATAACTTTGCTCTCTAAGAAAATCATTGCAAGCATTCAATGCCAGCCCCTCGCATCCCCGCCCCGGGGGCCCTGGCATGGCCTTTCCCTCTCCCCAAGTCTCACCAGTACGCCTCCAAAAAGGGCCACAGGCCCTCGAGCAGCTCGAAGTTATAGGGCTGGAGAAGCTGATTTACTGCGTGTGAGACATTCATGGCTGTGACCATCTAGTTTTGCAGACGTCGAGGTCCAAAGCTTGGAGGCGCTAGATGAAAGGCTTGGGGCGCCAAGGATGGAGTGAACCTCGGGGCGAGACGGAACAGAGCCAGGGCAGACGAAACCCCTGGGCAAGGCGAAGAGGGCGTCGGACCCAGGCACGTGCGAGGCGGCGCAACCAGCTCTCCCCAGGGCAGCACTGCGATATATAACGCAGACTTGCAGAGCTGCGGCCCCGGACTGCGCGCGGACCCCTCCCTGCGCCCCGCCGCTATCCAATCTCGACCAGGATACGCCTCTGTCCCGCCCCTGGGCCGCAGTCCGCATTCTGATTGGTCATCCTCAAGGCCCCCCCACCCCGTCCCCCGCTCCCGGGCGTTTCACACGCCCCGCCCCAAGTCCGGTCGTAGGCGGTCGCCCGCCCACTTTCCCAACAAGTCCACCCATCCTGCGGCCTTGCGGGTTCTCGGACTGGCCAGTCTTCCCTTGGCACTGTCAACCGTGTCCTTCGCCTCAGTTGCCTTTAATCTCGAACTGCTTAGCAGTGAGGAGAAAGGTGTCCTTACCCTTTGGTGCTCCCATCCAGAAATGGAGGAGTCAGTTTCTAGGCTCCCCGAGATCCTTGGAAACCCAGGCCCGCGATGAGGAAATATGAACGTGGGCAACGCAGAGCTTCTCCTGTAGTCCCTTCAACCTTCTAGCTTCGAGTCTGCAGTTAGGGGTGGGTGGAAGGAGACGAATTTTAATGAATTTTATTGTTGAGGTTGTTGATGTTGATGTTTGGGTTGTTGAGGCTGTTATGGTTTCTTTATAGTTTCCTGAATTCCGGAACTGCTACAGACTGACATTCAGTAATAACCGTGGAGAGAGGAAATGGGGTCACCTTCTGGGCTTCTGGAATTATTGTCTTCAGGTTTCCTGGAGGCCTCCTAGGGTTTAAGGATGGGGAGAGCCAGTGCCTCTCCCCAAGGCCTGCTGTTTTATCTCCCGAATCAAAACTACTTCTTTCCTACCTGTGTAACCAGCCCTAAAGAAATAAATGTTCTACAACTTTTAAAGTTTTACTTGGCTGTCCCTTACTTCTTTCCTAGGTTTTATGAAAGTGAAGGAGAAATCCAAGCAGTTCGAGATAAGGTGGAGATTTGCAAAATGTGCTAAGAAACATAGATATAAAATAATTAAAATCAATATGTGGGTATAAACGGCCATGTGCAGTAAAGTTCTAGAGCCAGAGGATCCAGGTAGGAACCCCAGCTCTACTTCCTGAACCTCAGCCACTGTCTGGGAGGGTGTAGTGAAAGTCCTATTGGTGCCATCTAAATGAATCAAAAGTGCATCCCTTTTTCTCTGTACCTCATCACCTCTCACCTGGTCACGTTACCTGGTTGCACCACCTCCTTCTCTAATATGGTGCTTCTCCTCTTCACTGCATTGCAATCAGAAAAAAATTCCTATTCCTGCCTGATTACCAGATTCCTGAGCCTCAACTGCAGAGATTCTGGACCTGTAAGTGGTCCCAGACTGTACTTTGAAAACCACCACTTTGTGTTTGCTCATCTGGAAAACAGTTCTGCTTTCTTGCTAAAAACCTTCACTGGTTCCTGATGACTCCATATATAGCCAGACATCTAATCAGAAGGCGATCAACACATGTCTGATGGATGAAAATATGAATAAAAGAATGAATATTACAAGAATAATGCCATCTAGATGTTACAAGACCCAGGTGCAAGTCCCAGTGCCCCCATCAATAAGCCATGTGATTTTAGCAAGTTACTTAACCTCTGTGAGACTCACATTCTCCTTCAGAAAATAAATGCATGTAGTCATACTTGCCTGCTTTCCTCATAAGGTTGTGATGAGTATACAAGTCAGATAACGTAAATGAAATGATACTGTGGACTAGACACATGGAAATAGTAAGGCGAATCATTATGGGAGGTTTACAAATGCATATGCAGAATATATACTCAGTCCTGGATTTCTCTGTGAAGATATTTTACATTGTCTTTCCCTGTGAGGTTTAATGGTGAGGCTTGGAGGAGGTGCATATGGAAGAGGGAAAGAAGAAAAATTGGGGCTCGGCATGGTAGGCCACGCCATAATCCCAGTCCTGTGGGAGGTTGAAGTGGGTGGATTGCTTGAGCCCAGCAGTTTGAGACCAGCCTGGGCAACATGGTGAAAACCCATCTCTACGAAAAAGAACAAAAATTAGCTGGGCATGGTGGCGCCCACCTGTGGTTCCAGCTACTCAGGGGCTGAGGTGGGAGGGTTGCCTGAGCCAGGGAGGTCAAGGCTGCCATAAGCTGTGATTGTGCCACCGAGCTGTGATTATACCACTGCGTTCCAGCCTGGGTGACAGAGTGCAACTGAAAAAA
>NW_016107386.1:1820694-1826791 GCF_001604975.1 Cebus imitator
CCAGCAATGGTGGCTCACACCTGTAATCCCAGCACTTTGGGAGGCTGAGGTGGGCGGATCACCTGAGGTCAGGAGTTCGAGACCAGTCAGGTCCACATGGCAAAACCCTGTCTCTACTGAAAATACAAAAATTAGCCGGGAGTGACGGCAGCTACTATAAGCCCAGCTACTCATGAGGCTGAGGCAGGCAGAATTGCTTGAATCCAGCAGGCAGAGGTTGTAGTGAGCCGAGATTGTGTTACTGCACTCCAGTCTGGGCAACAGAGTGAGACTCCATCTCAAAAAAAGAAAAAAGAAGAAAAATCTTCAAAAATTATATTCTAGAGGAAATGCTCCTTGATGCTTGGACTTGGCCTGGTGCCCTTATTTTATGTAAACTCTTCTCAGAGCATGGTATTTCTTTTCGTCAATGAGAGTTTACAATTAGTTATTTTTGTGATTTCTTGATCAATGCCTGTTTTTCCCACTAGTCCTTGAGCTCCATGAATGCAGGGACTATGTCTAGTTTTAAATTTTTTTTTATTTTGAGGCAGAGTGTTGCTCTGTTGCCCAGGGTGGAGTGCAGTGGCCTGATCTTGGCTCACCACAATCTCTACTTCTTGGGTTCAAGTGATTCTCATACCTCAGCCTCCTGAGTAGCTGGGACTACAGGTGTGTGCTACCATGCCTGGCTGATTTTTGTGTTTTTAGTAAAGCCAGGGTTTTACCATGTTGGCCAGGCTGGTCTTGAACTCCTGGCCTAAAGTGATCTGCCCACCTCGGCTTCCCAAAGTGCTGGGATTACAGGTATGAACCACAGCATCTAGCCAGAATATGCCTGTTTTGTTCATCATTCTCCTAACCCTGAGCATAACCCAGGTAATATTTGTTGCATGAGTGATTGAATGGATGAAATCCTTAGCATGTATACTTCTCTCCCTATTTCCAACTGCCTGTTGGACATCTCTATCAGTATGTTCTTCTAGTATCCGTAGCAAAACACACCCCAAACAGAATTTCTTATCTACCTCCAAAATAGGTTGTTTTTCCCAGCCACCATTTATCGAATTTCTCAGGCTAGAAATTGTGAGGTCATGTTATAGTCTTCTGTAGGACACAAAGTCCTGTTATTTCTTCTGGAGGTGGCATGGTCATCAGAATGCCTCTATTCAGAGTTTATCTCTGCCACTTACTAGCTAGTAACCTTGACTAAGACGTTATCAAATATCTCATGGCCTTAGCTTTCTCGTCTGTAAAATGGAGATAACTACCTGAGAAGGATGTGTATGAGGATCAAATGAAATAATATATGTTAAAGAGCATTGGTTGGGTATGGTGGCTCATGCCTGTAATCCTAGCATTTTGGGAGGCCGAGGCAGGATGATCATTTGAGGCCAGGAGTTCAAGACCAGTCAGGCCAACGGAGTGAGACTCTGTCTCAATAAATAAGTCAATAAATAAAGAGCAGTGTACAATGTAAAGAGTTGAGTAAGCATCAGTAATTATTTACAAAAAAAGTAACTTTGCACAAATTTCACCTTCTTTTTTTTTTTTTTTTTTTTTTTTTTGCACAAATTTCACCTTCTTTTTTTTTTTTTTTTTTTTTTTTTTTTTTTTAATTTTCCTTTTTTTTTTTTTTTTTTTTTTTTTGGACCCTGAGTCTCACTCTGTTGCAGTGCAGTGGTGCAATCTCGGCTCACTGCAACCTCTGCTTCCCGGGTTCAAGTGATTCTCCTGCCTCAGCCTCCCGAGTAGCTGGCATTATAGGCATGTGCCACCATGCCCAGTTAATTTTTGTATTTTTAGTAAAGATGGGGTTTCACCATTTTGCCAGGCTGGTCTCGAAATCCTGACCTCAGGTGTGGTTTTAAGTAGGTCACATAAAGGGGTAATATGCATACTACTTAAAAAGCTTATTCATTGTCTTATCTTCGACCCTTGGTAAATGGCTAAGGATACAAACAAGCTCATTTTGTAGACTCCAGTGTCTCCAAATCTGTCTCTCATTTGCTGCCGGAAAGGTCTTTCTAAAACACATCAGCTCATGTCATTCCTCATTAAGAACAAAAATAGGCCGGGCGAGGTGGCTCACGCCTATAATCCCAGCACTTTGGGAGGCCAAGGCGGCTGAATCACAAGGTCAGGTTTTCGAGACTAGCCTGGCCAATGGCCAACATAGTGAAACCCATCTCTACTAAAATACAAAAATAAAAAATAAAATAATAATAATCCTCAGGACAAAGATCAAATTCCTGAGTTTAGCCCTGACCATTCATTTCTAGCCAAAATCCCACCATCCCTCAGCCCCAGATTCCACATTGTAGCCATAATGGACAAGTCTCAACTCTACACACTAACCCTTTACATCTCTACGCATCTTTCCCTTTCCCATACAGTATTTTCTCACCCGGACAAACCTGAACTCTAGCTCTACCTCTAAAGTCACTTGCCCTGCAAAAGCCTAATATATTTCAGAGTCAACCCCTTCTTTCTTTGTCTTTCAATCAAAGAACTTTCCCCAAACTGCCTGTCAGTATTGTGCTTCTACTTATGGAGTACAGTCAGTCATATATTTTCTCTATTCTGGTTCCCCTACTCTATCCCAAATGGTCATTTTCACTAGGTCACTCACCCTTGAAGGTAGCACACACTACCTGGTACATGGTGGGCACTCAAAATATGTCTGTTGCTTTGAATTGAGTAGGCACCTAAGAGGAAATACAAACAATAAACATATACTTTTAAGACTCAATTTTCTTAGTAATTAAAGAAATGCAAATTAAAGACTGTATGTATAGTATGGTCCCAATTAATAGCCAAGCAGAAATTAAATACCTGACGCCAGCCAAAGCTTTGGGAAACTCACACCTTGCTAGTGGCCAGGTAAATTTATATAATCCTTTTAGAAACACACTTAGGTAACACTTAGCAAGAGCCAGCTGGTATGCCTTGACCCAGTATCTCACCTAGGAATTTAACCCAGTGAAATAATCCAAAAGAAAAAAATCTGTATGTATTAAAATATATATATTTGTACATTCCACTGAACATTTAATGTTACATTCAGCTATAGTTTTTTAAAAAAAATGCACTATACAGTTTTTATTTCTAGCTTAAAAACAAAATCTTAAATTACTAGGAATATATTTACAGGATTAATTACATTTTAAGCCACCACACCGTGGACGTGAAGGGCCACTCACTGTCCCTCACTGGGACAGGCTGGGACAGGTTGTGTGACCTGCCTGAGGGGTTCTGGCTCATTTGCCAAAGTTGAGAAAAAGAAAATCAGGTCTTCTGACTGCTCAGCCAAACCAACAATGAAAAAAGTATCAGAGATGTGTCATATCCACTTTGCTAACAAGCAATTACATGCCTTTTTAGTGTTTAAGAGAAGCCTTGGCTGGGCACGGTGGCTCATGCCTGTAATCCCAGCACTTTGGGAGGCCAAGGCAGGCAGATCATGAGGTCAACTGTTCAAGATTAGCCTGACCAACATGGTAAAACCCTGTCTCTACTAAAAATACAAAATTAGCCAGGCATGGTGGCACACGCCTGTAATCCCAGCTACTCAGGAGGCTGAGGCAGGAGAATCGCTTCAACCCGGGAGGCAGAGGTTGTAGTGAGCCAAGATCGAGCCATTGCACCCCAGCCCGGGTGACAGAGTGAGACTCCATCTAAAAAAAACAAACAAAAAAAAAAGCCTTAATTTTCCTGGGATATCTCCACAGAATCATTCCGGAAACCTGTATGATTTTGAAAATTCTTTAAGAAAAAAGAACTTGCCACTCCCATGAGACCCACTGTTTCTCACAAGGCAAGGGACAGGCCTTTTAGAGGCAGAAAAAAGTATACTATTCTCTGTAAAGTCCAGGCAGAACTCCAGCAGCCCCGCTGGCTCGACAACCTCTTCAGAGGACCAGTGGGCTAGACCCATGCTTTGGCTCAAAGTGTTTGGAGAATATCTTCTTGCTCCTTTTCTGGAAATGAAATGATGGACACAGAGTCCCCCACGTCATCCTGTGGTGAGCTGTCCTTGTCCAAGGCATCTAGGATGGGCTGAGCTGCGTCCTTTACTCTTCTATCTGTGATAGGATGCTAGGTGGAGTATGAAACCAGTATTTAATCAGGCCTCTGTATTTCAGGACCAGGAAGAAACAGGCCCCTGCCAGCATTTTCACTAGGTCACTCATCCTTGAAGGTAGCACACATTACCTGGCACATGGTGGGCATCAAAATATGTCTGTTGCTTAAATGAAACTGTTCCCACGGAGATCAGGGTGACTTACTGAAGCTTGGTGGAGGCATCTGCCATTTCCTAGCAAGATGTGTTGCTTAAGTGCCTGGGTCTAAAGACTTACTTTTATTCTAAAGCAGTTGTGCCTCGACTTATAAACAGTACGCTCTGAAGGGTTTTAAGTTAGCCAGTGAAATGGAGTCGCTTTTGAAAGGGCCTTTGACCTGCTGAATTCCTGCTTTTTCCCAGTAACGGATAAATACCAAGAAAAGACCGTGGAGGGCCAGGCGTGGTGGCTCAGGCCTG
Source organism: Cebus imitator (assembly GCF_001604975.1). NCBI lineage: Eukaryota > Metazoa > Chordata > Mammalia > Primates > Cebidae > Cebus > Cebus imitator. Next base: position 1,825,217 of record NW_016107386.1, read on the forward strand.
TAATCCAAGGACTTTGGGAAGCCGAGGTGGGCGGATCACCTGAGGTCGGGAGCTCGGGACCAGCCTGACCAACATGGAGAAACCCTGTCTTTACTAAAAGTACAAAAAATTAGTCAGGCGTGGTGGCATGCGCCTGTAATCCCAGCTACTCAGGAGGCCGAGGCAGGAGAATCGCTTGAACCCAGGAGGCGGAGGTTGCAGTGAGCCCAGATCACGCCACTGCCCTCCAGCCCGGGCAACAAGAGCGTAACTGTCTCAAACAAACAAATAAAAACAGGCCGTGGCCGTGGAGATATCAGCGATGTCAAAGGGAGAGGAGAACCTGACACTGAGGGAGGGAGCCTTCTCCTGGAGTCACCTCAATGTTTTCTGGAGGCCGAACAGTCACATTCTGATAGTGTTGAAACCAAGGCATTGTCACCCTGGCGGAATGGAGTGCTCCCAGCTCAGCTCGAAGGCATAGAGTGACACTGAAATCCATTGGGAAGCCTGCGTACATCTCACTCCTATGAGCATGTTGCCAGCCATGAGCCGGTCACTGTTGGTGTATTTAAACTGCAGCCGATAGGCCAGAGGCCTCATGCCATTGCTCAGGGCCACTGGCTAACAACTCAGGACCTTCTCTGCCTTACAGGTGAATCTTTGGGTGCTGAGGATCGGGCAGCTGGGACAGAGGGGCTGGCGAGGGCGCGGCTGCAGCAGCGCAGGCTCGGAGCTGCGGCGGCAGCGGCAGCAGCAGCAGCCACAGCCGCTTGGGCCGCCTGGGCCTGGGCGCTCACCGGCTCAGAGCGCGGCCGGGGCCCGGATCCGGGTCCGTGGAGCCGCTCATGTCGCCGCCCGGGCAGCCGTGGTAAGCGCAGGGCGCGCAGGGCCCAGCTATAACTGTTTGAAAGGGACAAATCATAATGCAAGCATTTATTCAAATGTTGACCATTAAAACACCATCTGAACCATGTCAAATAACACTGATTTACTTTTGTGAAATCTGTTAATGAGAACTTAAGAATTTCTATAGAAGGCTGAGCATTTTCAACACCCCCAGCCTAGATGAGAAAAGACCATATTCTCTTACTGGTGATTCAGGAACTATAATATAAAAGGAGTTTCAACTCCTATGTGGAGACAAGGCTGGCACCCACGATGGCTGGACTGCAGAAAACAATCATGCAGTGTTCCTGTTTTGGTCTGAGAGGTAAGAGACAAAATCTGATCTAGGGTAAAACTACCTAGAGGGTGTGCGGAGGACTGGACAGAGGGGCTCACCGTATCTGGGGGACCAAAGAGAAAGTAGTGCACGGATACTGCTTTGACCTTAAAATAAATGTTAAGTGACACAAAATAAGAAGCCAGGAGCCTTCTCACAACCATTCCAGGTCAGCAACTCCCAAGATATTTACTTGAAGGTAGTTGGTAGGAAATATAAATGTTTGCTGACCCTGACTCAGCAATTAAACCATCATAACAGATGCAACTTTGAGGACAGGCAGTTATCAAACCGCCTATAAACTGGAGTGGGGATCAGCTTGAAAGATGCCTATTATCAGTGACTGGGAAGATTTAAAAAAAAAAAAAAAA
>NW_016107386.1:1826886-1828018 GCF_001604975.1 Cebus imitator
CCTGTAATCCTAGCACTTTGGGAGGCCAAGGCGGGTGGATCACCTGTGGTCAGGTGATCCTGACCTCAGGCATGGGAAAACCCCATCTCTACTAAAAATACAAAAAGTAGCCAGACGTAGGGGCACATGCCTGTAATCCCAGCTACTTGGGAGGTTGAGGCAGGAGAATCACTTGAACCTGGAAGGCAGAGGTTGCAGTGAGCTGAGATTGCACCACTGTACTCTAGCCCTCCAGCTTGGGTGACAGAGTGAGACTCCATCTCAAAAAAAAAAAAAAGAAAGAAAGTAAAAGAAAGAAAACAAGAGAGAGGGAGGGAGGGAAGGAAGGAAGGAAGGAAAAAAGAAGAAAGAAAGTAAAAGAAAGCAAAGATACCTATCTATCTATCTATCTGTCTTCAGCTGATAAGGGATATATAAAGATGTTTACATGTTGATTTTTGGGGGGCTAAGTGTGGTGGCCCAAACCTGTAATCCCAGCACTTTGGGAGGCTGAGGCAGGAGGATCACTGGAGCCCAGGAGTTTGAGACCAGCCTGGGTAACATAGTGAGAATGTGTCTCTACAAAAAATTTAAAAATTAGCTGGGCATAGTGGTGGACGCTTGTAGTCCCAGCTACTTGAGGGGCTGAGGTGGGAGAATCACCTGAGCCCAGGTGGTGGAGAGGATGCAGTGAGCCATGATGGTACCCATGCAAGCTGCCTAGGCAACAGAGCAAGACCCTGTGTCTAAAATAAATAAATAAATACATGTTGATTTTGGGTAAATTTATTTCACAAAGCTACCATTTCATAAGGACAATAAGGTTCATTAAATTACAAGACAAAATTTACAACTGAGATAACATAACTGTTTTAAATTTATTGGGCAAAGGTTTTTCCGCTAACTATAAAAAATTACATTAGTTATTGTCAAAGACTCTTAGACTGTGGTTTAAGTTCAAAAGGCCAAAACCTTTGCAAAAAGATAGCATGAGGTTTGGGCGAGGTGGCTCACGCTTGTAATGCCAGTACTTTGGGAGGCCGAGGTGGGAAGATCACTTGAGGTCAGGAGTTCAAGAACAGCCTGGCCAACATGGTGAAAACCCATCTCTACTAAAAATACAAAAATTAGCTGGGCATGGTGGCGTGTGCCT
>NW_016107386.1:1828863-1830800 GCF_001604975.1 Cebus imitator
TCGAGGCGGGTTTTCACTATGTTGCCAAGGCTGGTCTTGAACTCCTGGTTCAAATAATCCTCCTACCTTGGCCTCCCAAAGTGCTAGGATTATAGGCATGAGCCACTGCACCCAGCTGAGACTGTTCATTATATATAAAGAGTACTTGATTAGATACAGAAAATATTGATAAGTATGGTTTCCTTCCTCTTGAAAACCAGCTTTTTAAAAAAATTGAATGCTCCCAATGCAAAGAAATGATAAATGTTTCAGATGATGGCTGCTAATTGCCCCAATCAGATCAGTATACATTGTATGTATCAAAACATCACTATTTGCCCATGAATAGTTACAACTTACTTGTCAATTTAAAAAATGATTAAATACTTTTTAAAAAAGAAGTGATTTGTAGAGTAGTTTTCCAATGATTGTAGACTGGATTGTAAATCTTTTGTAAATGCTTGTATTTAGTGGCATTTGTGATTTGCAGTAAAGGGTCAATCACAAGTAACACATAAATAGACTATTCCCTTATTCTAAGTAGCTTGTTGCAAAATAAATACTTTGACTATTAATGAAATCATTTCAAAAGGAAAAAAGAAAATCAGCTTTACAAAGTAATACCAAGTGATTACATTTCAACCTACTTTAATTCCCCATTAATGGCCCAATAACCTGGAATACTCAAAGCAGTTTCTTTGGCTACCAAATTAGTTCACCATTATTAAAATGTATACTTAAGGCTAAGTGAGGTAGCTCACGCCTGTAATCCCAACACTTTGGGAGGCCAAGGTGGGTGGGCCACTTGAGGTCAGGAGTTTGAGACCAGCCTGGCCAACCTGGTAAAACCCCATCTCTACTAAAAATACAAAAATCAGCTAAATGTGGTGGCCCACTCCTGTGGTCCCAGCTACTAGGGAGGCTGAGGCAAGAGAATCACTTGAACCCGGGAGGCAGATGTTGCAGTAAGCCAAGATGGCATCATTGCACTCCAGCCTGGGGGACAGGGTGACACTCCATCTCAAAAAGAAAAAAAATACATATATGTATGTGTGTGTATATATATATATATATTTGAAAGTCATATTTTAAGTCACATATTAAGTCAGTGGGACTTAATAGACAGCTGGAAGGCTGGGTGCAGTGGCTCACACCTGTAATTCCAGCACTTTGGGAGGCCAAGACATGTGGATCATTTGAGACCAGGAGTTTGAGATCAGCATGGCCAACATATTGAGATCCCGTCTCTACTAAAAATACAAAAATCAGTTGGGTGTGGTGGTGAGCGCCTGTAGTCCCAGCTGCTTGGAGGCTGAGGTAGGAGAATCGCTTGAACCTGAGAGGCAGAGATTGCAGTGAGCCGAGATCATGCCACTGCACTCCAGCCTGGGTGACATAGTGAGACTTCAACTCAAAAAAAAAAAAAAAAAGACAGCTGGAAACAACTCACCAATGGATAAATAAATTATTGAATTTAACAGCACAGGCAAATCTAACATCACAACAAACACTGAAGTAACATCACAGAACAGTTTGCATTTATCAGAATATAGAGAAACATGAAACTATGTTTATAAAATAATGTGAAAGAAAAACAATATTCAAAACCATACCTATCCTATTACCTCAATTATCTAAAAGTCATGATGTCCCTGAAGACTGAAGTTGAAAAGAAACACTAAAATGTGAAATCAGTTGATGGTGAGGGTGAGATTATAGGCATAAACTTAGAAGTATTTTAAATTTTCTTTCATGATGTTTTAAAACTGAGATCATACATTTTGGAATGCTTTGCCAATAAGAAATAACGCTTTTGAATGGCATAAGAAATCCTCAGAATAAGCCGGGCGCGGTGGCTCAAGCCTGTAATCCCAGCACTTTGGGAGGCTGAGGCGGGTGGATCACGAGGTCAAGAGATCGAGACCATCCTGGTCAACATGGTGAAACCCCATCTCTAC
>NW_016107386.1:1831355-1834677 GCF_001604975.1 Cebus imitator
ATGGAGTTTGTCTCTGAATGGCAGAATTTTAAAGTTATCCTTATAGTGAGTAAATGTTCAAAAGTAATAATAAATGTATTGAAATTTCTTGGATTTAAGCCTTTTTTTTTACATGTGTTCTGTCACTAATAGACTTCTCTGCTTCCAGTTTCCTACCCTGGGATCCTGCATTCCCTCCCAAACTCATCATTTCCCTGGTATTCTACTGTCTTGGTTTTTTTCTTCATATTTCTGGCTGTGCCTTTGCAGAGTTTTCTTCCCCTTCTTTCTACCTCTTTAATGCTGTTTTGTTTGTTTGTTTTTTGTTTTCTTTCTTTGAGATGGAGTCTTGCTCTGTCACCCAGGCTGGAGTAAGTCTTGGCTCACTGCAACCTCTGCCTCCTGGGTTCAAGAGATTCTCCTGCCTCAGCCTCTGGATTAACTGGGATTACACAGCTAATCTGCCACAATGCCTGGCTAATTTTTTGTATTTTTAGAAGAGATGGGGTTTCACCATGTTGGTCAGGCTGATCTCAAACTCCTGACCTCAAGTGATCCACCCGCCACAGCCTCCCAAAGTGCTGGAATTACAGGTGTGAACCACCACGGCCAGCCTACTGCTGGTTCTTAAAGTCCTGTACCTGTGCCTTCCTTGTTCTCATGCTGTGCTTTTTCCTGCCTACTTAACTCACTTTTATGATTTACCTATCACTTCAAATTATTTATCTTCTTTTTAAATTTTTTAATTAATTAATTGTTTTAGAGACAAAGTCTTGTTGGGTTGCCCAAGCTGGAGGGCAGCAGTATGATCATGACTCACTGCAGCCTCAACCTCCTAGGCTCAAGCAATCCTCTCGCCTCAGCCTCCTGAGTAATTGGGACTACAGACTTGAGCCACCAAGCCCAGGTAATTTTTTATTCTTTGAAGAGAGGGGGTCTTATTTTGTTGCCCAGGCTGGTCTCAAACTCCTGGACTCAAGCAATCCTCCTGCCTCAGCCTCCCAAAGGGCTGGGATTGCAGGCATGACCCACTGCACCTGGCCTATCTTCTACCTTGACCTCTCTTCTGTCTGCTTGCTCATATTCCCAGTTGCCCATTGGGCTTTTCCACCTGGCTAGCCTGAATTACAGACAGCTCAGTGTGGAGAAATCCAGCTCATCTTCTTCCCAGACCTGTTATTTTACTGACTTTCATGTTTATATTAAGGTGACCATCAGATTCCTAGGCAGGACTGGCTAAAAAATTGTGGTGCTTAGTGCTAAATTAAAATATAAGGTCTCTTGCTAAAAAATTATGAAGAATTTGTCTGGATATGGTGGCTCCTACCTGTAATCCCAGCACTATGGGATGCTGAGATGGGAGGATCATTTAAGACCAGGCGCTTGGGACCAGCCTGGGCAACATAGTGAGACAGCTATCTTTACAAAAAATAAAAATAAAAAATAAGCTGGGCCACAGCAGCATGTGCTTGTACTCCCAGCTACTTGGGAGGACAAGGGGAGAGGATCACTTGAACGTCGGAGATGGAGGCTACAGTGAGTTATGATCTCACCACTGCATTCTAGGCTAGGACACAGAGCGAGATCCTGTCTCTTAAAAAATTATTAATAATTTCAAGATAGCAAGAGCAGATCATCAAACCAAGTGCAGGGCGCTAACTGCAGAGCCCTGTGTGACTGCATAGACTATACTTCCACGACATGGGTCCTACTTCTAGGTTTAAACCTGGGGTCATCTTTGACCTTTGACTCTTTTCTCTTTTTTTGAGACATCCTGAGTAGCTGGGATTACACGCGTATGCCACCACGCCAGGCTAATTTTGTATTTTTAGTAGAGACAGGCTTTCTCCATGTTGGTCAGGCTGGTCTTGAACTCCCAACCTCAGGTGATCCGCCCACCTTGGCCTCCCAAAGTGCTGGGATTACAGGCATGAGCCACCACGCCCAGCCTGAAAACACTGTTTTAAGGAGTTGTTGAAGAGAGAGCATGAGATCCTAAGAGAGGAAAAAAAAATATTTAAACTCTCCATCAGGTTGTTCAGAGTCTAAACTACCACATTTCAAAGCTTTTGAGAGCAAGCCTGCATCTGAGTCATCTTCAAAGTCCACTCAGTACTTCACATGTGAGAACTGTGTCTGGATGAATGAAAGCATGAAAGCCATTGCTCTGCCATCAGTCCACAGGGACCCCCTCTGCCCATGCCACCAGCGAGGCCACAAGAAGAACCTGGCAGACAGGCAGCACTGCTAGATGCAGGCACTAAAAGGGACATTGGAAGTGCCTGGAGAGACACTGCCCTGTCTTTGCCTTTGGCAGTTGGTAATCAGTCCTGCTTGGCTTGTCTCTGTTTTACCTGCCTCTCAAAGGCCTGCCTGTCCCTGGCCTGTCTTCCATCCAGTTACTGCCAGTATCATCACCATTTTTGATTAGGAGCCCAAGAAATTGAGCTGCGGCTGAGAAAGAAAAAAAGTAGCCCATGATATGCAGGGACTGGTCTGACACAGCTAGGCCTTGGTGTTGTTGGAAGCTAGTCTGGTGCTCACAGCTAGGCCACATTATTCTATTAGACATAGATAATCTCCCAGAATATAAACATAAGACAAAGTCACGTAAAGGCCATGATAGGGTAAAGTAAAACAAAATCACTCATAATTCTGTCTGAGCACAAAGACAAGGTCACCATGCAACCCACAAAATACCAAACATCTCCTCTTCCAGCTTATGTGACAGCAGCTTCTTTACCAATTACAGCCTTGTTCTCACTCTAGTCTGTCTTCCCTAACAACTGAGGCACCCGATCATAGAATTATCCTTATTTTCTGACAGCATCCAATCTACAGTGAACCTCCATTTCCTTGCCACCTCCAAATCACCAAACAAAGCACAAATCTAGGTTCTTTCTAACACCCTCTTACTGAGACAACCCGTTTCCCTACTGTCTGCTGTTTCTCACTGCAATCAGTAATAAACTCAACTTGTTCAACTACAGTTTGTCGTGTTTGGCTGGAGGACAATGACAAGCCTAGATGGAAACCACAGAACCTCCTCACGTCCCTGTCTCCTTTTTGTCTTTCCAGCCTGCCTTGAGTATTCACAAGTAAGTCTGCAGTGTCAGTTTTCTCTAGCCCCATCCTCTGCCTCCCATCTCCTCTCATCTCAGAACTTACTCTGCATCCCCTACATTTGAGTAGGTGGTGTTTTCAGTTTCATTTGTTTCAAAGTCTCAACGTTTTTTTCTAATTTTCCTGTGATTTCTTTCTTTTTGTGTGTGTGTGAGAGTCTCGCTCTTTCACCCAGGTTAGAGTGTAGTGGATCTCAGCTCACTGCAACTTCTGCCTTCCC
>NW_016107386.1:1836317-1837991 GCF_001604975.1 Cebus imitator
TTTTTTTTTTTTGAGATGGAGTCTCGAGTCTTGCTCTGTCACCCAGGCTGGAGTACAGTGGCACAATCTCCGCTCACTGCAACCTCTGCCTCTCGAGTTCAAGCAATTCTCGTGCCTCAGCCTCCTGAGTAGCTGGGATTACAGTCATGCGCCACCACACCTGGCTAATTTTTATATTTTTAGTAGAGATGGGGTTTCACCATATTGGCCAGGCTGGTTTCGAACCCCTGACCTCAAGTGATCCACTCACCTTTGCCTCCCAAAGTGCTAGGATTACAGATATGGGCCACCATGCACGGCCATGTGGTAACATGTTTTGACTCAAAGTCTGTTTTGTATGATATTAGCATACCATCCCCAGGTCTATTTGCATGGGTTATCTTTTATATCCTTTCACTTTTGACCTTTTTGTGTCTTTGGAACTAAAGCGAATGTCTTATAGATAGTATGAAGTTGGTTTATTCTTGAAATACATTGTGCCAATCTTTGCCTTTTAATTGGAGAAGTTGAATCCATATAATTACAGGTGAAAAAGGACTTATTTCTGCCATTTTGTTATTGTTTTTTATACATATATTTTTTGTTCCTCAATTCCTCCATTGCTGCTTTCTTCTGTGTCTCATTGGATTTCACTAGTGTTCAGTTTTGATTGCCTTCTCGTATTCTTTCCTGTATTTTCTTTTTTTGAGATGGAGTTTTGCTCTTGTTGCCCAGACTGGAGTGCAATGACGTGACCTCGACTCACTGCAATGTTCACCTCCCGGGTTCAAGGGATCCTCCTGACTCAGCATCCTGAATAGCTGTGATTACAGGCACCTGCCACTACACCAGGCTAATTTTTTGTATTTTTAGTAGAAATGAGGTTTCATCATTTTGGTCCGTCTGGTCTCAAACTCCTGACCTCAAGTGATCCACCCACCTCAGCAGATTACAGGTGTGAGCCACTGTGCCTGGCCCCTTTTCTGTATTTTTTAGAGTTATTTTCTTCGTGGTAACCCTGGGCGTTACAAATAATATCTTAAATTTATTTATTTAGTTTTTGAGATGGAGATTCGCTCTTGTTGCCCAGACTGGAGTGCAATGGTGCAATCTTGGCTCACTGCAGCCTCCACCTCCCAGGTTTAAGCGATTCTCCTGCCTCAGGCTCCCAAGTAGCTGGGATTACAGGTATGCGCCATCACACCTGGCTAATTTTTGTACTTTTAGTAGAGACAGGGTTTCTCCATGTTGGTCAGGCTGGTCTTAAACTCTTGATCTCAGGTGATTCGCCTGCCTCAGCCTCCCAAAGTGCTGGGATTACAGGTGTGAGCCACAGTGCCCGGTGCTTTAATTTATAATAATCTAGTTTGAATTGATACCAGTTTACCTTTCATAGTATACAAAACTCTGCTCCTACGTAGCTCTATGTTGTTATTGTTTGTAGCAAATTACATCTTTATGCATTGTGTGCTCATTAACATAGATTTATAATTATGGTATTATGCATCTGTCTTTTAATAGTACAGGAAAAAAAGAGGAGTGCCAGCCGGGCGCGGTGGCTCACGCCTGTAATCCCAGCATTTTGGGAGGCCGAGGCAGGTGGATCACGAGGTCAAGAGATCGAGACCATCCTGGTCAACATGGTGAAACCCCATCTCTACTAAAAATACAAAACATTAGCTGGGCACGGTGGCA
>NW_016107386.1:1839731-1841358 GCF_001604975.1 Cebus imitator
TTGAGACAGAGTGTCACCTTATTCCCCAGGCTGCAGTGCAGTGGTGCAATCTCAGCTCACTGCAACCTCCACCTCCCAGGTTCAAGTGATTCACCTGCCTCAGCTTCCCGAGTAGCTAGGATTACAGGCTACTCCTGTAATTATCTGTCACTGCGCCCAGATAATTTTTTAAAATTATTTTTAGTAGATAATAAAAATATTATTTTTTATTTTGTTGGGTTTATATTTTTTATTTTTATTTTTTATTATGACGGGTTTCACTATGTTGGCCAGGCGTTCGAGACCAGCCCGGTCAACATAGTGAAACCCGTCTCCACTAAAAATTTAAAAAATTAGTCAGGTGTGGTGGCAGGCATCTGTAATCCCAGCTACTCCGGAGGCTGAGGCAGGAGAATAGCTTGAACCTGGGAGGCAGAGGTTGCAGTGTGCCGAGATTATGCCACTGCACTCCAGCCCAGGCAACAGTGCAAGACTCCATCTCAAAAAAAAAAAAATTATCCATTCCTTGTCCAAAAAGTCTTCTGAAATTAATCAGAGGAAAAATGGCATTTTTTCCCATTACTAACATATATGTGCACACACATACACACACACACATACGCATGAAATTGAAGTGAATATAAAAAATATAAAAAGAATAAACCAGGTGCAATTATTCAGGCACATCATCTGAGGTCAGGAGTTTAAGACCAGCCAGGCCAACATGGTGAAACTCCGTCTCTACTAAAAACGCAAAAAGTAGCCAGACATGGTGGAGGGTGCCTGTAATCCCAGCTACTTGGGAGGCTGAGGTAGGAGAATCGCCTGAACCTGGGAGATGGAGGTTGCAGTGAGCTAAGACAGTGCCATTGCACTCCAGCCTAGGCAACAAGAGTGAAACTCTGTCTCAAAAAAAAAAAACAAAAAAACACATTAAAGAATAAAAGATAAACTGATAAAATTAACTATCTCCCACTGCTGTCCTCAGTGTTCTCCTTCCCAAGGCACCACAATGACCAGTCTCCTTCGTACCCTTTCAAATATCATCTATGCATAAAAAGGCATGTTTGAATATATCTTCTTAAGGGGTAGCATGTTTCCATAATGTTTTTAATTAAAATTTTTGGGGGGCTAGGCATGGTGGCACACGCCTGTAATTCCAACATTTTGGGAGGCCAAGGCAGACAGATCACTTGAATCCCAGAGTTCCAGACCAGCCTGGCCAACATGGCAAAACTCCTGTCTCTGCAAAAATTAGCCAGACATGGTAGCACTTGCTTGTAGTCCCAGCTAGCTGGAGGCTGAGGCAGGAGGATCATTTGAGCCCAGGATGTAGGGGTGGCAGTGAGTCAAGATCACTCCATTACACTCCAGCTTGACCGATAGAGTGAGAAGTTGTCTTGAAAAAAGACTTTTTAAAATTTATTATTTTTTTATTTTTTTTAATTTATTGCATTTTAGGTTTTGGGGTACATGTGAAGACATGCAAAATTGTTGCATAGGTACACACATGGCAGTGTGATTTGCTGCCTTCCTCCCCTTCACCTATATCTGGCATTTCTCCCCATGCTATCTCTCCCCAACTCCCCACCCCCCCATCCCTCCCCCATTTCCCCCCAACAGACCCCAGTGTGTAGTGCTCCCCTCC
>NW_016107386.1:1842713-1845924 GCF_001604975.1 Cebus imitator
GAACATGGGTATCCATCCCCTCAAGCATTTATCCTTTGAGTTACTAACAATCTAATTACTCTCTTTATATTATTTTTTAAAAATACAACTAAGTTATTATTAGCTATCGTCAACCTGTTGTGCTATCAAATAATAGGTCTCATGCATTCTATTTTTTTGTACCAATTAACCATCCCTACTTCCCCCAGCAAGTCCCTTACTACCCTTCCCAGCCTCTGGTAACCATTCTTCTACTCTCTATGCCCATGAGTTCAGTTGTTTTGTTCTCACTTATACCACAAATAAGTGAGAACATGTGGTGTTTGTCTTTCTGTGCCTGGCTCATTTTCACTTAATATAATGACCTTATTCTTTTTTTTTTTTTTTTTTTTTTTTTTTTTGTTTTTTTTTTTTTTTTTTTTTTTTTTTTTTTTTTTTTTTTTTTTGAGGCAGACTCACCGTCTCCCAGGCTGGAGTGCAATGGCACAATCTCAGCTCACTGTACTCCGCCTCCTGAGTTCAGGCGATTCTCCTACCTCAGCCTCCCAAGTAGCAGGGATCATAGGCACCCATCACCATGCCTGGCTGATTTTTGTATTTTCAGTAGAGACGAGGTTTCACCATGTTGGCCAGGCTGGCCTCCAACTCCTGACCTCAAGTGATCTGCTTCCCAAAGTGCTGGGATTATAGGCATGAGCTACTGCACCCTGTGCAGATATCTCTTTGATACACTGATTTCCTTTCTTTCACCCAGCAGTGGGATTGCTGGATCATATGGTAGCTCAATTTTTAGTGTTTTGAGGAACCTTCAAACTGTTCCCCATAGTGGTTGTACTAATTTACATTCCCCCCGACAGTGGTAAAGTGTTCCCTTTTCTCCACATCCTCACCAACATTTGTTACTGCCTGTCTTTTGGATATAAGCCATTTTAACTGGGGTGAGATGATATCTCACTGTAGTTTTGATTTGCATTTATCTGACAATCATTGATGTTGATCATCTTTTCATGTGGCTGTCTGCCATTTGTATGTCTTCATTTGAGAAATGTGTATTCAAATCTTTTGCCCATTTTTCGATTGGATTATTAGATTATTTTCCTATAGAGTTGTTGGAGCTTCGTATATATTCTGGTTATTATTCCCTTGTCACCTGGGTAGTTTGAAAATATTTTATCCCATTCTGTGAGTTGTCGTGTCCCTTTGTTGATCATATGCTTTACTGTGCAGAAGCTTTTTAACTTGATATTATCCTGTTTGTCCATTTTTGCTTTGGTTGCTTGTGCTTCTGGGGTTACTAGTCAAGAAATCTGTGCCCAGTCCAATGTCCTGGAGATTTTCCCCAATGTTTTCCCATAGTAGTTTCATAGTTTGAGGTCTTAGACTTAAGTCTTCAATCCATTTTAATTTGGATTTTGCATATGGTGAGAGATAGGGATCTAGTTTCATTCTTCTGTATATGGGTATCCAGTTTTCCCAGCACCATTTGTTGAAGATCCTGTCTTTTCCCCATGTATGTTCTTGGCACCTTTGTTGAAAATGAGTTCACTGTAGGTATGTGGGTTTCCATATCATTTTATACCTTGCTTTTCTTCTTTCTTTCTTTCTTTCTTTCTTTCCTTCTTTCTTTCTTTCTTTTCCTTCCTTCCTTCCTTCCTTCCTTCCTTCCTTCCTTCCTTCCTTCCTTCCTTTCTCTCTCTCTCTCTCTCTCTCTCTCTCTCTTTCTTTCTTTCTTTCTTTCTTTCTTTCTTTCTTTCCTTCTTTCTTTCTTTCTTTTCCTTCCTTCCTTCCTTCCTTCCTTCCTTCCTTCCTTCCTTTCTCTCTCTCTCTCTCTCTCTCTCTTTCTTTCTTTCTTTCTTTCCTTCCATCTGTCTGTCTCTCTCTCTCTCCCTCTCTTTCTTCCAACAGATATGAGATCTCACTCTACAGCCCAGGCTGGTCTTGAACTCCTGGGCTCAAGCATCCTCCTGCTTTGGGCTCCTAAAGTATTGGGATTACATGTATGAGCCAATGCACCCAGCCTATACTTTGTGTTTTAAATTTGTTTCAGAGAGTGTACCATATTAGTACATTTTTTTGCCTAGCTGTGTACTATTTCATTGCATGAATGCACCATATTCCTATAACTTAACAAAAAGAAAAAGAAAAGCTTGGGGGGTTTCCTGACTCTAAAGGTAGAAATTCCTGAAAAAGAGATGGGGGTTTCACTTTGTTGCCCAGTCTGGTCTTGAACTCCTGGCCTCAAGTGATCCTCCCAAAGTGCTGAAATTATAGGCATGAGCCACTACATCCAGTAAAAAATTTTGAAAAAATACATATTTTTTAAAACCCATGAATAAAAATCACATCAAATATAGTTACCATCACATTTCCATGTATTTCTTTCTAGATTTCTATTCTAGAAAGAATAGAAATACATTTCCATGTATTTCTTTCTAGATTTCTATTCTAAAATAAAATTATTTTATTTTTTTCAGGACAAACCACTGGAAAACTGGAGAGAGAGAAAAATACAGAGGATCACAGCTACAGGGAGCAGAAGCCACTGGAGCCAGGCACTGGTAGAAACAGAAACAGTAATTGATAAATTCCTGGAGGCTGAGTGTGGACTAACTTGAGAAGTAAAAACTTCTAGGGAATAGCCCTGACACTGTCTTTCTTTCTTTTTGTTTTTCAGAGATGGAGTCTTGCTGTGTTGCCCAGGCTGGTCTTGAACTCCTGTGCTCAAACATCCTCCTGCCTCGGACTCCCAAAGTGCTAGGATTACAGGCGTGAGCCACTGTGCCTGACTGACACTTTTCAAGCCCCACCAGGTTCTCATGGTGAAGGCCTGAAGAGAAATCTCCCATACTTTTGGCAGGGAGAAGAGAAAACTAACTACTCTCAAATACACCCACAGAAGAAATAACCCTTGTAAAATATGCCCAGAGCCTTCTATTCTCCTTAATAAAGGCCTGCCCTCAAGGAAAACTAGTGTAATTTACTGGAGCCATATCTGAGATAAAGGAAGGGCGATTGGACAACTCTAGTTCCCCCTAGTCTTCTTTCTTTATGTAAGAGGAGGGTTAAAAAAAAAAAAAAGAAAAAGAAAGAATAAGAAACTTGGCTGGGCATGGTGGCTCATGCCTGTAATCCCAGCACTTTGGGAGGCTGAGGTGGGCAGATCATGAAGTCAGGAGTTCGAGACCAGTGTGACCAACATGGTGAAACCCCGTCTCTACTAAAAATAAAAAAG
>NW_016107386.1:1847759-1849863 GCF_001604975.1 Cebus imitator
GGTTGCAATGAGTCAAGATCGTGTCACTGCACTCCAGCCTGGGCAACAGAGCAAGACGCCATCTCCGAAAAAGAAAATTAAAAAACAAAAAAAAAGAATAAGAAACTCTTCTGGCGGTCATTGCCAAGTATCTCAGGTCCATCAAATAGACTGATAATTAGTCATAAAATTGTACAATGCTTTTCTCCCCCCATCACCTTAGCACCATATCAACTGGGCTGCAGTAGAATAACAGTGTATTACAACTAAGAGAGCTGCAAGAGGCAGACTCTTTAAGAAATAATTTTTAGGCCGGGCATGGTGGTTCATGCCTGTAATCCCAACACTTTGGGAGGCTGAGGCCCCTGGATTACTTGAGGTCAGGAGTTTGAGACCAGCCTGGTCAATATGGTGAAGCCCCATCTCTAAAAAAATAAAAAATGAAACATAAAAAAAGGAAAGAATTTTTAGGGAAACCCAAAGATAATGGGAGAGACACAAACAAGGACAATAGAAGAAATGGAGGTTCCGACACCTACAGCTACAACAAATACTGAGCACTTTGGGAGGTCAAAGCCAGAGGATTGCTTGAAGCTAGGAGTTTGAGACCAGCCTGGTCAACATAGCAAGATCCTGCTCTACAAATAACAAGAGAATATATACATATGTATATATATACATATATATGTATGTGTATATATGTATATATAAAATATCATTTATATGTGTGTATAAAGAAATATGTGAAGGAAAAATGAAAACTTTTATTTTTCTTATTCTTAATTAACCTAAGAGGTAATAGTTTGTTAAAATAATAATAGCAACAATATATTTGATTATGTATGCTTATGTATACATCGTATCTATATATAAGGATATATACATATATAAACATATATATTCTTATGTATGCTTATACACATTTAAAATGAATGACAAAAATTATACAAGTGATGGGAAGGAGGAATTAGGACTGTTTTGTTATTATAAATTAAGTTATTCACATTACCAATGAAGCAGTATGTTATCTGAAATTAAGTTTGGATTCATTGTAAATGCATATTGCAAACTCTAGGACAACCACTAAAAATAGTGGAAGAAGAAGAAGCAGAAGAAGAAGAGGAAGAAGAAGAAGGAGAAGGAGAAGAAAAAGAGGAGGAAGAGGAGGAAGAAGAAGAAGAGGAAGAGAAGAGAAGAAAATATAACTGATATGCTAAGAAAGGAGAGAAAATGGAATAATAGAAAATGCTCACTTAAAACCACAAAAGGCAAAAAAAAAAGTGGAAGAAAAAAATAGGAAGAAAGAACAAGGACAACACAAACAGTAAAAATAAAAAAGGCAGCTGTTAATCTAACTATATCAATAATGACATTGAACATCAGTGTTCTAAATGTATCAATTAAAAGACAGAGATTCTCAGAGTGAATTTAAAAACAAGACACAACTATATGCTATTTATAAGAAACCCACTTAAAATTTTTTTTTGAATCAGAGTCTTGTCCTGCTGCCCAGGCTGGAGTACAGTGGCATGATCTCAGCTCACCGTAGCGTCTGCCTCCCAGGCTCAAATCATGCTCCCACCTCATCCTCCCAAGTAGCTGGGATTAAAGGTGTGTACCGCCATGCTCATCTAATTTTTAATTTTTTTATAAAGATGAGGTCTTACTATATTGCCCAGGCTGGAAGCCCATGTTAAATATAAAGATATAGAGAGAGAGATTAAAAGTCAATGAATAAAAAAGATATACTATATTAACACTAATCAAAAGAAAGCAGGAGTAGCTACATTAATTTTCAGACAGAGCATATTTTGAAGCAAGCAAAATTATCAGGGATAAAGAGGGGCATCTCACCTGGGCTCAGTGGCTCATGCCTGTAATCCCAGCACTTTGGAAGGTAAAGGCAGGTGGATCCCTTGAGGTCAGGAGTTTGAGACCAGCCTGGCCAACATGGTGAAACCCCATCTCTACTAAAAATACAAAAATTAGCCAGGCATGGTGGTGCACACCTGTAATCCCAGCTACTCAGGAGGCTGAGACAGGAGAATTGCTTGAACCTGGGAAGTGAGATTGCAGTGAGCCGAGACCACACCACTGCACTCTGGCCTAGGAAACAGAGCAAGAC
>NW_016107386.1:1849940-1862017 GCF_001604975.1 Cebus imitator
AAAAAGGGTCAATTCTGTCTCTCTTTTTTTATTTTTCTCACTACTGGCTCATCAAGGTTGAGGGTGAATTCTCTAAGAAGACATAACAATCCTTAATGTATATGTGCCTAAAAACAGCATCAAACTCTATGAGGCAAAAACTGATATAACTGTAAGGAGAAATAGATAAAACTCACTACTACAGTTGGAGAGTTCAACATCCTTCTATCAGAAATGGACAGATTTAGCAGGCAGAAAAATCACTGGTGATATAGTTGAACTCAGCAACACCATCAGTCAACCGTTTACAACTGACATCTATAGACTACTTCATCTGACAACAGCAGTATATATATTCTCTTCAAGCCCATGCAGTCTGTTCACCAAGATAGACCACATCTAGAAGCTTTCTCACTAAGATTGGGAACAAAACAAGAATGTCCACTCTCACCAGTCCTTTGACTGATTGATTGATTGATTGAGACAGAGTCTAGCTCTGTCTCCCAGGCTGGAGTGCAGTGGCGTGATCTTGGCTTACTGCAAAATCTACCTCCCAGGTTCAACTGATCCTCCTACCTTCTGAGTAGTTGGGATTACAGGCGTCCGCCACCACACCTGCGTAATTTTTATATTTTTAGTAGAGATGGGGTTTCACCATGTTGACCAGGCTGGTCTTGAACCTCAGATGATCCACCTGTCTCAGCCTCCCAACGTGCTGGGATTACAGGCGTAAGCCACTGCACCCAGCTTCTTTTACTTTCTATTTGTATTTTTGTAGAGATGGGGTCTCACTATGTTGCCCAGGCTGGTCATGAACTCCTGGGCTCAAGCAATTCTGCATCAGTCTCACAAAGTGCTATGATTACAGGTGTGAGCCACCAAGCCCAACCTTCACCACTCCTTCTTTAACATCATACCCGAAAGGCCTAGCTAATACAGTAAGACAAGACAATAAAATAAAAAATATACTGATTGAGAAGGAAGAAATAAAACTGTCTTTGTTAGCAAATGACATGCTTTTCTATGTAGAAAATTTGAAAGCACTGGCAAAACAAAAACAAAATTTAAAAACCTCCTGGAAGCAGTTATAACAAGGCTTCAGGATACATGGCTAATATACAAAAGTCAATTGCGTTTACAACCATTCTACTCTGAACATGCTCAATGCTGTCTGATCTTGGAAGCTAAAAAGGGTCTGGCCTGGTTAATAGTTAGATGGGAGGTTGCCTGGGAATACGAGGTACTGTAGGCTTTTTAAAAAATTCAAAATGGTTAGGGGTGATGCAACATAATAATAATAAAGTGCATTGTATTTCTATATACCAGTAATGAACCAGTGGAATTTGAAATTAAAAACACAATACCATTTATATTAACATCCCAAAAATGAAAGACTGGTATAAATCTAACAAACTATGTACAAAATATACACAAGGAAAAATATAAAACTGTTGAAAAAAATCAAAGAACTGAGTAAGTTGAAAGATATTCCATGATCATGGATAAGAAGACACAATATTGTAAAGCTGTTAATTCTTCACAGCTTGATCTAGTGATTCAATGAAATCCCAGTCAAAATTCTAGCAAGCTGTTTTGTGAACTTCAACAAAGAGATCTAAAGTTTATGTAGAGAGGCAAAAGACTCAGAGTAGTTGACACAATATTGAAGGAAAAGAACAAAGTTGTAGGACTGATACTACCTGACTTCAAGACTTGCTATAAAGCTATAGTAATCAAGACAGTGTGGTATTGGTGAAAGAATAGACAAATACATCGGTAGAACAGAAAAGAGAGCCCAGAAATAGACCCACATAATGTGGTCAACTGATCTTTAGCAAAAGAGCAAAGTCAACAAAATGGAGAAAAGATGGTCTTTTCAACAAATGATGAACAACTGGACATATACATGCAAAATAATGAATGTAGAAAATAGGACCACAATGGTGGAAGAGAAGATAACCCGCTCCTCTCGTTCCACAACAACAAGAATTCTACACCATCCACAGTCCTAAGGCTCTCTCTCTGTGGGAGCCTCAGGATTCGAGGATGTGAATAAGAAGCCTACCTGGAGGGAGGAAGCAACACCCACAGAATCTGAGAAACATGAGCCACTAGAAGTCAGAGGTCACGAAGGAAACTGTAAATGACCAACTGCAGGAGGTGTCACCTGTGTCCGGGACCTGCAGGTTGGAAAAGCCATATCTGTGGGGCTTTTCTAATCACTCATAAGGACTCAGCATGAACCAGTATGGAATGTCTGCCTTGGCAGCTTGGGGAGCCAAGAGAGCTGGGAAAAACCTCCTCCGTGTCTGTATTTTTCCCATTCATCCTTCTTATCCCCAGTCTCAGAGAATCCAAAGAATCCAAAAGCAATGAGGAAGGAGGGTAAAAGAGTCAAGGAAACCACCACACACCTTCCCACTGCAGAGTTTTAGCCAGAACTGAGATGGGATGAATGGACTGAGAGATTAAAGCTTGTATATTGAACTGAATTAAACTGTTTTATTACCTAGAAATAAGACTGAATATGACATGACATGAAAAGCTATGGAAGGAGTCTGCCTGCAATTTCTTCCAAGGAAAAGGAAGAACAATTTAGCAGAAGGGGTTCAAAGAGATAGCAATAGAAAAGAATAAAGATGCTTTCTGCTTGCTTAAAAAAAAAAGTAGATAAATATCTTATACCTTCACAAATATTAACTCAAAATGAAAATGGATCACAGACACAAATGTAAAATGCAAAGCTATAAAACTAGAAGATAGCCAGAGAAAATCTAGATGACCTTGGGTTTGGTGATGACTTTCCATTTTATTTTTATTTATTTTTTTGAGATGGAGACTCGCTCTTGTCACCCAGGTTGGAGTGCAGGGCGTGATCTGAGATCACTGCAACCTCTGCTTCCTGGGTTCAAGCAATTCTGCCTCAGCCTCCTAAGTAGCTGGGATTACTGATACCCACCACCACATCAGCTAATTTTTGTACTTTTAGAAGAGACGAGGTTTCATCATGTTGGCCAGGTTGGTCTCGAACTCCTGACCTCAAGTGATCTACCCGCCTTGGCCTCCCAAAGTGCTGGGACTATAAGCATGAGCCACCATGCCCAGCCTGGTGATGACTTTTAAATATGACACCAAAGGCAACAATCCATGAAAGAATTTATAAGCTGGACTTAATTAAAATAAAAAATTTATGTTGCTGAGGAAGGAAGGAAGGGAGGAAGGGAGGAAGGGAAGAAGGGAGGAGGGAAGGAGGGAAGGAGGGAAGGAGGGAAGGAGGGAAGGAGGGAAGGAAAAGAGGGAGGGAGGGAGGGTTGGTTCTGCCCTGCAAAAGATACTGTCAAGAGAATGTAAAGGTGCTTCCCCTCCCCTCTGCTCACCACCGTCCCCTTCCCTGCACCCCACTCCTCAAAAAGAATGAAAAGACAAGCCACACAGATTAGGAAAAATATTTGCAAAAGACATATATGTGACAAAGGTTTGTTAAGTAACTCTTTTTTATTTTTTATTTTATTTATTTATTTTTTTTTTTGAGACAGGGTCTCACTCTGTCACCCAGGCTAGAGTGCAGTGGCACAATCTTGGCTCACTGCAGCCTCGACCTCCCGGGCTCAAGTGATCCACCCACCTCAGCCTCTTGGTAGCTGGGACCACAGGCACACCTCACCACAACCAGTAATTTTTTGTATTTTTAGTAGAGACGGGGACTGGTCTCCCTCTCCTGAGCTCAAGCAATCCACCCACCTCGGCTTCCCACAGTACTGTGAGCACGATGTGATTTACAGGTGTGAGCATGGCCTACAAAGAACTCTTGGCCAAGCATAGTGGCTCACGCTTATAATCCCAGCACTTGGGAGGCTGGGGTGGGTGGATCACCTGAGATCAGGAGTTCAAGACCAGCCTGACCAACATGGCAAAACCCTGTCTCTACTAAAAATACAAAATTAGCTGGGCATGATGGTGCATGGCTGTAATCCCAGCTACTCGGGAGGCTGAGGCAGGAGACTAGCTTGAACCCAGGAGGTAGAGACTGCAGTGAGGAGAGATTGCGCCATTGCACTCCAGCCTGGGCAACAAGAGCGAAACTCCATCTCAAAAAACAAAGCAAGCTGGGCGCAGTGGCTCAAGCCTGTAATCCCAGCACTTTGCGGGGCTGAGGCTGGTGGATCCCCTGAGGTCAGGAGTTCAAGACCAGGCTGGCCAACATGGTGAAACCCCATCTCTACTAAAAATACCAAAAAAATTAGCCAGGTGTGGTGGTGCATGCCTGTGACCCCAGCTACTTGGGAGGCTGAGACAGGATAATTGCTTGAACCTGGGAGTTGGAGGTTGCATTGAGCGGAGACCACGCCACTGCACTCCAGCCTGGGTGACAGAATGAGACTCCATCTCAAAACAAAACAAAACAAAACAAAAAACTCTTAAACTCAACAGTAAGAACACAAACAAAACAACTCAATTAGAAAATGGGTCAGATATGTCAAGTCATTGAGACACCAGAATTCAGTATGAAGATGGAGACAGAGATTGGATTTATGCTGCCACAAACCCAGGAATGCCTGGAACCAGACGCTGGAGAGAGTCAAGGAAAGGTCTTCTCCTAGAGGCTTCAAGAAGAGCATGGCCCAGTTGACACTTTGAGTTCAGACTTCCAGCCTCCAGAACAGAGAGAGAGCAAATTGCCATTGTCTTATGCCACCGGTTTGTGGTTCCTTGTTACAACAACCCTAGGAAACTGACACGTCATGAAATGGGAAAGACTTATTCAAATTCTTTCATAGTGTTGTATTCATCAATCATTAAATAGTTTTTCTTTCAACAAAAAGAGGGTCCAGGCATAGTGGCTCATGCCTGTAATCCCAGAACTTTGGGAGGCTGAGGTGAGAGGATCACTTGAACCCTGGAGTTTGAGACCAGCCTGAGGAATGAAATAAGACCTCGTCTCTTGGGCTGGATGTGGTGACTCACACCTGTAATCCCAGCACTTTGGGAAGCTGAGGCAGGTGGATCACCTGAGGTCGGGTGTTCAAGACCAGCCTGACCAACATGGAGAAACCCCATCTCTACTAAAAATACAAAATTAGCCAGGCGTGGTGGTGCATGCCTGTAATTCCAGCTACTCGGGAGCCTGTGGCAGGAGAATCAACTGGGAGGCAGAGGTTGCGGTGAGCCACGACTGTGCCATTGCACTTAATCTTGGGGAACAAGAATGAAACTATGTCTCAAAAAAAAAATAATAGCCATACGTGGTGGCACACACCTGTAACCCCAGCTACTCGGAGGCTGAGGCAGGAGAATTGCTTGAGCCAGGGAGTTGGAGGTTGCAGTGAGCCAAGATCATGCCATTGCACTCCAGCCTGGGCAACAGAGCGAGGCTCCATCTTGGGGGAAAAAAAAGACCTCAACTCTACACAAAATCAGCTGGACATGGTGGTGTGGGCCTGTAGTCCCAGCTACTCTGGAGGCTGAGTAGGGAGGATCACTTGAGCCCAGAAGGTTGAGGCTGTAGTTGAAACGGGAAAGGTTCCCTTGTCTCCCTCGCAGGGTGTGTGATGGGGTTGTAGCTTGCTTCTTCAGTGCCCTGCTGCTCAAACCTCTGGGGGAAACAGACAGGCAGGCTGTGGGGCTCGAGCCCATGGCAGTGTCTAGAGTGAATTTTGACAGCTCCTGAAGCCCCAGTGGGCATGTGCTACTGTGTGCTCTTTCTGTTTTGCATCTATAGGAGGTTTGTGTTAACCAGCTCAGTTAGACCCTCTACCTTGTCACAAGGACAGAGGGCTTTCCATATCCCGGGTTCTTGCCCTGGTGTACCAGAAGAATCAGATCATACGTGGGCTCGGAGAATGAGTGCAAGGTTTTACTGAGCGGAGGCAGTTCTCAGCAAATGGGGGAACCAGAAGGGGAATGGAGTGGGAAGGTTGTCTCCTGGGGCCGGCTGCTGAGCGGCCTGGACCCTCCAACTGCCCCGGTCAAAGTCCACCTCATTCCACCTGTGTCTTCTACCACCAATCTGCTCCTCTCAATGTCCAGCAGCTGTGTGTCTGCCTGCTAGAGTCTCGAGGGGTTTTAAAGGCACAGGTTGGGGCATGGCAGGCCAGGGGAGGTCTTGGGAAATGCAAGATTTGGACAGGAAAACAAAAATGCCTGTCCTCACTTAGGTCCCTGGGCACAGGACCCAATTGTGGAGCTCTAGCCAGGGACCACGCCCTTCCCTTCCCAACTTTCATATCACTTAAAGGGACCATGCCCTTCCCTTCCCAGCACTACCCTTTTCCCCTCCTGTATCACAGTGTGTCGTGCCATTGCACTCCAGCCTGGGAGACAGAGTAAAACCCTGTCTCAAAAAATAAAAAGAGATCAGAGACCTTAACAGACACCCTCAACAAAGAAGACAGATAGCAAAGAAGCGTATGAAAAGATACACCCCATCATATGTCATCAGGGAAATGCAAATTAAAACAATGGAATACCACTACACACCTATTAGAATGGTTAAATCTGAAACACCAACAACACAAGATGCTGGTGAGGACTGGAGCCATAGAAACTAAGATTCATTGCTGGTGGGAATACAAAATGGCACAGCTACTTTGGAAGACACTTTGGCAGTTTCTTACAAAGCTAGACATAGTCCTTTTTTTCAGACGGAGTTTCACTCTGTCACCAGGCTGGATTGCAGTGCCATGATCTTGGCTCACTGCAACCTCTGCCTCCCGGGTTCAAGCGATTCTCCTGCCTCAGCTTCCCAAGTAGCTGGGACTACAGGTGCGTGCCAACACACCCAGCTAATTTTTGTATTTTTAGTAGAGACAGGGTTTCATTATGTTGGCCAGAATGGTCTTGATCTCTTGACCTCATGATCCACCGCCTCAGCCTCCCAAAGTGCTGGGATTACAGGGGTTAGCCACTGCGCCCAGTGGGCAACATAGTTTTACCATAAGATCCAGCAATCACACTCCTTGGTATTTACCCAATGAGCTAAAAACTGTGTCCACACAAAAACCTGCACAAAGATGTCCTTCAATAGATGAATAAACTCTAGTACATCCATACAATGCAATATTGATCAACAATAAAAAGATATGAGCTATTAAACAATGAAGAAACATGAAGAAATCTTAAATGCATATTATTAAGTAAAAAAAGCCAATCTGAAAATAGTTCTGTGATTCCAACTATATGACATTCTGGGAGGGCAAAACTATGGAAAAAGTAAAAAGATCAGTGGTTGTCAGGGGTTTGGGGAAAGGAAAAGATAAATAAGTGAACCCAGAGCACTTTTAGGGCAGTGAAAATATTCTGTATAATACTATAATGGTAGATACATGTCATTATACACTTGTCCAAACCCATAACATGTACACCAAGAGTGAACCCAAAAGCCAAGGGTGGTGGTGCATACCTTTAGTCCCAGTCACTGAAGAGACCCAGGCAGAAAGATCGCTGGAGCTCAGGAGTTCGAGATTGCAGTGTGCTATGATCACTGAATAGCCATTACACTCCATCCTGGGCAACACAGTGAGAACTCATTGCTGAAAAAAAAAAAAAAAAAGAATGAACTTTAATGCAAACTATGGACTTTGACCAAGCGCAATTGCCCAAACCTGTAATCCTAGCACTTTGGGAGGCTGAGATGGGAGGATTGCCTGAGCTCAGGAGTTTGAGACCAGCCTGGACAACATGGTGAAACCTGTCTCTACTAAAAATACAAAAAATTAGCCAGGTGTGGTAACACACACCTGTAATCCCGGCTACTCAGGAGGCTGAGACATGAGAATCACTTGAACCCAGGAGGCAGAGGTTGCAGTGAGCCGAGACCACACCACTGCACTCCAGCCTGGTTGACAGAGTGAGACTCTGTCTCAGCAAAACAAAAACAATCAAACAAAAAACCAGATAGATTAAAGGGATGGTCAAACAACCCAATTTTAAAATGGGCAAATGACTTGAATAAACATTTTTTCAAAGAAGATATACAACCAGCCAATAAGCACAATGTGCTTAATATCCTAGTCTAGGGAAGTGCAAATCAAAACCACGTTGAGAGGTCATTTTATGCCTACTAGGATAGCTATTTTTTTAAATTGCATTTTAGGTTTTGGGGTACATGTGAAGAACATGCCAGATTCTTGCACAGGCACACATATGGCAGTGTGATTTGCCGCCTTCCTCCCCATCACCTGTATCTGGCATGTCTCCCCATGCTATCTCTCCCCAACTCCCCACCCCCTGCTGTCCCTCCCCTATTTCCCCCCTGACAGACCCCAGTGTGTAAGCTCCCCTCCCTGTGTCCATGTGTTCTCATCGTTCAACACCCACCTATGAGTGAGAACATGTGGTGTTTGATTTTCTGTTCTTGTGTCAGTTTGCTAAGAATGATGGTTTCCAGGTTCATCCATGTCCCTACAAAGGACACAAACTCATTGTTTTTTATGGCTGCCTAATATTCCATGGTGTATATGTGCCACATTTTCCCTGTCCAGTCTATCATCGATGGGCATTTGGGTTAGTTCCAAGTCTTTGCTATTGTAAACAGTGCTGCAATCAACATTCGTGTGCATGCATCCTTATAGTAGAACGATTTATAATCCTTTGGATATATACCCAGTAATAGGATTGCTGGGTCAAATGGAATTTCTATTTCTAGGTCCTTGAGGAATCACCACACTGTCTTCCACAATGGTTGAACTAATTTACACTCCCACCAACAGTGTAAAACTGTTCCTATTTCTCCACATCCTCTCCAGCATCTGTTGTCTCCAGATTTTTTAATGATCGCCATTCTAACTGGCGTGAGATGGTATCTCAATGTAGTTTTGATTTGCATTTCTCTAATGACCAGTGATGATGAGCATTTTTTCATATGTTTGTTGGCCTCATGTGTGTCTTCTTTTGTAAAGTGTCTGTTCATATCCTTCGCCCACTTTTGAATGGGCTTGTTTGTTTTTTTCTTGTAAATCTGTTTTAGTTCTTTGTAAATTCTGGATATCAGCCCTTTGTCAGATGGGTAGATTACAAAAATTTTTTTCCCATTCTGTTGGTTGCTGATTCACTCTAATGACTGTTTCTTTTGCTGTGCAGAAGCTCTGGAGTTTGATTAGGTACCATTTGTCTATTTTGGCTTTTGTTGCCAATGATTTGGTGTTTTGGTCATGAAGTCCTTGCCTATGCCTATGTCCTAAATGGTTTTGCCTAGATTTTCTTCTAGGGTTTTTATGGTGTTAGGTCTTATGTTTAAGTCTTTAATCCATCTGAAGTTAATTTTAGTGTAAGGTGTCAGGAAGGGGTCCAGTTTCTGCTTTCTGCACATGGCTAGCCAGTTTTCCCAACACCATTTATTAAACAGGGAATCCTTTCCCTCAGGTGTGTCAAAGATCAGATGGTTATAGATGTGTGGTGTTGCCTCCAAGGCCTCTGTTCTGTTCCATTGGTCTATATCTCTGTTTTGGTACCAGTACCATGCTGTTTTGATTACTGTAGCCTTGTAGTATAGTTTGAAGTCCAGTAGTGTGATGCCTCCTGCTTTGTTCTTTTTGCTTATAATTGACTTGGATATGCGGGCTCTCTTTTGGTTCCATATGAAGTTTAAGGTGGTTTTTTCCAGTTCTGTGAAGTAGGTCATTGGTACCTTGATGGGGATAGCATTGAATCTGTAAATTACTTTGGGCAGTATGGCCATTTTCACGATATTGATTCTTCCTAACCATGAGCATGGAATGTTTCTCCAGCTGTTTGAGTCCTCTTATTTTGTTGAGCAGTGGTTTGTAGTTCTCCTGGAAGAGGTCCTTTACGTTCCCTGTTAGTTGTATTCCTAGGTATTTTATTCTCTTTGTAGCAATTGTGAATGGCAGTTCGCTCTTGATTTGGCTCTCTTTAAGTCTGTTATTGGTGTATAGGAATACTTGTGATTTTTGCACGTTGATCTTGTATCCTCAGACTTTGCTGAAGTTGCTTATCATTTTCAGGAGATTTTGGGCTGAGATGATGGGGTCTTCTAAATATACAATCATGTTGTCTGCAAATAGAGACAATTTGACTTCCTCCTTTCCTATTTGAATACCCTTTATTTCTTTTTCTTGCCTGATTGCTCTGGCTAGAACTTCCAATACTATATTGAATAGGAATGGTGAGAGAGGGCATCCTTGTCTAGTGCCAGATATCAAAGGGAATGCTTCCAGTTTTTGCCCATTCAGTATGATATTGGCTGTTGGTCTGTCATAAATAGCTTTTATTATTTTGAGATACGTTCCATCAATACCTAGTTTATTGAGGGTTTTTAGCATAAAGGGTTGTTGAATTTTGTCAAGGGCCTTCTCTGCATCAATTGAGGTAATCATGTGGTTTTTGTCTTTGGTTCTGTTTATGTGGTGAATTATGTTTATAGATTTGCATATGTTGAACCAGGCTTGCATCCCCAGGATGAAGCCTACTTGATCATGGTGGATAAGTTTTTTGATGTACAGTTGCAATTGGTTTGCCAGTATTTTATTGAAGATTTTTGCATCTATGTTCGTCATGAATATTGGCCTGAAGTTTTCTTTTCTTGCTAAGTCTCTGCTGGGTTTTGGTATCAGGATGATGTTGGTCTCATAAAATGGTTTGGGAAGGATTCCTTCTTTTTAGATTGCTTGGAATAGTTTCAGAAGGAATGGTACCAGCTCCTCTTTGTATGTCTGGTAGAATTCGGCTGTGAACCATTCTGGATCTGGGCTTTTTTTGGGTGGTACACTCTTAATTGCTGCCTCAACTTCTGCCCTTGTTATTGGTCTATTCGGGGTTTCAAATTCTTCCTGGTTTAGGCTTGGGAGGATGCAAGTGTCCAGGAATTTATCCATTTCTTCCAGGTTTACTAGTTTATGTGCACAGAGTTGTTTGTAATAATCTCTGATGATGTTTTGTATTTTTGTGGAATCTGTGATGATATCCCCTTTACCATTTTTTATTGCATCTATTTGACTATTCTCCCTTTTCTTTTTTAATAATCTGGCTAGTGGTCTGTCTATTTTGTTGATCTTTTTGAAAAATCAGCTCCTGGATTTATTGATTTTTTTGAAGGGTTTTTTGTGTCTCTGTATCCTTCAGTTCTGCTCTGATCTTAGTTATTTCTTGTCTTCTGCTAGGTTTTGAGTGTTTTTGATCTTGCTCCTCTAGCTCTTTCCATTTTGACGATAGGGTGTCAATTTTAGATCTTTCCTTGCTTCTCATGTGGGCCTTTATTGCTATATATTTTCCTCTAGAGACTGCTTTAAATGTGTCCCAGAGATTCTGGTATGTTGTGTCTTCATTCTCGTTGGTTTCAAAGAACATCTTTATTTCTGCCTTCATTTCATTGTTTATCCAGTCAACATTCAAGAGTAGTTGTTCAGTTTCCATGAAGTTGTGAGGTTCTGAGTTAGTTTCTGAATTCTGAGTTCTAAATTGATTCCACTGTGGTCTGAGAGACTGTTATGATTTCTGTTCTTTTGCATTTGCTGAGGAGTGATTTACATCCAATTATGTTGTCAACTTTAGAGTAGGTGTGATGTGGTGCTGAGAAGAATGATGTGGATTTGGGGTGGAGAGTTCTTTAAATGTCTATTAGGTTTGCTTGATCCAGGTCTGAATTCAAGTCCTGGATATCCTTGTTAATTTTCTGTCTCATTGATCTAATATTGACAATGGGATGTTAAACTCTCCCACTATTATTGTATGGGAGTCTAAGTCTCTTTGTAAGTCATTAAGAACTTGCATTATGTATCTGGATGCTCCTGTGTTGGGTGCGTATATATTTAGGATTGTTAGCTCTTCTTGTTGCATTGATCCTTTTACCATTATGTAATGAATGTCCTTCTTTGTCTCTTTTTATCTTTGTTGGTTTAAAGTCTATTTTATCAGAGATGAGAATTGCAACTCCTGCTTTTTTCTGCTCTCGATTTGCTTGGTAAATCTTCCTCCATCCCTTTATTTTGAGCCTTTGTGAATCCTTGCGTATGAGATGGGTTTCCTGGATACAGCACACCGATGGGTTTTGGCTTTTTATCCAATTTGCCAGTCTGTGTCTTTTGATTGGGGCATTTAGTCCATTTACATTTAGGGTTAATATTGTTATGTGTGAATCTGAT
>NW_016107386.1:1863285-1865992 GCF_001604975.1 Cebus imitator
CTTTTTTCAAGGTTCTTAGTTTCTTTGCATTAGGTTAGAACATATTCTTTTAGCTCAGAGAAGTTTCTTATTACCTACCTTCTGAAGCCTGTTTCTGTCAATTCATCACGCTCATTCTCCATCCAGCCTTGTTCCCTTGCTGTTGAGGAGTTGTGATCCCTTATAGGAGGAGAGGCGTTCTGGTTTCGAGTGTTTTCATCCTTTTTGTGCTGGTTTCTTCCCATCTTTGTGGATTTATCCACCTGTCATCTTTGTAGTTGTTGACTTTCAGATTAGGTCTCTGAGTGGACGTCCAGTTTGTTGATGATGAAGTTATTTCTTTCTGTTTCTTAGTTTTCCTTCTAACAGTCAGGCCCCTCTGCTGTAGGACTGCTGAGGTCCACTCCAGGCCTTGCTTGCCTGGGGATCACCTGCAGCAGCTGCAGAACAGTAAGGGTTGCTGCCAGTTTCTTCTTCTGCTATCTTTGTCCCAGAAGGATACCTGTCAGATGTCAGTCTGAGCTCTCCTTTATGAGGAGACTCTTTGGATATACAGGGGTCAGGGAGCTGCTTGAGGAGACAGTCTGTCCTTTATAGGAGCTCAAGTGCTGAGCTGTGAGCTCCGTTGTTCATTCAGAGCTGCTGGGCAGGTACGTTTAAGGCTGCTGCAGCAGAACTCAAAAATGCCTTTTTTTTTTTCCACAGGTAGTCTGTCCCGGGGAGTTAGGGCTTTATTTATAAGTTTTTCTCATGCCGCTGCCTTTTTTCAGGGCTGCCCTGCCCAGCAAGGAGGCAGCCTAGTCACAGTCTGCCTGCAGAGGCTTAGCTGAGCTACTGTGGGCTCCAACAAACTGCCATGTGAACTTCCCTGCAGTCCTGTTTATACGGGTATAGTTAGAACTGCCTCGGCAATGGTGGCCCACCTCTGTAATGGTGGACTCTCTCTGTAATGGCAGGCTGCCTTGGCAATGGTGGGCTGCCTCAGCAATGGGGGACTACCTTGTAGTGGTGGACTGCCTTGGTAACAGCAGACGCCCCTCCCCCACAGAGCTGGACTGCCCCAGGTTCAGCTGTGCTTGCTGTGAAACTCTCAATCCAGAGCATTTTCAGATTGCTGTTCTTTTGTGGGGGTTGGACCAGCCGAGCCTGATCACCTGGCTGCCTGCCTCAGACACCCCCCCCTTTTTTTTTTTCCAGTTGAACAGGTGACTCTGTGTCCCAGGTGTTTCAGTCGCCTGTTGAAAAGGCGCTGGGATCTGTGTGATTTCTCCTGCGGGGACCCACTGCACTGGCTGAAACAGTCGCACTGAGATTCGTGGCACTTTTTTGCCCAGGAATCTCCTGGCCTGGCTCCTTGTTTCAGTCCCCTTTTTTATCAGTTGAATGGGTGACTCTGTCTCCCAGGAGCTCCAATCGCCAGCTAAAATGGCACCCGGACCTGTGTATTTTGTGCAGAGACCCATTGTGCCGGCTGGCAACCGGTGCTGGCAACCCGTGGGGCTCCTCCGCCTGGGAATCTCCTTCTCTGTGGGCAATAAAAATCTGTCTGGAAATGTGGCGTCCACTCACCCTCCATGCTTTCGCTGGGAGCTGCAATCCTGAGCTGCTCCTAATCGGCCATCTTGGATCTGTCTCTGCTATTTTTTTTCTTAAAGGAAAACGACAAATGTTAGCAAGGATGTGGAGAAACTGGAGACCTTGTGTGTTGTTGGTGGAAATGTAAGTAGTGCAACTGCTATCGAAAACAGTCTGATGGTTCCCCAAAGAGCTCAATATAGAATTATCTTATGACTTGGCAATTCCACTCCTATGTACATACCCAAAAGAATTTTAAAAAAAGATTCAATCAGATATTCGTGTGTGAATATTCATAGCATCTTTGCTCACAATAGCCAAAAAGTGTAAACAACACAAGTCTCCATCACCAGATGACTGGATAAACCAAATGTGGTTTATATTCACAATTACTCAGCCATACAAAGGGATGAATAAAGTTCTGATATATGTTACAGCATGGATAAACCTTGAAAACATTATGCCAAGTGAAAGAAGTCAAACACAAAAGGGCAAATATTATGTGATTCCAGTTACATGAATTATTTAGAATAGGCAAATTCACAGATACTGAAAGTAGACTACAGCTTACAAGTGGTTAGTGTAAGGGGTGAATGGAGAATTATTGCCTAATGAGTATGGAGTTTCTGTTTGGGGTAATTAAAAGTTTTGAAACTAGACAGTGGTAGGCTGGGCATGGTGGGTCATGCCTGTAATCCCAGCACTTTGGTAGGCTGAAGCAGGTAGATCATGAGGTCAGGAGTTCAAGACCAGCCTTGCCAACAGGGTAAAACCCCATCTCTACTAAAAATACAAAAATTAGCTGGTGTAGTGGTGGGTGCCTGTAATTCCAGCTACTTGGGAGGCTGAAGCAAGAGAATCACTTGAACCTGGGAGGCAGAGGTTGTAGTGAGCCCAGACTGCACCATTGCACTCCAGCCTGGGCAACAGCGCCAGACTTCATCTCAAAAAAAAAAAAAGGAAAGAAAGAAAAAGAAACTAGAGGCTGGGCATGGTGGCTCATGCCTGTAATCCCAGCACTTTGGGAGGCAGGCGGGTGGATCATGAGGTCAAGAGCTCGAGACCATCCTGGCCAACATGATGAAACCCCGTCTCTACTGAAAATACAAAAATTAGCTGGGCGTGGTGGTGCACGCCTGTAGTCCCAACTACT
>NW_016107386.1:1867983-1869731 GCF_001604975.1 Cebus imitator
AAAAAAAGTAAAAATAAAAAATATATTTTATATATATATAATTTTTTTTGAGATGGAGTCTCGCTCTGTCGCCAGGCTGGAGTACAGTAGCACGATCTTGGCTCACTGCAACCTCCGTCTCTTGGGTTCAAGCAATTCTCCTGCCTCAGCCTCCTGCATAGTGGAGACAGGGTTTCACCATGTTGTCCAGGATAGTCTCAATCTCTTGACCTCATGATCCTCCTGCCTCGGCCTCCCAAAGTGCTGAGATTACAGGGGTAAGCCACCACGCCCACATATATATTTCACTTATATATATACAATATGTATATATAGAGAGACAGAGTCTCGCTCTGTTATCCAGTCTATATAATATATATAAAAATATGTTATATATATGCATACTATATATAATATATAAAATATATATTTTATATATATTTTTTCTAGCTCTGTCAGCTGAAAAGACCTGGAATCCACAACCAATCAAGTAGCAATGAACACCTTTGACACCCACATTATTGTTTTAATCTATCATTTCTGCTGGACACAGCAGCTTGTGCCTATAATCACATACTTGGGTAGGCTGAGGCAGGAGGGTTGCATCAGCCCAAGTGTTCAAGGTCACGGCTATGATTTCACGATTGCATTCCAGCCTGGGCAACAGAGGGAGAGCCTGTCTCTAAAAAAAACAAACAAATAAACAATCACTGGCTGATGATCCCTAATAAATTAATGGATCTAGGAAAATATCAATAAATCTATAAAATTACTAAAAGAGACAAGGCAGGGCCCTGTGGCTCATTCCTGTAATCCCAGCACTTTGGGAGGCTCAGGTGGAGGATCACCTAAACCTAAGAGTTTGAGACCAGCCTGGGAAACACAGGGAGACCCCCATCTCTACAAAACAAACTTTAAAAATTAGCTTGATGTGATGGTGCATGCCTGTGGTCCCAGCTGCTTGGGAACCTGAGATGGGAGGATTGATTGAGCCCAGGAAGTTGAGGCTACAATAAGACGTGGTCACACCACTGCACCCAAGCCTGCGTGACCGTGAAACCTTACCTCAAAAAAGAAAAAAGAAAAGAAAAGAAAGAAAAAGGAATTACGTTCCTCCTGATAGAAGTATGCAACATCATCTATCAAGTAGTATTACTTTAATAAAGATCAAATCTGATCAAGCTTTTACAGGTAATTACCAGTTTAAAGGGTAATACATGTAATTACCAGTTTAAATACAAGGCGTTTGTCACAGTGCCTCACGCCTGTAACCCCAGTAGTTTGGAAGGCCGAGGCAGGTGGATCAATTGAGGTTAGGAGTTTGAGACAAGGCTGGCCAACATAGTGAAACCCCATCTCTACTAAAAATACAAAAATAGCCAGGCATGGTGGCCTGCAGCTGTAATCCCAACTACTTGGGAGACTGAAGCAGGAGAATTGCTTGAGCCTGGGAGGCAGAGGTTGCAGTGAGCTGAGATGGCGCCACTGCACTCCAGCCTGAGAGACAGAGGGAGTCTCCACATCAAAAAATTTTTTTAAATAATAAATAAAGCAAATACAAGGGAAAGAGAAATATGTTAAATGACACCATGGGAATGCAACCAGCAAAATCTATACTGTAGGAAATTCTATAAGACAAATGACTTAGAGCATGTGCACACAAACAGATATATTGTTGACATTATTTTTTGACCCTATAGAACTTTAAAGCTCTTATGTAGTGAAATATGTCCAGTAATTTTCTTTTCTTTTCTTTTTTTTTTTTTTTT